>NC_136462.1:133278916-133552182 GCF_902686455.1 Sciurus vulgaris | reverse complement strand
TCCACAGACCCGCCGCGCTCCTCCTCCTCCTCCTCCTCCTACTCCTCCAGGCAGGCCCCGGGGTTCAGAAGCGGTCTGAGTCCAAACAGATCGCCACGCCGCCCCTTCTCTGGCAACTGCCTGTAGCTCTGGTGTAGTCACCCCAATCCAAGCGGCCGCGCTCCTCTTCCTCCTCCTCGTCCTCAGGGCAGGCCCCGGGGTTCAGAAGCGTCGTTCTGAGTCCAAACAGCTCGCCGCGCAGCTTCTCCTCTGGCAACCGCCTGCAGCTCTGGTGCAGTCACTCCGAATCCAAGTGGCCACGTTCCTCCTCCTCCTCCTCAGGGCAGGCCCCGGTGTCCTGAGTCCACACAGCTCTCCTCGCCACTCCTCCCCTGGGCAGCCGCCGGAGCCCCAGTGGTGGCTCCGATTCCCAGCGCTGTGCCAAGCGGCCTCCTTTACGGCGCTCCCAGTTGTCCGAGTTCTGCAGATCCAAATTATAATATAAGAGCACTATCTGTCTATCTGTCCATCCATCCATCTATCATATCATACACACACATAGATATCCTGTTGGTTCTGTTTTTTGGGAGAATCCTGGCTAATGCAACCACTGTTTTCAAAAGAAACATGTTTTATTAAATGCCTAAGTATTTCATTATCTAAGTATTTCATTTTCCTAGGTGTGATCGTGAATGGTGTTGTATTATAATGTTTTAAATTTCAGGTTATACAAGTTCATTAGCAAGTATAGATGTGCAGCTGATTTATTTGCATATGTTGCTCTTACATTCTGTGGTCTTGCTGAACTCACATATTAGTTCTAGAAGGTGTTTTTTTTTGTAGAGTTGAGATTTTTTATGTTGGCAATCGTATCACCTGTGAATAGTAATGTTTATCTCTTCTTTTCCAATCTATATGCCTTCTTTTCTTTTTCTTGCCAGTTTGTAGCAACCAGAACCCCTCACACTGTGTTCTGTGGAGTGAGGGTGCCCACCCTTGCCTCATTTCTGCTCTTTGGGGGAAGCACTTAACCTTTCACCATGAGGTATGATGTCAGCCTTCATTTTTTGGTAGAGGTTCTTATTGAGATTCCCTTTTATTTCCAGTTCATTCCCGAATTCTGTCTCTTCATTGCTGTATTTTTATAATTTTGATTTTTGTTTTCCTCTTTACATCTAGTACTGCTTTTAAATGCCTGTCATCTTGTTTGCAAATAGTAGGTTATAGTTTTGAACTATTGTGACTTTCTGCTTCCCTTGTCTATAAGGATGTTGCCCTACTCCTTAATCTCTGTTTTGAATATCCTCCTTAAGAATTCTTAATCCCTGGAAGAAAAGAGTAGGAAAGAGATTTCTCTATTCTTTCCAGGTGAAGGGATCTTCATAATCAAATCTGAAACCACCTAGGAAGTAATTTTGGTTTGGAATTCACATATAAATCACAGAATCATTTCCAAACATTTATTACTTAGTTTTTTCCCCAAGGATACTGAAATAATGAATAATAATGAATCAATAAAGGACTTTATTAGTTTTAGTCATTTAGCTTAGTTTTAGTTTAGTAGCAAAGCCCTTTATTAGTCTTACCCTGTTTTGTGTTACTTCAACAGAATATCTAAGACTGGGTTATTTATAAAGCAAAGAAATTTATTTGGTTCATGGTGCTGGGGTCTCATGCTGTTTGTAGCATGGCAGGAAAGCAGAAGGATAAGGGGTGAATGTGAAAGAGAGAAGACAGGAGCGGCAGCATTGCTTTATAAAATCCCATTCTTACAGTAAGTGATACAGCCCCATGAAAACTGCATTAATCCCTATTAATGACCCCATTAACACCTAAAGATTCCACCACCTCTCAACACTCTTACACTGGAGAGCAAATGATTTTTGAAGGGAACAAACCAGATTCAACATGGTTTTAGAAGGGACAAATCATGTTCAAACCATAGCAGCCTTACAAAAATGTCTATTGAATTATAGGTAGGAATTAATCTATAAGAGACATGACATCTGATATATGGACTTACTGATTTCTACTTACTGATGTCTTTACTTCCTGAAGTAATGATTTCTGCAGAGCATCATTTAATACTGTTATGGTTTCAATATGAGGTATCTCCTAAAAGCTCAGGAGACAATGTAGCAATGTTCAGAAGTGAAATGTTTAGATTATGAGAGCTGTGACTAATCATTGAATTGATCCATTAGACAGATAAACAGTTCTCATAGACTAACTGGGTGGTAACTGTAGGCAGGTGGGGCATGGCTGGAGGAAATAGGTCTCTGAGGGTGTGCCTTTGGGGATTATACTAGACCCCCTTGGCTCCTCCTTCCCTCTCTCTATTTCCTGGCTGCCATGAGCTTTTCTCTACCACACCTTTCTACCATGATGTTCTGCCTCACCTCAGGCCCAGAGCAATGGAGTCCAGCAAACATGGACTGAACCTCTGAAATTGCGAGCTCAAAATAAACTTTTTCTCCTCTAAGTTGTTCTTGTCAGGTACACGTGTCGTAGTGACAAAAAGCTAACTAACACAAAGATACTTACAGAATAGATGGGTAAAATAAAGGGAAAAGCAGAATTATACACAAAACCAACTTTAGAAAAGATATATCAATATGAAGCGAAGATGTTTACTATAGATTTTATTCTAATAAGGCACTATTTGAAACACTGTGAAAAATTAAAAGAAATGCTCATTGTGAAGTCTCTTCTCAACACCTCTGCTGCACAGCTAGCCTCTGTTCTTGGTCTACCAATGATGTTAAATCTCACTCTTCCTCCCCTTTGGGTTGGGTTTGGCATTTTGGTACCCAGGCTAGCTTCATCTTCTTGTTGAAGACCCTGTAAGTCTAACTTACCTTTTGGTGTCTTCTGGCTTAACTTATTCTGCTTCCATGGTCCAGAAGAAGCTGAACCTAGTACGAGAATGTTTACATGGAAGTCTTGAAATCATAATAGGAAAATAATTGACACTTTGTGTTTGTTCTATGCCAAGTGCTGTTTTAAGTACCCTAAATTATTAAATCATTTAATGGTCAAGGAACTCAGAAGGCAAGTCTTTTGTTACTTTCATTAGAAAGTAGGACTGGGGAGGCAGTAAAGCAGTGTAATAACTGCATTTCTGCACTACCTACTCTACTGCCCCACTTTTGTGATGTGAGAAAAGCCCCAAAGGAGAGATACACAGGGGATGAAGAAGGTCCTTCTCGGCAGGAAATCCCACAAATTTCCAGAAGCTTAAAAAACAAAGGCCTGTATTTTCTGGAGCAGAGTATTAGGGAAACATGTTGGAGAGAATGGAGACAGTAGTTGTGTTTGCTGGATGGCCTCAGTTCTTCCACTAATCACAGAGCTTACTTGTATAAAAATGACAACACATCACCTAAGAATTATGTCTTAGTATTTTGCTGCTACTCCTCTGTTGCTGTGAAAAGTGAAAAGTGGGGCCAATCACATACCTGACACCAAATGCTAATTAATATTTTCCCAGATATTTCCCATGTATCCATGAGAAAAGTGTTGCATTTTTGTTTTTTACTTTAAAAAAAAGTTAGTGAAGGCATTCTGGTTGAAGGTGACTCTCATACTTCAAAACCCAAATGATAAATTTTACTTCATTATTTTCTGTTCAGTTGATGGATGAGAATTATCAAATCTCATGTGGCTTGGCTCATAATTTTGATAGTTTTTCCCTAAAGGCAAAACATTTCTTTCATGTATAATTTTGTTTGAGTCAGTGTGTATGAATAAGAATAACTTCTTATTCTAATGAAATCATTAGAATATGTGGATTTCTAATAACCCAATTTAATAACACAAGTTGAATCAACTTAACTGGAACTTCCTTCTTAGCCTCATTATCTTCCTGGGATGATCCAGCATCATTTATTTCTCAGGGGATTTTTACAAAATCACCAGTCAGTAGTAACTTGGAAGTGTTAAAAAACTCCGATTTTAGCATGGAGTGTAGGACACAAAATTAAATCAAGTAAATAGTAGTCGACTGCACTGTCTGCTGAGGACTATGCCAAGTGTAATCACAGATGGATAGCATGAATAAGGCCGGCCCCTGTCTGTAAGGACTGCACCACTAACGGGATAATGCCACCCCGCATTCATAAAGTCCTTTAGCATTTGCAGAATCCTTTTCTATATTCGTGATCTAATTTAAAACTCATCATAGAACCGATGAAGCAATAAGTATTTCAAGACCTGTCAAGAGGGAATCTTTCTTCTCTCTGTACTTAATTGTCCTTTAGCTATTCTGGTGGCTAAAAGACATTTTAAACCTAAAGAAAAGAGAAAAGTCAAAGATTCATATAAAACTCAATTCAAAATGAATCAAGGACCTAGGAATTAGACCAGAGACCTGCACCAAACAGAAGAAAAAGTAGGCCCAAATCTTCATCATGTTGGCTTAGGATCAGACTTCCTTAACATGACGCCCAAAGCACAAGAAATAAAAGCAGGAATCAATAAATGGGAAGAATTCAAACTAAAAAGCTTCTTCTCAGCAAAGGAAACAATCAACAATGTGAAAAGGGAGCCTACAAAGTGGAAGAAAATCTTTGCCACACATACTTCAGATAGAGCACTAATCTCCAGAATTTGTAAAGAACTCAAAAAAACTTTATACCAAGAATACAAATAACCTAATTAATAAATGGGCTAAGGAAATGAGCAGACACTTCACAGAAGATCTACAAGCAATCAACAGATATATGAAAAAATGTTCAACATCTCTAGTAATAAGAGAAATGCAAATCACACTACCCTCAGATTTCATCTCACCCCAATTAGAATGGCTATTATCAAGAATATAAGCAATAATAGGTTTTGGCAAGTATGTGGGGAAAAAGGTACACTCATACATTGCTGGTGGGGTTGCAAATTAGTGCAACCACTCTGGAAAGCAGCGTGGAGATTCCTCAGAAAGCTTGGAATGGAACCACCATTTGACCCAGCTATCCCACTCCTCGGCCTATATCCAAACGACTTAAAATCAGCATACTACAGAGATACAGCCACATCAATATTCATAGCTGCTCAATTCACAATAGCCAGACTGTGGAACCAACCTAGATGTCCTTCAATATATGAATGGATAAAGAAACTGTGTATGTATACACAATGGAATGTTATTCAGTCATAAAGAAGAATAAAATTATGGCATTTGCAGGTAAACAGATGAAGTTTAGAGAATATCATGCTAAGTGAAATAAGCCAATCCCCAAAAACCAAAGCCAAATGATTTCTCTGATAAGTGGATGATGATACATAATGGGGAGGAGAAGGGAGTAAGGGAAGAATGGAGGAAGGATGGATTGGGTAGAGGGAAAAGAGGGTTGGGGAGAGGGAAAGGGGAAGGAAAGATAACAGAATGAGACAAACGTCATTACCCTATGTACATGTGTGATCACACAAACGGTGTGACTCTACTTTCTGTACAATCAGAGAAATGATAGTTGTACCCCATTTGTGTACAATTAATCAAAAAACAGTAATAAAAAAAGAATCATACATATGCGTTAGTTTCTATCATTACCCATGGATTTCCACATGTTTCTACCCCTCCAGTTACAATCATCTGAGCTAATATGCTCCAGTTTTGGTGTTGATGACCAGAGGGCACACTGGTGCTCAAGTTGCTGCTTTGGGGTTCTTGGATGTATATCTAGGAGAGAAATTCCTAGGCCACGTGATAATATTATGCTTACTTTGAGGAAACACACAACTTTTCTATCTGCACCTTTTAACATTCCCACCAGTAATGTCCAAGTGTTCAAATTTCCCCACATCCTCCCCAATGTTTATTGTTTTTTAAAAAAATTATAGCCATTCTAGTGTTTATGAAGTATTATTGCATTTTTTCTTAATTGTGGTAGAAAACACATAATGTAAAATTTATCACTTTAATAATTTATTTATTTTTATTAAAAACCATAAATTTACATAGGACAATGTTGTTTGATTCATTCTGTTGGTTTTTTTTGTCCCTTTCCCCACCACCCCTCCCACCTCTCTTTTCCCTCTATACAGTCCTTCCTTCCTCCATTCTTACTAACCTCCCTATCCCTAACCCTAAACTTAACCCTAACCCTAATGATAACCCCTCCTAACCCCATTATATGTCCTCATCTGCTTATCAGCGAGATCATTTGTCCTTTAGTTTTTTGAGATTGGCTTATCTCACTTAGCATGATATCCTCCAATTTCATCCATTTGCCTGCAAATGCCATAATTTTATCATTCTTCATGGCGGAGTAATATTCCATTGTATATATATGCCACAGTTTCTTTATCCATTCATCAACTGAAGGGCATCTAGGTTGGTTCCACAATCTGGCTATGGTGAATTGAGCAGCTATGAACATTGATGTGGCTGTATCTCTGTAGTATGTTGATTTTAAGTCCTTTGGGTATAGGCCAAGGAGTGGGATAGCTGGGTCAAATGATGGTTCCATTCCAAGCTTTCTGAGGAATCTCCATACTGCTTTCCAGAGTGGCTGCACTAATTTGCAACCCCACCAGCAATGTACGAGTGTACCTTTTTCCCCACATCCTCGACAACACCTGTTGTTGCTTGTGTTCTTGATAATCACCATTCTAATTGGGGTGAGATGGAATCTTAGGGTAGTTTTGATTTGCATTTCTCTTATTACTAGAGATGTTGAACATTTTTCCATATGTTTGTTGATTGCTTGTACATCTTCTTCTGTGAAGTGTTTGTTCATTTCCTTAGCCCATTTGTTGACTGGATTATTTGTATCTTGGTGTAGAGTTTTTTGAGTTCTTTATAGATTCTGGAGATTAGCGCTCTATCTGAAGTATGAGTGGCAAAGATATTCTCCCACTCTGTAGGCTCTTTCTTCACATTACTGATAGTTTCCTTTGCTGAGAGAAAGCTTTTTAGTTTGAATCTATCCCAGTGGTTGATTCTTGCTTTTATTTCTTGTGCTATGGGAGTCCTGTTGAGGAAGTCTGATCCTAAGCCAACAAGTTGAAGGTTTGGACCTACTTTTTCTTCTATAAGATGCAGGGTCTCTGGTCTGATTCCGAGGTCCTTGATCCATTTTGAGTTGAGTTTTGTGCATGGTGAGAGATATGGGTTTAGTTTCATTCTGTTGCATATGGATTTCCAATTCTCCCAGCACCATTTGTTGAAGAGGCTATCTTTTCACCATTGCATATTTTTGGCCCCTTTGTCTAGTATGAGAAAATTGTATTTATTTGGGTTTGTGTCCATGTTCTCTACTCTGTACCATCAATCTACCTGTCTCTTTTGGTACCAATACCATGCCATTTTTGTTATTATCGCTTTGTAATAGAGTTGAAGATCTGGTATTGCGATACCCCCTGCTTCACTCTTTCTACTGAGGATTGCTTTAGCTATTCTGGGTTTCTTATTCTTCCAGATGAATTTCATAATTGCTTGCTCTATTTCTGTAAGGTACATCATTGGGATTTTAATTGGAATTGCACTGAATCTGTATAGCACTTCAGGTAGTATGGCCATTTTGACAATATTAATTCTTCCTATCCAAGAACATGGAAGATCTTTCCATCTTCTAAGGTTTTCTTTAATTTCTTTCTTTAGTGTTCTGTAGTTCTCATTGTAGAGGTCTTTCACCTCTTTTGTGAGATTAATTCCCAAGTATTTTATTTTTTTCGAGGCTATTGTGAATGGGGTAGTTTTCCTAATTTTTCTTTGTGAAGATTCATCACTTATGTATAAAAATGCATTGGATTTATGAGCATTGATCTTGTAACCTGCTACTTTACTGAATTCACTTATGAGTTCTAAGAGTTTTCTGGTGGAATTTCCAGGTTCCTCTAAATATATAATCATGTCATCAGCGAACAGGGATAGTTTGAGTTCTTCTTTTCCAATTCGTATCCCTTTAATTTCTTTGGTTTGTCTAATTGCTCTGGCTAGAGTCTCAAGAATGATGTTGAATAGAAGTGGTGAAAGAGGGCATCCCTGCCTTGTTCCAGTGTTTAGGGGGAATGCTTTCAGTTTTTCACCGTTTAGAATGATATTGGCCATGGGCTTAGTGTAGATGGCCTTTACAATGTTAAGGAATGTTCCCACTGCCCTGATTTTTTCTAGTGTTTTGAGCATGAAGGGATGCTGTATTTTATCGAATGTTTTTTCTGCATCTATTGAAATAATCATGTGACTCTTAACTTTTAGTCTGTTGATATGGTGAATGACATTTATTGATTTCTGGATGTTGAACCAACCTTGCATCCCTGGGATAAAACCCACTTGATCGTGGTGTACTATCTTTGTAATATATTTTTGTATGCGATTTGCGAAAATTTTGTTGAGAATTTTTGCATCAATGTTCATTAAGGATATTGGTGTGAAATTTTCTTTCCTTGATGTATCTCTGTCTGGTTTAGGTATCAGGGTGATATTATCTTCATAGAATGAGTTTGGGAGGGTTCACTCCTCTTCTATTTTATGGAATACTTTGAGAAGTATTGGAATGAGCTCTTCTTTAAAGATTTTGTAGAACTCGGCTGAGAACCCATCTGGTCCTGAGCTTTTCTTTGTTGGTAGGCTTTTGATGACCTCTTCTATTTCATTGCTTGAAATTGATTTATTTAAGTTGTATATGTCCTCCTCGTTCAGTTTGGGTAATTCATATGTCTCTAGAAACTTGTTGATGTCTTCGAGGTTTTCTATTTTGTTGGAGTATAGATTTTTAAAATAGCTTTGAATTATGTTTTGTATTTCACTTGTGTCTGTTGTGATATTTCCTTGTTCATTCCGAATTTTAGTAATTTGAGTTTTCTCCCTCTTTCTCTTTGTTAGTGTGGCTAAGGGTTTATCAATTTTGTTTATTTTTTTGAAGAACCAACTATTTATTTTGTTAATTTTTCCGATTGTTTCTTTTGTTTGAATTTTGTTGATTTCGGCTCTGATTTTCACTATTTCCTGTCTTCTACTACTTTTGGTGTTGGTCTGCTCTTCTTTTTCTAGGGCTTTGAACTGCAGTGTTAAGTCATTTATTTGTTGATTTCTACTTCTTTTGTTGAATGCGCCCCATGAAATAAATCTTCCTCTAAGTACTGCTTTCATAGTGTCCCAGAGATTTTGATATGATGTGTCTTTGTTCTCGTTTATTTCTAAGAATTTTTTTATTTCCCTCCTGATGTCTTCTGTTATCCATTCATCATGTAATAGTGTATTATTTAATCTCCAGGTATTGGAGAAGTTTCTGTTTTTTATTCTGTCATTTATTTCTAATTTCAATCCATTATGATGTGATAGAGTACAAGTTAGTATCTCTGTCTTCTTGTATTTGCTAACCGTAGCTTTGTGGCATAAAATATGGTCTATTTTAGAGAAGGATTCATGTGCTGCTGAGAAGAAAGTGTATTTGTTCTTTGTTGGATGGTATATTCTATATAAGTCGGTTAAGTCTAAATTGTTGATTGTGTTATTGAGATCTATGGTTTCTGTATTCAATTTTTGTTTGGATGATCTATCCAGCGGTGAGAGAGGTGTGTTAAAATCACCTAGTATTATTGTGTTGTGGTCTATTTGATTTCCTGAATTGAGAAGGATTTGTTTGACGTACATGGATGAGTCAATGTTCGGGGCATAGATATTTATGATTGTTATGTCTTGGTGATTTATGCGTCCCTTAATCAGTATGAAATGTCCTTGTTTATCCCTTCTGACTAACTTTGGCTTGAAGTCCACATTATCTGAAATGAGGATGGATACTCCACTTTTTTGCTGTGCATGTGCATGGTATGTTTTTTCCCATCCTTTCACCTTTAGTCTATAGGTATCTCTTTCTATGAGATGAGCCTCTTGCAAGCAGCATATTGTTGGATTTTTCTTTTCAATCCAATCTGCCAGCCTATGTTTTTTATTGTTGAGTTCAGGCCATTAACATTCAGGGTTATTATTGTGATATGATTTGTATTCCCAGTCATTTGACTCATTTTTGTGTTTTTGACATGATTTGGTTTCTCCTTTATTTGGCTATTCCTTTAGGCTAGTTCCTCCCATTGCTGATTTGCATCATTGTTTTTCACCTCATCCTCATGGAATATTTTGCTGAGAATGTTCTGTAATGCCGGCTTTCTTTTTGTAAATTCCTTTAGCTTTTGTTTATCATGGAAGGATCTTATTTCATCATCAAATCTGAAAGTAAGTTTTGCTGGGTATAAGATTGTTGGTTGGCATCCGTTTTCTTTCAGGGCTTGGTAAATGTTGTTCCAGGCCCTTCTAGCTTTAGGGTCTGGATTGAAAAATCTGCTGATATTCTTATTGGTTTCCCCTGAATGTAATTTGATTCTTTTCTCTTGTGGCATTTAAAATTCTGTCTTTATTCTGTATGTTAGGTATTTTCACTATAATGTGCCTTGGTGTGGGTCTGTTGTAATTTTGTATATTTGAAGTCCTATAAGCCTCTTGTACTTGGTTTTGCATTTTATTCTTCAGATTTGGGAAATTTTCTGATATTATTTCATTGAATAGATTGTTCATTCCTTTGGTTTGTTTCTCTAAGCCTTCCTCAATCCCAATAATTCTTAAATTTGGTCTTTTCATGATATCCCATAATTCTTGTAGATTCTGTTCATGATTTCTTACCATCTTCTCTGTTTGGTCAACTTTGTTTTCAAGATTAAATATTTTTTCTTCAATATCTCAGGTTCTTTCTTCCAGGTGTTCTATCATATTGGTTATGCTTTCTATGGAGTTTTTAACTTGGTTTATTGTTTCCTTCATTTCAAGGATTTCTGTTTGTTTTTTTTTTTCCCCAGTATCTCTCTTTATTGAAATGATCTCTTGTTTCCCATATTTGCTCTTTTAACTGTTGATTGGTGCGATCATTTAATGCCTGCATTTGCTCTTTCATCTCCTCCTTCAATGCCTGCATTTGCTCTTTCATCTCCTCGTTTGCTTCCCTGATTGTTTTAATTATGTACATTCTGAACTCCCTTTCTGACATTTCTTCTGCTGTGCTGTCATTGAGTTTTATATATAGTGTCTAGGTTTGTTTGGGACATTTTCTTTCCTTGTTTTCTCATATTGGTCAGATGTCAGTGGGACTCTATGATATTGTAGATTTCCTCTATTTGCTTATAGTGTCCCTGTAGATTTCCAGTGTATCACCTCCCAGCCTTCAGTAGCCTGAAGTCTTGAAGTAACTTGATAATGCAGTACTTCAGAAGAAAGCTGTCCCTAGTCTGCTACTCGTTCCAGGGCTTGGAGCTGGCTGTGTGTGGAAAGGCTCTCACTGGGGCCCTGCTCCAAGAAGCTGGCCGTGTGGGAGGCGCCCACCGCTGGTGTGCCCAGGGCTACCTGGAGAAGTCTCTAGCTGCCCTGCCTTACTCTAATAAGCTGCTTGAATCCGGGCCTGCCGCGCAGGCCGTGCTTCATCGGGTGGGGGAGACTCACCCTGTGGTTTTATTTTAGTCCGAGTCTCTCAATGCCTCCCCTTCTTGAATCCTGGGTTCTGGAGCGACTGGATATGCAGTCACCCTCAAGTCTGCCATCTTGGATCGCCCCATTGAAAAAGCCTGTGGGCTGGAGGGGGTCAGGGTCGCCTGGAGAGGTCTCTGGCTGCCCTACTCTGTTCCCAGAGGCTGCTTGCAGGTAGGAGGTCTCCGCTGGCTTGGGGACTTGTGGCTGGCTCTGTGTAGAAAGGCTCTCACGGGCGGTCTGCTCCGAGAAACTAGCCTGGAAAGGCATTTCCCGCTGGAGGGAGCAGGGCTGCTTGGGGAAGTCCCTGGCTGCCCTGTCCTGGTCTCTGAAGCAGTGTGTGTGTGCAGGCCAGAGCTCACCGCCTTAATAATTTTTTAAAATTTATTTTTATTGTAAACAAATGTGATACATGTTGTTACTCTGTTTGTAATTTAACCATTTTTAAGTGAGCAGCAAATGTAATTCACATTGTGCAACCACCACCAGCATCCATATTCAGAAGTTTTTCATGTTTCTCAGTTGCAACTGTGTACCCATTGAACACTAGCTCCCCATTCTCCCTTCCCCCAGCCACTGGAAATCAGCATTACACTTCCTGTCTCTATGAGTTTCACTACTCTAGAAATCTCACATAAGCAGAATCAGACATTTATCCTTTTATGACTGACATTTCCCTTATCATAAGGTCCTCAGGATTTGTCTGTGTTGGAGTTTATGTCACATATTCTTTCCTTTTAGAGCTGGATGCTATTCCCTTGTATGTATAGATCAATGGACACTTGGGTTGCTTCTATGTTTTGGTTATTATGAATAATGCCACTACACATGATTATATGAATATTTCTTTCAGTCTCTGTTTTCAAGTGGAATTGCTGGATCATAAGGAATTACTGGGGTTTTGGCATTGTTGAAGAATTCTAACACTGTTAGAATTCTAATACAATGGCAGCATCATTTTATATTCCCACCACCAAAGCACAAGCATTCCCATTTTTCATATCCTTGCCAACACTTGCTATTTTCTGGGTTTCCCTTTCTTGATTGTGTTCTTTGGTGCACAAAAGTTTTTAATTTTGGTGAAATAGAATTAATCCATTTTTTTTCTTTTATTTGCTATGCTTTTGGCACTAGAAAACTTTCCACCACTGAAGGAAATATCCGAAATAAATAGATATTTGGACTTATGGCTTTGGGGGTCTCTGATGGGTGTGTCAGATGGCAATGGCATAGAGTGTGAGGAAGAGCAAACTGCTCACCTCATGGTCAGGAAGCAAAAGAGAAAGGGAAAAGAGCCAGGGTCCCACAATTCCCTTTCTAGTTCCCCTTTCTAGCTGACCACTTGTGGTCATCAAAATGACATAAAGACCTCCCAGTATGCTCTACCTCCTAAAGATTCTACCACCTCCCAATAGTGCCAACCTGTATGTATAGTCTTTAAAAATGGTCCTTTGGGAACATTCAGCACCTAAACTATAAGAATCTTCAGCCATTTCCAAGGTCATGAAGTTTTACACCAATGCTTTCTTCTAAGAGTTTTATAGATTTTACTCTTGTGTTTAGGCTTTTGATCCATTTCAAATTAATTTTTGTGTGCAGTATGAGGTTGGTATCCACCTTTTTCTTTTGCATGTGCAAACCCAATTGTTCCAGCACTATTCATTGAAGATACTATATCCACCCCATTGGATAGACTTGGTATTCTTATATTAATTTACTTCTGAACCCTCAGTTCTAGTCCAATGGTCTATATGTTTATGCTTTGAATAGTACCACACAGTTTCTATTACTATAGTTTTGTGATAAGTTTGAAAATCTGGAAGTTTGAGTCTTAAAACTTTTTCTTTTTTCAAGATTTTTTGGCTATCTGTGGCCCCTGCAATTCCATAAGAATTTGAAGATTGACATTTCCATTTCTGCAAAAGAGAATCTTGATAGAGATTGTGTTGAATCTGTAAAGCATTCTGTAACCGACATCTTAATATTCTGTTTATGTCCGTGAACACAGTATGTCCTTTTCTATATTTAGGTCTTAATTTCTTGCAGCAATTTTTTGTAATTTTGGGTATACAAGTCTTTCATCTTCTTGGTTAAATTTATTCCCAGAGATTTTCTTCTTTTAGATGTTATTATAAATGGAATTGCTTTATTAATTTTCTTTTTAAATTGTTCATCATTGTGTAGGGAAATACAATAGATTTTTGTGTGTTGGTCTTTCACCTGTAACTGCTGAATTCATTATCTCTAATAGCTTTTTTTGTGAATTCCTTTTGAATTTTCTAAATATAGGATTATTTCAACTGCAAAGAGATGGTTTTGCATTTTCCTTTCCAATTTTGATCTTTTTATTTCTTTTCTTGTCTAATTGCTCTGACTGGAACTTCTAGTACAATGTCAGGTAAAAGTGGTACACACAGATATCTGTTTCACATTCCTGATCTTGGTGAAAAAATGTAAGTCTTTAATCATTGACTATGATGTTAGCTATGGGCTTTTTATAAATGGCCTTTATCATGTTGAGGAACTTAAGGAATGTGAGCTTAAAATGCTATTTGTAGAAATAATTCGAGACCTAGGATGATGTTATCTTTCTCTAGAAAGGATTTTTTAAATTGTTTTTGTCAGTTCCTAGAAGTTTAAGTAAAGCAGGATTACCTTGACTCAAATTTGGGGTTGGGATTTTGGGGTGCTTGTGACCAGAGGGAAAGTTGGTTTTTTCCCTTACTCCTGTGGTGCAGCTGTTAGGGGTTTCATCACAAGGCAGGCAACTGGTTTATATGGTCCCCGCCCTTGGAAAGCCCTGAATTCAAACTCATCTTCTTAACCCCCGTGCTGTAAACTCCTCTCTGGGTCCCTTCTCTTGGATCTTTATCTGATTTTACCTCATTATCTCTATAATTCCTTGATACCTTAAAGAAGATAGACAAAAAATATTTCTTTTTTTTATTAAAATCTTTTTTATTTTTACAGACTGCATTTTGATTCATTGTACACAAATGGGGTACAACTTTTCATTTCTATGGTTGTATACAATGTAGATTCACAACATTCATGTAATCATACATGTACATAGGGTAATAATGACTCATTCTACTATCTTTCTGTCCTCTACCCACTTCCACCCCATTTTCCTCTACACCATTCAAAGTTCCTTCATTCTTCTCTCCCCCCCCCCCCATTATATATTGTCATGCACTTATCAGAGAAAACATTCGGCCTTTGGTTTTTTGGGCTTGGCCTATTTCACTTAGCATGATATTTTCCAACTTCATCCATTTACCAGCAAGTGCCATAATTTTATTCTTCTTTATAGCTGAATAATATTCCATTGTATGTGTATATATATATATATACACACACACACACACATATATATGAATATATATATATATATATATATATATATATATATATATATATATCAGTGTCTTTATCCATTCATCAATTGAAGGGCATCTAGGTGGGTTCCACAATCTAGCTATTGTGAATGGAGCTGCTATGAACACTGATGTGGCTGCATCACTGTAGTATGCTGATTTTAAGTCCTTTCGTTATAAATCAAGAAGTGGGATAGCTAGGTCAAATGGTGGTTCCATTCCAAGTTTTCTAAGGAATCTCCACATTGCTTTCCAGAGTGGCTGCACCAATTTGCAATACCACCAGCAATGCATGAGTGTACCTTTTTCCCCACATCCACGTCAACACTTATTATTGCTTGTGTTCTTGATAATAGCCATTCTAATTGGAGATAGATGAAATCTTAGGGTGGTTTTAATTTGCATTTCTCTAATTACTAGGGATGATGAGCACTTTTTCACATATTTGTTGATCACCTGTATATCTTCTTCTGTGAAGTATTTGCTCATTTCCTTAGCCCATTTATTGTTTGGGTTCTTTGTATTTTGGGTGTAAAAGTTTATAAACTTTGGAGATGAGTGCTCTGTCTTCTGGCTTTAAGGTTGCCTTTAGTAGAGAAGTAACTAGTCTGCCCATCCTGACAGTGAAGTTTCTCCCCTATTACTCTTCCAAAGGCAGAGACTGTGAGATCCAGGTACAACTTTCCTCTTTCTTAGAAAGGATACAAAGGGAGATGAAGGGGTTTGGGGGAAGGAATAATAGTAGAGGGAAACAGACATTAGTATGTCATGTACATATATGACTGCATGACCCACGTGATCCTGCAATATGTATAATTAGAAAAATGAGAGATTACATTCTATATATGATCTATCAAAATGTATAAATGCATTCTACTGTCATGTACAACTAATTAGAACAAATAAAATAACAAAATTAAAAAGAAGAAAGGATACAAAGGGACAAGTTTATCTTTCATCCATCTGTGGAGAAGTACTTGTGGAAAAGAGTAAGAATCCGAATCAACTGTGTGGTGATTGAGGCATTTGTAAAGTTGCTCATCTTCCCATTCTGCAAACAGGCACAGAACCTGCTGTTCATCAAAAGTGCAGCCTTTTGCAGGTTCTAAATCTGTCTTGCCTTAGAACAATGGACTTAGTCTATCAGTCCCATCGGATTCGGGGAGAAGAACAAGTTGCAAAAAATTTGTCTGAAGAGTCTCCAAGAATTTGTTATAACACTAAGGCAACACTTTTTAAGCAATAAACACTGAAAATCAAAGGAGGTTAAAAAATTATTTGGATCAGAGCCAGGAGGATGTGCTTGGGTCAGCGCCCTCCTTTCTCCCTCCCTTCCTCCCTCCCTTCCTTCCTTTTTGGTTAAATTTATTCCCAGGAATTTTCTTCTTCCCTCCCTCCCTTCCCTTCCTTCCTTTCTTTATGGTTAAATCACCTGAAATCAACTTTCTTTAACAATTTGTATTTCTAAATTCCAGCTGTTCATTGAGGCAATTTTAGCTGCTGCAGTTAATATGACAGGACTTAAAAAGTCTGTAACACATGGTGTGAAATAAAACGTATAGCTGGCTATTGATTTGGATTGAGCTCCTACACTAGGCTCCAACAGACCAAAACAAAATGGAATCCCTCAAGCTTAAGTTCCAAGCTGAAATAAAGTTGTTAATCTGACCTCAGAAATCAGGAAAGAGGGAGATAATAGTCAAATTTCCTAACAGTCCAGTTTTAGTAAGCATGTAAGAATGTTCCTTCTGCTTTAACCTTTTACAAGGAAAGTAACTTTGAAATGATCAACGTTTTTTGTACCTTACTTTTTGCTTTCTTTGGTCATTTCTTTCTCTTCATATTGGGCCTGTGTTGCAGAGTGTAGCTCTCTGAATTTCTTCTGATTCTGAGGGCTACCCAGTTCACCACTCCTTCTTTGCTCAAATATAGTCTTACATTTATTTTGTCTCAAGTGTTTCTTTTACCAATAGAACTGAATTTTAGAATAGCAAAGTAAGTGCTTTCTGGTATAGTCTTTCCCTCTGCTTCCAAACCAAAATTTTTAGTGAAGGTAGGTCCTTCTAACACACCTTCACCAAAATCTCCTGCTTTTTGGAGTTTTCTTTCCATACCATTCATACATTTAAAAAAATGAGTTCACATTTATTTCGGAAGCACATTTAATTTATAAATGGGAGTTCACTGGAAGCTGACAACTGACAATGCCTTCCAAACATCTCTCAAATCCACCCAATTCTGGATGTATACACCATCTCTACCTTAATCCAAAACACAGCCACTTTTTGTCAAGCTGACAGCAACAGCCTTTGGGCTCCTTGAGCATCCTCAGTTCGTTTTCATTCATCCCCCCCTCCCCCGCCCGGGCCCCATTTTCTATATTGTGATTAGAAAGCTCTTTTCCAATCTCATCATCTTTTGGGGGGGTGTGTAGGGGAGTGGGGAGAGACGCACTGTGTAGCTTCTTTGTACCACTGAACCTGTTTGCCTCTGGCCTCAGAGCAATTACCTGTGTGCTGCCTGTTTCCCCAGGAGATTGAAAATCCCCTGAATACAGGATGCTTCTCTGTTTTTGCTTGTCAGGCACATAGTGGGTTTATTTTTGAATAGTATACAAAGTCAATAAACTTTGTAATTTGTTTATGTTTTGCTAATTATTTCTGTCCAGGTCCCTTACAGGCAGGATTTGGTCTGCTCTGTTCACAGATGTACCCACTAAGTGTCTAAAAGAATGGCTCCTGCTTAGAAAGCCCTCATGTGAACTTTTGTTGGAAAAAATGAATGAATGAATGAGGGAGGTGAGGGCAAAGAGCGTCCAACTTCTTTCCAGTCCAGGATCATGCTCTGGCATTGTTTCAAGCCCTTACAAAGTGTTGCCCTGAGAATTTCTAGATAGAAAATGTCTCCAGGAAATTGGAATTTGTAACTAGAGTGCTCTAAACAATGCCCGCCAGAGGCTTAGTCATTTTACAAAGAATTGGGAGAGCAGGCAGCGTTTGGCCATAGGCCAATATTTTGAGGTCAGCTACTTTATCTGTGGAATTCCTCACCCCCTGCTCATCCCTTGGCCATCCTGTTAAATTGGAAAATAAATCCCATCCCTGGGTAAGGTGTTGGCTGATAAAGGCTTGAGCTATTGCCCCTTCAAGGGGAATTTGCATTTTAATAGAGGCTGGTCAAGCCCCAAAGGAATCAATATCTCTTAACAGTGAAATTTCAAGCACCAGCAATTGAGATATTTTGGGGCCAGACACTTCAGTGTTTCTGATCCAACAGGGGACTCCCTAAGTACTGCCAGAAGGCCATGGAAGAACGGTCTCTAAAATGACCTGCTGTTTCCTTTTATTGTTTTCAACTTTACCTTTTTGCACCTGATTCTTTCAGTCATCCTAACAGGCACCAGTCTCTTAATATGTCAATGCAGTCCTTTTTAATACCAGTAATCTTAAAGTTGTCTCATCGGTAGGGCCACAAAGGAATTAATACTACCGAAATTTCCAGGTTTCCTAGGAATTCCAAGGAAGTTAATACCTAGTTATTTAAAACAACCTTGGCAAGAGAGAGTAGAGATGGTTTAATAAGTTGCTGATGATATTGTTCATTTAAATTCGTTTTGTGAAAAAAAAAAAAAAATTTCAAAGCCCAAATGTTTGACTCGTATTAAAAGATCTGCAAACGAAAGATAGATACGAAAACACCAGTATGACCCGGGAATGTTTTAAGTGCCGAGTCCTCCGATGCCAAGTTCTCAGCGGATGACTTGGGAAATTCTGGAACTGCAGAGAAACGGCATCTTGGATCTTGGATTTCTGCATTCCAGAAAGGTTCCTGGCCGCCACACCTGAGGGCAGCTTTGGGAATTCACCTCTTCCCGGCTCCCCGCCGAGCCCGGTTGTCTCTCCACCCTCAGGTGGGACCATCCTTGGCCTGCCCTAGGTTCTGCCCGCTGGGTTGGCGGACCCGACTCCCACTACCCTGCCGCATCACTAGCCAAGGGCTCCGCTGCGGAGATCGTTGCCCTTGCCCTTGTCACGCTGCGGTCCCTAATCTTTCCCTTCGGATCGGCTGCCAAACACTGGCGGGAGTCGTGAGCGCAGAGGATCAGCCAGGGGACCACACCTGCGCCCTCGCCCACCCGCCTGTGTGGGTCGGGGCTCCAGCTCCAGCCCGGGCCCAGCGCTCGGCGGCGGGGCTCGCGCCCGGAGATAGCGGCCGCTCGCGCCCGGCACAGAGGCTCGCGCACGCGCTCGGGCCGGGGAGCGCGCGGGCGGGCGGGAGAGGGCGCAGCGCTGCGCGGTCGGCTGGCAGGCAGGCGGCTCGGCGGCTCTGCGGAGCGGTGGCAGCGGCATGGGCGCAGGCACCGGCAGCAGCTGCGGGCACCAGGCTTCCCGCCCGGCCCAGTCTGCTCCCGGCGCGCGACCGTCGCAGCCTCCGCAGCCAGCTGGGAGGTGGTCCCCGCACCCGGAGCAACTTGCCTCGGACCCTCTGTGAGGAGAGGCGGCGGCTTGCGCCGGGGCCGGGCTGGAGCCGGGCGAGGCGTACTGGCGCCCGGCGCTATGCCTCCGGCCGGCGGCCCCCGCGCGCCGCGCCCCACCGCGCTGCCCCATAGCCTGTCCCGCCTGCGCGAGTGCCCCGGCCGTTCCCGCATCGTGTTGGCGCTCGGGGCCACGCAGATGGCGCTCGGATGCCTCATCGTGGCTGTCAGCTTCGCCGCGTTGGCGCTCACTACCTCCGCCCGCGTCCGCCACTCCTGCCCCTTCTGGGCTGGCTTCTCGGTGAGTGTCTCAGGCCCGGCAGGGACCGGGCTCCGGAGAGAGCGCGTGCCCAGGACTGAGGCGCTGCAGTCGCCGGGACGCCACCGCGGGCCCCAAGTTGGGATGCGAACGCCCAGGGTCGAGCAGCTGCAGCGCGGGGTGCAGTTCAAAACTCCGGGCAGAATAACTCCGGGGACTGACTCGCGGGTCGCGGAACGTCGCGTTCGCTTTTCCATTGAGCTTATCCGCGGAGTTACTTTTCTTAGAGAAACAGAAGGCTGGCGCCCACCCTTCGCCACGCAAGGGTGGGCAGCTCTCCATCATTTGCCGGCGGGCCCTCCGGTACTAGGCGCGCTGTCGCGTCCAAGGTGGGATCCGAACCCAGTGCGGTGCTACATGTCCGCGAGCTCCTCGCCTTCGCGGGTGGTCCTAGCTGGGGTGGAGGAAGCGTGGCGCGTACTGTCAGGTTGCCGGCTAGTCCCGGCGGCGGTGACCAACCTATCTCCTCTGGCCACTCACTGACTCCGTGTCAGGCACATGGTTTCCCGCCCCTAACGGACTGCTGAATTGGGTAGCAGACCTGCAACCGGAGTCTGGGGTGCTTGTTTTCTGAGCTTCAGACTGTCAGAATGAGAGAAGCCAGTGACTAGTCAACACCAGGAGATCTCTATTAAACAAGCGATTGTCACTAAGTTAATTCTTGACATTTTTTAGCATTTTGTTGAAAGTTGCTTTCCCCCTATATTAATACAGAACGGACATATGGGAATGGTAAAGATATATGCAGAGCAGATATTTATAAAGAGAGGCACTTGTTCTGAGAACTCTTGACATCTGTAACTACATTTGGTTTATGGTGCTGAAATACATCGTATAGACTTACACTGTAAACTCGGTATGTTTAAATTCCACCTACAGAAATCCAAACCAAGCCTTTGTAATAAAGATTTGCTATTTGTTCTTGAGTTTTAAAATTAAAACGCGCGCGCGCGCGCGCGCGCGCACACACACACACACACACACACACACACACACACACACACACACACAAAATGACCAGCTTGCTTTTATTTATTTAATTTGTAATGGCCTTTGTTCTCTAAGTTCCTTTCGTGGCTTTTAAAATGAGATCGGAGCAAAAATGCCTTTGAAACACGGATCAATACAGGTGTGGTTGTTCATCCTAATGGGGGTATTAATTTTCAAAGCTTATTTCAGATTAGGGGGTGAGTCTTGCAGAGCTGAATAGGAATAACATAATGTGTGGTCACAGCTTCCAGCGTTTAAATCAATGAGAGGGGGTGGGACGCAGGAACACGGGAGCCCTGATTCAAATACTTCCCTGTATATAGTCTTTACACATCTGTTGCTCAATTTTTAGTATTATTTAATATACATTTTTTTTTTTTTTTTCATGTCTGTCTACTGGGCACTGAGGTTTCAGTTTGCTGGAACCAGCCTACAGGTGGCAGACTGGTGAATTAGCTCCACTTCCTGGCTCCTCCCTGACATCAATAAGCCACCCCCTCCGCGCGCCCCAGCCTTAGCACTACCCCCAAGGCTATGCAAAGAGAACTGCCCCTTAATAATAAACCCCAAAGAGAAAACATTAATGGGGCACAGTAGAAAGACTATGTAAAAAATGCACACTCAAAACATTTCAGTTTAAAGAGTTAAGTATGTAAAACAGTTAATTCGATTTGTGCTTCAAATGTTATTCTCTATGACAGCTATAAGATAGTAGTTCTGGCTCTCCATGATTCAGAGTAACTCCACAAATTTGTGTGTGTGCACATTTCTCTAGGCTCTGGTGAACAGCAATAAACCAATAATAAACTGTTTACATTTTAGAGAGTTTAAGGTAACTTCTGCCCAGGATCCATCTCCTCATTTCCCATCTTTCCATCAGTTTTCTCCTGGACTTCTTTTCAATCTTCAAACTTAATGTGCCCCAAGCACATTCAAAGAATTTTAATACAGCATATACTATCTTTCACATATTTTCTCTGCCCTTTCAGAAAGGGTGGTTGGTTTCATTTACGTTGTGACAGGTTTGCATGATAATGTGGTTGTGAATGGGTAGCATGGACCACTTGCCATACAGACAATTCTCCATATACGCAGCTTGTGCATCCACAAATTCAACAAAGTACAGATTGAAAATACTCAGAAAAAAAAATCTCTGCATCTGTATTGAATATGTATAGACTTCCTTGTCATTATTCCTTAAATGATGCTGTATAGCAATTATTTTAGACAGCATTTACATTGTGGTAGGTATTATAAGACATCTAGAGATGACTTAAAATATACAGGAGAATGTATGGGAGGGTCTATGCAAATACTACACAATTTTATATAAGGGACTTTGAAAATCTGTAGTTTTTATTTTGGAGGGTCTTTGACTCCATCCCCCATGGATTCTGAGGGACAATTGTATATGCTTGCCTTCAGACTGGGAATTAGTGACAGTGCTTTCCAAGGATGTTCTTCATCTAAGAAGGGTGATTATGGTGGCCAGCTTTTATGGAAATCTGCAGTGAGCTTAGGGCTATACTCTGCTTCCTTTGCATCCTCTGAAAGGAGATGCTCTTTAGAAATATCTGGTTTTCTTGGTCCTCTCTGTGGTTTGTACGCGGTGAAGAATGATTGTAAAAACATCTCGCTTCTGTTTAAGAAAATACATTACCTAACAAAAACAGCTTACACTTATTAAGCCCTTTACTGTGTGTTAAGCATGAAGATGAATTTTACATGGTGTCATGGCCCTGTAGCATTGGTGGCCTGGTGGACTGTGCCTCCTGGTTCTTAGGGCCCCCAGGCAGTTCCCTTCTCTTCAATTTGAATGGGGCCTCTGGTTTGCTTTAGCCAGTAGAATGGAGCACAATTGAGCCAGTCTCCCTTCTAGGAGGGCTCCTGAAGTCTTGACTACTTTTGCTGAGTATACTGAGATGAAGAGGGATTAAGTAACTAGCCCAGGGTCACTCAGCTAAGTAGTGTCTTTGAGCTTACCTGCCCTGACTTTAGATATCACATCTCTAACCATTACACTCACTGCCTAGGCAGAAGGGGATGGCATAAAGGCCAGTGGTGATGCAGTCAGCTTTGGCAAGGGGCTCACACCTTCTTCTTCTTAGGCAAAACCCAAATCATGCCTGGAAAGATAAAGATTCAAGAGAAATTTGAGGGAGCACTAGGGAAGGTGAGGAAATTTAAAGTTTTTTTTTTTTTTTTTTTTTTTTTTTTTTTTGAGGGGTGGTAGTGCAGGGAGGTGAGTTTGTGGAAAGGTTTATTTTGGCTCACAGTTTGGGAGGTCAGCTCATTCCTTCTGGACCTGTGATGAGGCAGCACATCATGGTGAGAAATGTGTGGTGGATCAGAATCATTTACCTCATGGCCGGGAAACACAAAGATGAAGAGGAAGGGGCTTAGGTACCAGTATTCCTTTCCAAGGCATGCACCCAATGACCTAACTTCATCCCACTGGCTCCACCTCTTAAAGTTTTTGCCACTTCCTAATAGAGCCAAACTTAGGACCAAACCTTCAACACATGGGCCTTTGGAGGACACTTAGGATTCAGACTATATCAGGGGACCTTGACAGAGTTGAAGACAGGCGAGGTAGAGGAAGGCCAGAGGTCTGTGATGAATGCAGCGCTCTGCAGCCATTCCCGTCACTTGAGGACCACCTTGAAGTGTTTTTCCTGCTCTATACTGTGCTATCCAGCCAGTTAGAAGCTGGATCAGTTTCATGGTGGATGAATGCCTCCTGCATTTTGGAGATAATGATCAGTTTTAACTGCTTAGAGGACCAGCAGAGGTGGGCGAAGGTCTTGAGCCTTTATCCTCTAATAGATCAGCTTCATTATTTTCTTTGAAATTTTATTAATTCCCAAGACACCAGACAAGTACATTATGAATTATTCACATTGCTAGTTACATACAGTGATAAAGACATAATCACTGGGCGCTAAACCTGTATGTGCATGTAGGTGTGTGCGTTTCCTTTAAAAGCAACACCACTGGATTTTTTTCATACTGCAAAAGCAATATATAATTGTTGCAGTAACTGAAAACAAAGAAATGTATACTTCCTTCTATACCAATTCTCTGTGCATGGTTAACCAATATTATCGGTGTTGTTTAATGTCATCCTTCCACACTTTCCTCTACAATCATAAAATGTATTAGAATTTATATATATGGAATGTTTATTTTAAAGATATAAAAATGGGATTAAACCACTCACATTACTTTGATTCCATTTTAAATGTAATTTTTAAATGTAATGAACATTCCTACCTCCTGTGCTGCAAGGGAAAAGGGCAATCTCAGGTAATGGTCCCATGGTTGGGAACAACTATAATCTTTCGTGGAAATGAATCCAGCGATACTTAACAAAATTCCAAATTGGACTATGCTTTGACTAGTGTGATAGTCAGCTGTCTGTCACACTGATAAAATACCCAAGAAACTCACCTATGAAGGAGGAAAGGGTTATTCTGTCTCATGGTTTCAGAGATTTCAGCCTATGGTCATTTGGCCCTGTTGCCTTTGGGTCTGGAGTGAGTCAGTACATTATGGTGAGGTGCCTGTGCAGTGAAAGAAGTTGACTTAATTTTTTGTGTCTTGCTGTATAAAAAAAATACTATTTACCTAGTTAAATTTAGTTTTCACTTTTGTAGTTTCTGAGTTCTTAATAGAGTTATCATTACAGAAGTCACAAATATTCTAAATTTCCTTTTAATGTTTGTTTTAATTTTTTCATTCATGTCTTCATTCATCCGGAATTTATTTTGCATATAGTGTTCAGAAAGGGTTAACATTAATTTACTTTGAAATGAAGTTTCTATCTACATGTGACTCTCTTTTTGGACTACATTCAGTTTTACTCTCCTAATTGTTTATCTATCTATCTATCTATCTATCTATCTATCTATCTATCTATCTATCTATCTCATGTTATGGTGCTGGTATTGGACCCAGGTCCTTGTGCATGCTAGACAAGAGCAATCCATCACTGAGTTGTACCTTTTACCTATTTGTCTGTTTTAGAATCAATACTGCATTGTTTTAATTATGATAGCTTCCTGGTGAGTTTTACTGTCTGGTAAGATAAGTATGTCCACATTGTTTTTCCTCTTTGAAAAGTGCCATGGTGGTTCTTCCATTTGAACTTGAAAATATCTCTGTCTGGTTTCTGGTAAATCTATTTTAGAATTTGCATTTCTCTGTAAAAGTGAAAACTAAGAGATTCAACTAGGTAATTTTCTTTTCTCTACAACAAAACACACCAAAAATTAATTCTAATATATTTATGAATCAATTTTGAAAGTACTAGGTTTTATACTACTAGTATAGTACTACTACTAGTTCAGGAATATGATGTGTCTCTTCCTTGATTTGTTCCTTGTTTTATATCTTTCAGAAAATGCTTTATGGGGATGTGTTCATGGTGGCAGATTAGTTTTTCATTCCTCCTTAAACTCCTGAACATTAAGCCAGACATAGAAAAAGCTCAGGAATGGCACAGTTAACAAAAGTGATGGGGTACACTTGGGAGTCCCAGGACCAGGCAGATGGGGCCACACACCAGCAGTAATAGGATCACAATAAGTCGCTCATTCCTAAAAATGGAAGGGAAATATGATGAGCACATGCAAGAACAATTGACAAAACTGAAAAGGCCTTTAACGGTTTTATATGAGCAAGAATAATGACTGCACAAGAATGTGGGAGAATCCACATCATGCCTTGGAGAATTTTACGAATGCAAATTAAGCCCCACCCCGGACAGAAATTGCTGCGAATGTATACCAAATTGAGCAGGACAGGAACCCAGATGGTGAGAGGAAATAGGTTCAGGTGGTAGAGGTGAGGATGAAGACCCCCAAAGAAAGAGATTTTAGAAACTGGTTGTGTTAATCCGCCTTCTCTTACTATCATAAAATACCTGAGATAATTAACTTAGGATGAGGAAAGGTTTATTTTGATTCACAGTTTCAGAGATTTCATTCCATGGTTGCTTGACCCTATTGCTTTGGGCTTGTGGTGGTACACTATATCATGGCTGCAGAAGGGTGTGGCAGAGGAGGCTTGTTCACTTCATGGTGGCTGGAAAGCAGGGAGGGAGGGAGGGAGGGAGGGAGGGAGAGAGAGAGAGAGAGAGAGAGAGAGAGAGAGAGAGAGAGAGAGAGAGAGAGAGAGAGAGAGAAAGAAAGAAAGAGAAAGAGAGAGAGAGGGGCATGGTAGAGTTTCAACATCCCTTTCAACAGCCTTCAAGGGCACATCCCCAGTAACCTAACTTTTTTCCACTAGTCTTCACCTCTTAAACATGTTACTACCTCCCAGTTGTGTCAGACTGGGGATCAAGCTTTCAACACATGGGCCTTTGCAGTAGGTTTGGGATAGACACTTGACACTTATCCAAACAATAACACTGTTCTAACAGCTAAAACAAAACAAAGACTTCCCCCCTGGAAAAAAATCTACAACAAACAAACAAACCCAAAATATAAACCATGAAAAGCTGAGAGTACAACATTGGAAAACAAGGACCTCACTTATCTGGAGCTGGAGTAAAGAGCTAGAAGGCTTGAGGTTTACGAATTTCTGGACTTAACTGAAAATCAAGTGGATATATAGGGAGTTCATATTTTGGATCTTACAGAGATCCCTAGAGCCCAGTTGGCAAAGCTGTCTTGGCCTATCCCCCAAGTTTTTAGGCACTTCCCCCTAATCAGGAAAATCTACCTCATTTAAACATGGTTGAGCAAAAAAGAACATAATCCAACCCCATGCAAAATTCATTCAGAGAAAAATGATGAAAAAGATACAGAAAATGGGAGCATGCCAGGAAAATTCTTAACAGTATTTCAATATAAGTTTAAAGAAAAAAAATGTTTTGCAGGAGTAATATCAATCAGAAAAAGGAAATTATGAAAGATATGATCAGGTAACAAAATCATGAATTGAGAATAGAGAGATGCCAAAAAAGAATTTGGAAAAAATGAAGTCTAAATTAGAAGGAAAACATGAACAAATGGATGCCATAGAAAACACAGAATAAAAATAGATGAAAAAGAGAAAACTGAAAAAAAAATAAAAAAAAAGATGTGGGAGACATTATGGTTTGAATCTGAAATGTCCTTCCAAAAGCTCATGTGTTGAAAATATGGTCCCCAATGCAGCTGGGGTTCAGAGGTGGGGGTTTTAGTTAAAGACTGGATCATGAGCACTATAATCTCATCAGTGGGTTAATCCATTTGATGAATTAATAATTTGAAAGGATGACTGGGTGGTAATTGTAGGCAGGTGGGGCTGGCTAGAGGAAGTGGATCGTTGAGGCCGAGGCCTTGGGGACTATATATGTCCCTGACCCCTTCCTGTCTGTCTTTCTGTCCTCCCCACCTTCCCACCTCCCCAGTGCCATGAGCTGAGCAGCTTTCCTCTGCTACACCCTTCTGCTTTGATGTTCTGTCTCACCTCAGCCCAGAGCAATGGAGCCTGCTGACCAGGAACTGAAGTCTGAAACTGTGAGCCCAAAATAAACTTTTCCTCCTCTAAGTCGTTCTTTTCAAGTATTTTGGTCACTGTGACAAAAAGCTGACTAATACAAATAGATACAGTGAATTAGAGAAAATAAGTATAGGAGACAGGCAAAGGAGAGCCAGTGTATCTATAATTAGAATGTCCAGGGAAGGAAAAGCAAAGTAATAGAATAAACTAATATCTGGTCTTGCAATGCAAGATTTTTATTCCGTGAAATAAAGAAGAGTTGTAACTAGGGGAAAAAAAAATCAATAGGGAATAGATAACCTTGACATGTTCCTAAAATAATGGATTTTTAAAGATAAGGAAAAATTCCTTTGGGCATCCATGTAAAATGTCTTAGTCACAGGTAGGTAAGTGCATTGGGATGTCATTGCCTAATCTATGCTAGAAAAAAAGTGAAAATATATTTGTAAAAAAAGTAATTTTGGAATAAATTGGAATGATTTCCAACTTACGGAAAAATTGCAAAACAGAACTGAGGACTCCTGTACCTCTCTTCACTTAAATTCCTTAACTGTAACCATTTTATTGCATTTGACCTGTGACTTGTCCTTGTACACACTCCCTTTGTCAATGAAGAAGAGAATCCAGTATCATTCATCTTTTCCTTAAGCTTTTGGGAGCCAAACTGCTGACATGATGTAGCATCTCTTATAAAAATTTCAGTGGGTATTTCCCAGCTGGAGGACACTCTATCTAGCCAGCATAAACCTCTCCAGATTAGAAAACCAACTTTGGAAGAACATTTACATCCAGTCCACAGACCCCATTCCAGTTTCATCTACTGCCCAAATACTGTTTTTTGTTTTTATTTTTTTCTTTCCTTTTTTTTCCCCAGGATCCTATCCCTATGTGTGTGGTTGGTATCTCTTCACTCTCCTTAGTCTTCCTCTGTGTTGTTGGTTTCCACAGCTTTATTCCATATCTTGGCTGTTTTAAAGATACTGAAATGAACATAGGAGTGCAGATGTCTCTGACCTACAGCTTTGATTTCCTTTGGATATATATCCAGAAATGGAATTGCTGGATTATATGTTTGTTCTACTTTTCATTTTTGGAGGAGCTTCCATATAGCTTTCTATAATGGTTGAACTAAATACATTTGCACCAATAATGTACACATTGCCTCTTTTCTTCTCATCTTCACCAGTACTTGTTATCTTTTGTCTTTTTGATAAAAGCCATTCTTCATGAAGTGAAGAGATATCTCATTGTAGTTTTTTTTTTTTAATTTTTTTTAGTTGTAGATGGACACAATACCTTTATTTTACTTATTCATTTTTATGTGGTGCTGAGAATCGAACCCAGTGCCTCCCATATGCTAGGCAAGTGTTCTACCACTGAGCCACAACCCCAGCCCCTCATTGTAGTTTTAATTTGCATTTCTCTGAGGACTAGTGATGTTGAACATTTTTGGGCCTTTTGTCTTTTTTTTGGGAGGTAATGTCTACTTAGGTTTTTTACTGATTTTTTTATTTGGGTTGTTGTTATTGAGTTGTCTAAGTTCCTTATGTATTTTGAATATTAACCTCTTACCATGTGTGTGGTTCAAATATATTTTCTCCCATCCAGTAGGTTGTCTTTTCACTCTGTTGTTTCCTTTGTTGTGCAGAAACTTTGATGTGATCTCATTTGTCTCATTTGTCTATTTCTGCTTGTGTTACCTGTGCTTTTGCAGTTGTATACAAAAATTGTTGCCAAACCTCTGTCAAGAAGCTTTTCCTGTCTTTTCTTCTAGTAATTTTATAGATTCATGTCTTATGTTTAAGTCTCTGATCCATTTTGCATTTATTTTTGTTTAGGGATGGAATAGGGTTCAGTTCCATTCCTTCATGTGGATATCTAGCTTTCCCAACACCATTTATTGAAGAGATTGTCCTTTTCCTCAATGTATCTTCTTGGCACCTTTGTTGAAAAGCAGCTGATTATACATGATGATTATTTCTGGTCTCTCTGTGCTGTTGCAGTAGTTTATATGTTTCTGTGCCAGTACCTGCTATTTTGATTATTTTACCTTTGTTGTGGATTTTGGGATCAGGTAGTGGGATGCCTCCAGCTTCATTCTTTTTCAAGATTTTTTGGTGATTTGGGGTATTTTGTGGTTTCATATGAAGTTTTGGGTTAGTTTTTCTATTTCTGTAAGAAATGTCTTTGGAATTTTGATGGGGATTTCATTAAATCTGTAGACCATTTTTAGTAGAATGGACATTTAAACAATATTAATTCTTCCATCTGTGGATATGGGTTATCTTTTCATTTGTTTGTGTCCTTTTTACTTTCTCTCATCATCCTTTTATAGTTTCAGCATACAGATCTTTCACCTCTGTGGTCCAATTTATTTGGTGGTAGTGTATGCGAATACTACTGATTTTTGTATATTAATATTTTTATTCCTATTATTGATTTCTAGTTTTATAACATTGGGGCCAGAGAACATACTTGATGTGACAATTTTTTCTAATTTGTTGACTTTTTTTTTTTTTTTTTGAGGGTGGTAGTTTTATACTTTGATTTTAGTTCCCAGCAGGGATAACCTAAGGGGTACCAAGAAGAGTGAGGTCCTGAGGGCTGAGAGGAAGCTGTTTGCCAGCCTGTGCCCTATCCATCAACATTGTTCCTTCCAAGACTGTCACCCTGACAACTCTGCGATGGTGAAATGCCTCCCACATGGTTTGAATTCAGTAACAAGTATAGAAACAATCTAAGACAGTCTGAAGGAAACCATCGCATGTTTTATTATATCATTTCTCTACTCTTCAGTAAAACCATAGGATACAGTACTCTTGACCTTTTTTTTTTTTTTGTCAAAATTCAGCCAGGAATAAACTGAAATACAAAGGAAAAAAATTCTCCCTCACATATTTAAATTATGTAGACTATATCATGTTCAAGGTCCGTTTTCTTTTGAAGAAGTCTTTTTAAATGAACCAGGGACATCGAAAGGTTCTGAAGGTTTCCTCCTATGGGGTTACAAGTTTGAGGGTGGTGGATTTCAGTAACTGAGGATCAGGAAAGCACAAAGAAGTGATTTGACTTGAACGTGAAGGATAGTGATCATATTTATCATTGGATATGATGAACTACTAGAAAATACAGAATTAAATAGATTGTTAGAGTTGAAAATATAACCCCTAGAAGAAAATAGCACAGGAGAAAGAGATTGGGGGATGGAATAAAAATCAATTTGAGAACAGGTGTTTGTACACCAGTGTTTATAGCAGCATTATTCACAATAGCTAAAAGATGGAAGCAATCCAAGTGTCCACTGACAGGTCAGTGGATAAACAAAAAGTGGTGTATTCATACAACAAAATATTATTCAGCCTTTAAAAGGAGGGAAATTCTAACACATGCTGCAATGTGGATGAACCTGAGGACATTATGCTCAGTGCAGCAAGCCAGTCACAAAGGACAAATACTGTATGATTGCATTTACTAGAATTTTCTAGCATAGTCAAAATCATAGACAGAAAGTAGAATGGTGCTTGCCACAGACTGGTGAGGGCAGAATGGGGATTAGTGTTTAATGCACTGTACACTTTAAATAGTTAAGATAACAAATTTTATGTTATGTATATTTGCCACAATTTTCTAAATTAAATAATTTATTAAAAATCATGGATCAAGCCAACAATAGAGAAAGGGGGAAAAGTACAATAATGAAATGTCAAGATAAATAAAAATAAATGGGAATTCCCTGAATTCCCTGTATCAAACCACAAGAAGTTACATGTCTATTAAGAAATTCAGCTACAATTCTATTTGCAAGAGGCAAACCTAAAACAGATTTTTTTTTTTTTTTCAAAGGATGTAAGCTTCTAATTCAGGTAAGAGAGCAGCCTGGACTAACCCAGAAGCCAGCACCACCTCCCAGCAGCACTCTGCTAGGGAGCAGGACTTTGCCATGGAACCTTTGAAGGACACTTAAGATCCACACTGTGGCAGGTCATATAGGTTTGGGCCCCTCTTAGCTTTTATGGATACTTTGACTACTTTGTCCTCCTATGTGTTGGCCAGGTGATGCTCTGGGCCTTCCTGGTGAGAGACCAGGTAAATCAAAGACTTCCAGGCCCACTGTCCCTTGGCATGCTCAGGCTTTAGACCTACTTGAATTCTGTTTATGCTTTTCGGCATTTTAGGTGACCCAATCTCATGGGTCCCCCACCCTAATTTATTGAGATCTGATTGACAAACAAGAAATTGTATATATGTAAGGTAGACAACATGATGGTTTTTTGGTTTCTTTATTTTTGGTATTGAAGATTGAATCCAGGGGCATTTTACCACTGAGCTATACCCCCAGTCCTTTTTATTTTATTTTGAGACAAGGCCTTGCTAAGTTGCTGAGATTGGCCTCAAACTTGTGTTCTTCATGCCTCAGCCTCCTGATTTGCTGGAATTATAGGCATGCAACCCACCCCATGCTTGGCGCTCAACATGGTGTTTTGGTATCTTATGTAATGATTCCCGTAGTCAGTTAATTAACATACCCATTGCCCGTTATGGTTCCACTTTTAAAAAATAGAAGAGCTACTCCCATAGCCAATTTCAAGTGTAGATTACATTATTACTAACTATAGTCACCATGTGTAAATTAGACCCCCAGAACTTATTCCTCTTATAACTGAAAACATTGTACACTTTGTTTGACTTCTCCCTATTATTGGTTTCATATTTTGAAATTATAGTTTGAATTTATCCATAGACTGTTCTTCTTCTCTTCTTCCACCTGTTGATGAAAATGTCATATTTTACCTACAGTTCACAATACAGTGTGGTAGACAGTTGATTTATGGAGTCCACAGGAATTGGGGATGTTAACACACTGGCATTTTTTAGTGGGGGGAAAAGGGAGATGGTGAGTCAAGTATTTATATCATAGTAAATGTAAATAAACTACTTCTTTTGAATAAGCAGCTACTAGATTCTGTGGCATAATTATTTATCACAGACTTGCAAGCTAATATTTATTCTAAAATAAATCCTTAAAACTTACGCAAATTCTTTTGCAGAGAAAATTTGGAACTTTATGAAAAGTAAATTTTTATTTAAAAATAAACCTTTACATTATCTAACCATAAGAGAAGTACTGACTACTTATCTAAAATGAAAATTTGTAGATATTATCAAGTCTCCATATCCATGGGTTTGCATCTGTGGATTCAGCTAACCCCAAATTGAAAATTATTTGGAAAAACGTTGTGTTTGTACTGCATATGTGTGCTATTTTCCTTATCATTATTCCCTAAACAATATAGTATGACAACTATTTACATAGCATTTACACTGTAGGAGTTATTACATCTGGAGATTATTTAAAGTATACAGGAAGATGTGTCATAGGTTCTGTGCAAGTATTAGGCCATTTTATGTAAGAGACCTGAGCATCCATGGGTCTTGGTATTTTTGGGGGTGTGGGGTCCTGGAACCAATCTCCCACAGATACTGAAGGATGACTGTGATGCCTTGAGAGTGAATGTAGATGGTGATTTCAAAATACATTTTTGGAACCCTCAGCAGAGTTTGAAAGGACTCTGATAATCATATCTGTTTTTAACATGTCAGTTAGCAGTTTAGGTACTACCAACATTTACTCATTAGACTCTTCTGACTTAACAAACCATTCATTTTTTTTTTTAGGGTTGTACCTACAGAGTTCTTTTCAACCATTCACAAAGGGACACTGCCTTCTTAGAAACTGACTCTTGACTTAGTGTCAACAAAAGGTGGAGAAACATAGCATCTGCTTGGCACCTGCCACCTCATCAAATGCAGTATTGGTGCCAACAGGTTCTCTCTCTGGGCCTGCCATTGCCCTTTGGTGCCATGTGGAGGCATGAGGCACATGAGGCACAGCAGTGCTGACTCTTTTCAAAATGGGAAAATAACACCCAAGAAATGCAGGTGGGTTGACAGAGCTGAGAAATCTGTCATGGCAAGTAGTAAATAGCTTTTCCTCAAGATTGCTATTTTATCTGATACACACACACACACACACACACACACACACTTCATACTTTTTTTCTCGCTCCATCATCAACAGTGACATCGACAAAATATTAAAAAGAGAGAGAGAAAAAAGATAAAAAAGAAAGAAAACCAAAACCAAAGCCAAAAACAACTCATACCCTCCTGAGCAGGTACCTGCCCAGTGATGTCAAGACCTGTGGCTGTTCCTAGTAACAAGATGCATGACTCTCTGCAAGAATCAGAGAGAGTTCAAGGAACAAGAGAGGAAAGCAATGCTTTTGGGTGGAGGGAGAACCTGGTATGACATGCTCCCTGGGAGTGAGAGCATAACTGGACAAATATTATCACTTATTCCTGGGGAATACGATCCAAGACCCCCAGGGGATACATGAAACCTTTAATAACGTGGAACCCTATCTGAGGGTTTTTTCTTATACTTTTCTCTCATTATGGCTGTAATTTTTGTAGTTCGAGGTGCAGCAGCAAAACTAGCACAGATTTTTTTCCTTCATAGTTTTGTGGATAGATTTGTTCTTATTGTTCTTAGCCATCTAAGCATCTGATTTTTTCTTTCTTGAGAACTTCCACTCGTTCACATAAAAGAAGCACTTTACTGCTTCTCTTTATCATATCTGAATTGTCAGCATCACTACTCTTGTGTATTGGTGCCATTTTAAGCAAAATAAGGTCTACTTAAATATAAATATCATGACATTCACTCTGGTAACAGTGATGACTACTAAACAACTAAAGAGCAGGTAGTGCATACAGCATGGATACACTGGACAAAGGATGATTGACATTCCAGGCAGGACAGAGAAGGGTGGTGTGAGATTCCATCACACTACTTAGAACAGTGTGCAATTTAAAGTTATGAATTGTTTATTTCTGGAATTTTCCGTTTTATATTTCAGATCTTGATTGACCATTGGGAAACTGGAACCTCAGAAAGCAAAACCCTGGATAAGAGGAGACTATTGTATATATTTTTAGATGGTGATAGTGACAATTATGAGAATGATGATAAATGTAAAACATGTTTATGGAACTTGAAATTCAGACAGTATGGAAATGGTACAAAATGAAGTGTGAAATCTCTTATTCAGTTCCTGCCCTCTTCACTTTTCAAAGTTAAATATTTTCAATATTTCTGTTGTTACATTTTTGGTGGCAAGCACACCTTGGTCTTTACATCTAATGTCACTGAAGAGATGTCTGATGCCAACCTGGTTCAGCCTCCTTGGTTGGTAATCTAACTGACTTTCCTTTCTGGAAGTCCTGGGGACTTTGTTCTTGGTGTTCTGGTATTTCACAGTATTTAGTGAAGTCTTAGTCACTCAATATGTCTTGTGTTTAATGCTGAAAATTTTGTTCTTTATTTCCTCACCTGTGTTTTCTCTGTTCCTTTTTTTATGGGACTCCTGTTGGGTGTTTGACCTGTCTTGACCTAGTAGGAGTCTTATTTTTTCTCTTCCAGCATTCAATTCTATGCATTTTGCTTTATAACCTAGGAGACTTATTCAAATCCATCTTTTAAAATCCATTTTTAAAAATAATTGCACCAGTGACAGAGGGTTGGACAACCAATGGGACTTCTGAGACTCCACATGTATACTTGCATAATGCTTTAATGAAGGGAGATGGTGCTGCGCAGAAGGAGAAAAGAAGCATAGGCAAGGATCACAGTGGTCCTGTCCATTTGCACCTCCCAGGGTCTATTCTCTGTCACACAAGATGCACTCTGTCTTTGGGTTGTGAATCCTAGAGATAGCTGAGAGATCCTTGGCCTTGGGAGCAGCAGGCTCATTGGAGGAGGGGTTTTTTCTACCTTTCTGGTCACATAGTGAAAATAAGGCTGCATGATCAGTTCAAAACTTATAAAAACCAAGAGGAACCTTGGGCTAAATGTTTTTCATGAACAACTTAACAGGTGGTAAGTTGGTCTAGTTTGGACACTGGCCCAGGTCAACATTAGTTGCCAGTTTGTGAATTTCTTCTGGTTTGGCTGAAGATGTGCACTGATTTCAAGATTCTCCAGGTACTCTTGCAGGGTTGCAACAGATCAGGTGAGATTAACCCTGTTATTTTATATAACAATCAATTAATTTTTTTCTACTTTCCTGCTAATTTTTCCTAGTATTTGTCTAATTTTCAGAGTGCATTATTTTTTCATTTCTACCTGAGGGTACTAGTTGAGTTATGAAAATAAGTGTTCTTCTTTGCTTCAAGGTTACTTTTAGTGCTTATTTTTCTAAACCTGCTTCTTTTCTGATTATGGTTTTCCTTTATGATCCTTTGATGTCTATAGGGTTGATTAAAAGATGTGCTTGGTATATTTTTCCTCTACATTCTCATTCTTCCCAGTGAAGGAGGGGCTGAATTAGTCCTGACTGAATGTGAGCAGGGCATATCAGCTGGCAGGTTTCACCTGTGGATGCTTAGGCTGGGCATAGGTGAGCTCTTCACCTGCATAACTTGGACTGATCTGAAGAGTGTCTGCTCTGGGGCTTGCTTTGGAGGTAGAAGAGGCAGAAACACATTTGGAAAGGGCAGTGTTCTTTTGGCTTCTACTTGGACACACACCCACTGCTGTAGGTGCTGGGGGTTCGAGGTCTGGGTTTCATGTGTATCTCTCTGGACAGCCTTTAGTCACCTGGCATTCTGTATATTGCTTTTTCTCTTGGAACCTGTGGCCCATGGGGGTCCATGGGTGCAGAACATCTTACCCCTCTAAATCCTTCTCTCCCACAGGTGCTGATCTGAGACTTCTCTCTGGTTCCTCTACCATTACCAAGTTAACTTTAATTCACAACCTTCAGTGGCTGCCTTTTTCCATGAAATGAGCTGCATCAGTAGGAGAACACCAGGGGAACAGCTTACCATCCAAGACTGGTTAGCAGAGCCTTTTGCCAGCTGGCTGTCCCTTGAGTCCTGCCCCAGTTTTCCAAGTTGCATTCCATACCTCACTTTCCATTGCCTGGTGGAAACTTTTTGGACCACACTCTAGTTATTGCAAGAATAATATTTATGAAAATTTAAATTGACCCATTTTTTTCCTTCCTGTAAAGCATATTACCCTGCAGCTCTTGTACCCATTAAATCAAGGGCATTCATTGCTTTGGGAGAAGAGCAGGTATTATCTAGAACAAAGAGCTTATTACTTAGCTTTGAGTCCCACTGCTGACTTTCTTGAGTCTCTAGAGACTGTAGCCATGAAAAGCAGGATTTGTTGCAAGGGAAATATCTTATTCCACTAGTTTTCCTTTATATACTAAGAGTAAAGCTAGAAAGCCTGAAAATGGTTTTATTCTTAAGTCCCATGTTGGTGAAATAGAGACTATGATTGATGGCAGGGAAGTTTCCATCCAACAGGAAGTGGGAAGGGGAAGGAGAGTGCCCTCTGGGAGGGGCTGGGAGGAATTGGGGAGAGAGATTTGGAAGGGAAGAAAGTTCTTTGTTCCCTGAGGCACAGGGACACAGCATTCCACTCTACTCCACGTCATAGAAGCCAGATGGTAACTGAGAACCTGAAACATCAGCTGGTGATTCCCTTGCCCTTCATATCCTCCAGCATGATTCAGGAGCCATAAGTAGCACTGGGGAGAGAAATGTCTAGACAAGAGATTGGCATTATTTTTCTATAGGAGAGTAAGTTGGTCTTGTGGGCCATAGAGTCTTCTATGGCAAATGTTAAGTTCTGACTTTGTACAAAAGCAGGTGTGGGTGATTTATAAATGAATGGGTTTATCTGTGTTCTGATGAAACTTGGTTTATGAAAGTTTCAGACTGGATTTGAACCAAGGATCAGAGTTTGCTGACCTCTGGTCTGGATGATTGTATCTGAGATTTCTCATGGACTGTGTGGAATAGACACCTGGAAGTTTCCATGTTGCTATGGGGCATGCTAAGTGTAGCTGAGAGTGAAGAGTGGGGTGCCTGCTGTAAGGATCCCTCTATGATGGGTAGAGAAACTCCTAGCAACTTCCACAGTTAAGTCTGTGGAACAGACTCTCTATTCTGGAGGCTGTAGAGATTGTCATCCTAGACTCAAGATCCACAGGACCACCCCAAACTGAGGTGGGAGCAGAGGTAGTAAGGTGAAATGCCTGGGAATGGTGGGCATGCATTGTCCTGGAGGGGTACACCTTTGCAGCGGACACACAAGGATAGGTGCTGACATCAAGTGATGGGGCAAGATGAGCTGCACCTTAGACAAAGGTCAGCAAGGGAACATTACTGGCCCAGACTCCTGTCACCCTGCAGTGGTTCAGCACTTCATTCACAGAGTTCTTCACATTTGAGACTGTTTCCTACTTCCTCCTCAAATACCCCATTGCCAGATACATCTCTAAATTGGACATGTCATATGCGCCTCAGATTTAAGATGTCAAACCAAGTTCTTCATCTTTCTCTAAATGTGACTTCTCTGTTCTCAGGAGTGTTACCACCATTCACCTAGTTCCTCCAACCAGACACCTGAAAGATCTTCTTACTTACCATCTTATCATTGCAGAGTCTCACTGATTCTTCCTCTAAAATATTTATTTCAGCCTACTATATGTCTCTTTTACCCAAATTATTTTGGTAGCCCTATACCAGGCTTCTCTACTTCTACTGTTATCCTGCCAATAGGCCCATTGCACAGTATCTATATTAATTTTTATAATGTAAATGTGAAATGTCACACTGAGTGCCAATTTTGGTAATGGTAAAACAGTGCATTATTTCATTTTTCATTACTATAAAAAATACCCAAAGAAGGCTAACTTTATGAATAAAAGAAGTTTATTTAGGTCATAGTTTTGGAGATTCATGGGCACTGGCATTGGCTTGAGAATTACATGGCAGGTGGTGGAGAATGTCACAATGGTGGGAGCCCACACATGAGTGAGGAGAGATTACATCACCATTCAGGAAGCAAGAGAGGCTGGTTGAGGCCAGGCTCATGCTTTTATAATGATTCTCTGATGAAAACTAATCAGGGTCCTGTTACAGATACCTCAGTTCCTTTCAGGGGCAGTGCCCCAGGTGGCCTAAGGATCTCCCACTAGGCTCCATCTTCCATTATCACCTCCTACCACTACACTCAGGACCAGACTTCAACCCCAGGAAGCTCTAGGGGACAAACTGCATCTACAACATAGCAAGTGGGCATTTGGACTAATTATACTTCTAAGAACTAGGAAATCCAGATAGGTTGTATGTGTTTAATCAGTGAGGTAGGCTGAGTGATGGCTCCCATGGATGTCCACATCCTCATCCTAAACCTGTGAAAGTGTGTCTTCCAAAGCAAACCCCCAAAAACAAAACAAAACTCCCAAATCAAGACAACAATAAAAAACCAACGATAAAACAAAACAAAAAACCACTTTGTACTTGTAGTTAAAAATAAGGACTATAAGATGGGGGGATGATCCTGGGTTATTTGGTTGGGTTCAGTGTCATCACAAAGCCTCTTATAAGAGGGAGGCAGGAGATCTGAGTCAGTAGTGGATGTGACCACAGAACAAGAGGTTGAAACGGTGTGAGGAAGAGAGCCATGTGCCAAGGACTGCTGGTGTCTTTAGAGACTGGAAAAGACAAAAAGCATTCTCCCCTAGAAACTCTGGACACCTCCAATTTTGCCCAGTGAGATGGATTTTGAACTTCTGACCTCCAGAACTGTAAGACAGGAAAATTGTTTCTTTGAAGTCACTAGGATTGTTGTAATTTGTTGCAGCAGCGACAGGAAACTAATACAGTAAAAAAAAATTCATGGGGATATTGGGGAAAACAGAAAAGAGGATTGTTTACATTCTGATGGTCCAAGTATGGTAAGTTGAGAATTCAGCTGGGCTTCCACCAGATGGATTACAGGTCTGTCAGAGATGGGGAGGAAAAGGCATTATTACCACAACTTGCAGTTCCAGGAATCACCCACCCCTCGAGTGAATGCTAATGGAAGAGGTGCAGCCAAGTGCTCCTGATATAAACTCACCAGAACAATCACAGTAAATGTCACTTCTCACTTTTTGCTGGACACTATTCTGAAAATAGTTTACACACTTACTTTTTAAACTTTGTGGTAAGTCCTTGAGGAATGGGTAGGCATCTTATCCCCTTTTGGTAGATTACAGGTTATTTGGGAGGCTTCCCTTGGGGAAAGTGTTTGAGGAGAGGTTGGGGAGGGGTGTATGTAGAGGATGGAAATGAGAGATTGGTCTTGGATGATAATGCACAGGGTGGGGACTGGGGACTAGCCAAGGTCCAGGCTATTAACATAGTCCACATATGTGTTTGGAAATTCATGTTGCCTCCCATGTCCTACCTGGTGGTCCTGGGTGCTGGGGTGGGAGGGGGAGACCCCAGGCATGGGAAACTGTAGAGTGATTCTCTCATGGGGTGGCTTCAGGGGCCTGCTGAGGCAGTGAGAGCAGTGATCACAAAAACAGCAAATTGCTGGTCTCTGAGCAACCCCCTCCCCTGCCTTTCTTGCTTCCAGGAGCAAGAGTCACCCCAAGCCCACCCCCATTTTCAGAGACAGGTGGACCGATGGGGAAGCAGGCATCACCTGGCAATGGTGGGGGAAGAAGAACAGTTTATGGAATGACTGAAGCATGACTGGAGCCAATTCTTTGACCTCTCTGAGCCTCAGTTTTATCATTTGTAGAAAGGGGGATTGAATCTGAGTGCTACTTCCAAACCAGACTGCACTGCGACCTAGTAGAAATATAGAAAGTCATCACTTTACGCATTGAGGTTATCCAAGTGTATAATAGAGTAATGTTCTAGGATACACATGAGCAGTGGGCACAGGCTTCTAGGAATACTGGCGATTTTTGTGTGTGTGTGATGCAAGGAGATCGAATTGAGGGCCTTGTGCTTGTGAGGCAAGCACTCTACAAACTGAGCTATATCCCCAGCCCTACTGGTGATTTTTGAGAGGTCTCAGACAAGGGGCTACTGTAGGAACTGGGAAAGCTCAGGTTGAGCTTGAGGGAGGGAGTGTGCAGATGCCTACCTGCAGATGAGGTAGTGGAACAAGGTCATGCCAGGTATTTTCACAGTGCAGATCCTGTACACAAGTTACTTATTCCTTTTTGGCTTCCTCCAAATGGGTGCTGTGCAGTGCCTGTTAAGGTCAATGTGAAGTGGGTGGGGGATGGAGCAATCCTGACAGCTTTCTGGATGGATCTGTGTCTCTGATGGGGATGCAAGGTCACCCCAGGGACAGCTTCTTCATTCTGCCTGGAGTCTCTCAAATGGGCTATTTTTAATTATGTAGATGCAGGTGGGTGGATGTTGTTGGGGAGGGTAGGGAGAGGGACCTGTGATCAGGATTATTTGTGTTTCACTCCATCTCTGCTCCCTGTGACCCTTGATGGCTTAGATTGCTGGTAATGGGGTGGAGCAGTTTGCATCTCATGTCTGGGCTATCAGAGAAAGAAACCCAAACCCTACTTATGCTCCTTGAGAGCAAGTCACCTAAAGTAGTGGTAATCTAAGTTTGTTGGCCTGAAAGAGCCCTGAAAAGCCCACAGGGAACTCATTAGGAAGGAGGGTAACTGGGGCCAGGGACCCCGTCTCAACACAAGGGCCAAAGGTGGGGCTAATGCCTGTCTTGCCAGCAATAAGGAGCTCTTGCAGATTTATGAAGCAGTACAAAGCAGTGTTTTAGAAAGATTAATCTTTTACATTTGTGTTCTTTGCAGATAAATTAAGCTAACTCTTATGCATTGGCTGCTCCTGTGGAGGAAGTGGTGAATTATTTTGCATTCACACAAACTTGCAAGCTCCAAGAAAGGGACACATTGTGCCTTATCCACTCCAGGAGTCTAGAGGTGATTGTCCAGTCCTTTGGCCATAGGATGGGAAGTCTGGGTGGCCGCCCCAGTCTGTGTGCTACAGTAGCACAGCTTCCCAAGGTATGCTGGCAGTGGATAGCAAGAGTCCGAGTTGGGATGAAATATTCCTGGGGACCCCAGGTGGGGAACTTAAAGCTGAATGTGGGATTGGGGAGCTACCTGCATAGGACTGAAGCCAAGGGGAGAGAAGTTTAGAGGACAGAGTCTTGAATGGAGAAGAGATTATGATAGAGACAGAAAAATTGAAAGAGATGAGAGATCCAGAAATGTACAGGAGCCAGGCAGGTGGGTATCCTAAACATCTTGCCAGAAAGGCTCAGAGGATATCTGTTTTTATGACACTCAGCAAAACTGGTTACTGACTTTTGTGGCATGCGGATTGAACCCATGCCACAAAAGGTCCTTGCACACACTAGGCAAGCACTCCCAGCTGAAAGGCAGAAAATCTTTTTAAAATTTTCTCTGTTCTTTGGGAATTTGGGAAGAACTCTCTTGGGGAGAAACTCTCATGCACATGCAGGAGATTGTTGGGGACTTTAACTGGGGTGTGGGCAGAGGTGTTGGTGGAGAACAGATGGCTCCATTTGTGCTTGGAATACCCAGATCAGACTAAGCTCTGCAAAGAGATGGAAGGAAGCGTGCAACCCTCAGGAGGGGCAGTAGGGCTCGGTGCTTCTCTTTCCTTCTGTAGTTCTGAGCTGATGGCTGGGGTGTGAGATCCCTTTATGCATGGGAGTACATTCCAAGATTCCCAGTGGATTCCTGAGGCTGCAGATCATATGGAACTCTGTTTATGTTTTTTCCTACACATACACACCTATGACAAAGATTAATTTATAAAGTTCTGTACTAGATTAACAAAAACTAATGATTAAATGGAATAATTATAATAATGTATTGAAATAAAAGTTATATGGATGTGATCTCTCTCTCTTTGGCTCTGTCTCCATGTCAAAATATCTTACTGTAGTGTACTCACCGTTCTTTTTCTTGTTGAGTGAAAGCTGAAACTGCATAAAGTGAACCTGCACAAGGGGGCTGTCGATTGAGAGTCACCAGATAGCCAGATGGTGGCACTTAATCTGGCGGGTGTTACTCTGAGCAGCAGTGGTTGCTTCAATGGAACTTCGTTGGTTTTCTTCATAATAAACAGAATGAAAGTATTTTAAACACAAATTTAATATTTTGTTGTTATGGAGTTTCCTTCCTAAGTTTTTTTTTTTTTTTTTTAATTGAAAAAATGCCATCATTTATTCTTGGAAAAATACTAGGAGAGAAAACAGACATCATCTGCTGACCTTGATCCTTTCTTTTGGGAGAAGTCATCACAGGCTGTATCCACAGGCTAGGTAAACCTGGTTTGTTACCTAAAAGACAAAAGAAAAATGCGTAATGGCACCTTGTTAGAAATTCAGGTGATACAGAGAGGTATGAAGTGAAAGTGGTGCCCCCTGAGGGAAAGTCGCCTAGATCATTCATGAGTGAGTCTACACCAGGCCCCTTCTCAGAGTCAGAAGGGGAGATGCCGTGCCCGTGGTAAGGGCCTTGCTTATTGTTGCCTGACAATGCATCTCATAGCTCACTGTCCATCAGGATATATAACCCATCTGATTTCCTGAAATTTTTCATGGTGCTCTATCAAATGACAGCAGTATGATTTATTAAATACGCTCGTTTTGATCTGACATGTTGGTATTTCTCATTTTTGTTAAATCATGCTTGGATATGTATGGTAAGCTTCTGTTAAGAATCTTCCTAGGTAATTTCCTAGCCAAGTGATTTCTCAGCCAATGGTTACATGCATTTTAGATTGAGATAGATTATTCAGATTGTCTCCAGAACAGGCAGCACTGTTCACAAACCCAGCAGCAGAAAGGGAGAATACCCAAACCCTTCCTTAGTCTTAGTCCCTTAGTTACTGCTTCAGAGAGGCCTCCCTTATTGCTCTGTGTTAAGGTACACTTTCTGCTCACTTACCATTTTTATTTTCCTTCAGAGCACTTAATGTTACCTGAAATTAAATTTAAATTAAATTTGTTGTTCTCATTAAAAATAATCCCCATAAACACAAATATTTTGTATGCTGTGGTGTCATTAATGCCTGGCCAGCAATAGACCTGTAGACCTTCCATATTTATTTGTCAAATGAACTAATGGACAGATTTTGGTTCATTATATATTCAAATGTGACAGGGTTGGTTACTACTTAATTCTTTCTCCCCCTTCCCTCCTTCCTACTGAATTTACTTGGCATTCCATTACTGATGCCGCATCACAAAGTCTCTCCAAACTTAGCAGCTTGAAACAGTCATTTTATTATGCTTATGATTTTGTTGGCAAGGAATTTGGAAGGACTCTGCTGGTTAATTCTTACTTGCTAGGTCTCAAGTGATTGTGTCACATGTCAGCTGGGACTTCAGGCATATGAAGACTCAGTGAGGCTAGATGTCTCCAGTGCCTCACTCATGTGGCTGGCAGTGTGGCCAACTGGGAGGTTAGCCCTGTGTGTACTTGTGGCCTCTCCAGCACTGTGGTCTCAGGGTAGTTGGACTTCCTGCAAGATGGCTGCTCCCCTTGGAGAAAAAGACCCAAGAGTGCTGCATGGAAGTGGTTCACCTTTTCCAGCCTAGTTCCAGAAGTCACATGATAACATTTTTTCTGTGCTCTGTGCTGAGGCAGTCACAAACCTGCCCACACTTGAAGAAAAGTGATGTGGGTCCTAACTCTTGATGAGAGGAGAGCAAGGACACACTGCACAAAAGCATTCAGGGTGGGCAATGTTGTGACCATCAATAGAAAATAGAATCAGTCATACCTGGTAATTCTCACCTGTTTTTATTTTCTGATTACTATTTGTATAATTTTTGCCACTTTCTGAAATCAGTTCTCAAATCCTTCTAATGTTTTAATTGGTTTGTGGCAAATTAGCCTAGGAAGAATTCATAATTTTATAGTACTGATCTTTCCTGTATAAGAATGTTATTACTTTTCATTCTATTTCTTATTTATTCTTCTATTTTCTATTGCTATTATGAAATATCTAAGGGTGGGTAATGTATAAAGAAAAGAGGTTTATTTAGCTCACAGTTTTAGAGATTGAATGTCTAAACATGTCATTTGTTCTGGCAAGGGCCTCCCTGGCTATTTCACATCATGGTGGATGGTATCATGGTGGAATGAGAGGGAAAGATCACATGGCAAGACAGGAAGTGAGAGTCGGGAGGTGAGCAGTCTTGGTCTTTTATAACAACCCACTTAGGAAAGCTAACCAAAGTTCCATGAGAACCACCTGAATCCCTTTTGAGGGTAGCACTCCCTGTTAACCTGTCAATCTCCTACTAAGATCTACCTCTTAAAAGTCCCAGTGGAGACTAAACTTCCAGAACAAAAACCCTCCAGGAACAGATCACATCCCAACCACAGCATACCCCAATGTAGAATTTTCCAGTTCTCTTCATATAGGTTTTACCCATCTCTGGCTCAAGGAAAACCTAACAGTGCCATTTTTGTAGGTGTTATTGGGAGTGGGACCTTTCCAACTAATGTTTTCTAACTGGTTTTTCTTGTTTATAGGAAAAAGTTTACTTTCCAATGTTATAAATAGCCAATTTGATAAACACTATTAATTCCTTCTAAGTTTAAACATTTTTGTTCTCCTGTGCTTTCTAGGTGTGTAACACAATTTGCCAATAATAATAATTTGTTTCTTCTGCATTTTGTTGTCACAGATATTTTGGTTCTAATTTTATTCCCTGTGTGCCACCTATTTTACCTTTTATTACCTTTTTCTTTCTTTCTCTCTCTTGGCTATTTGCATACGTGCATGTGACTTTTCCTTTCTGATTCTTTGGATGATTTAAAATTTAGTTTTAGTTTTACCAGTGGTTATGCCTGTAATTCTGTATATTTGTCATGACAAACCTTCTATTCCTTTAGTTAGCAATTCTTGTGTGCATGGTATGAAAAATGAAAACTTATCACATTTTCCCTTCTATTTCCTAGATTTTGTTTGTTTTTGGCTATATTTTCACTTTAAAGCCTACCAGGCTTAACACTATTTCTAGGTGTTAGTCAGCTTTCCATTACTATAACAAAATACCTGAGATACCTTATAAAGATTAAGGGTTTATTTTGACTCATAGTCCATGGTCAGTTGGCCTGGTTACTTTTGAGCCTGTGGTGAGGCAACCTCTTTGAGGGCATGCCCCCAGTGACCTAAGACCTCCCATTAGGCCCCACCATTTAAGGTTCCACACTGCCCAATAGTACCAATTTGGGGACCAAACCTTTAACACATGGGCCTGTGGGAGATATTACAGATCCAAATTATAGCCTTTGATTTATCAATTTTAGGTCATCTCTTAAAGAGTATTCCCCTCCAAGAAAGATGAGGAAATGAATGCTCTTACCCACATTACCATTTCCTGCTCCATACTGTCAGTTTAAGAAGACAGTTACTTTGACATTCCCATGTTTCAGCATTTCCATCTGTAACCAAAGAGGCTCTTGCTTTCCTCCCAGCAGGGAGTCACATCATTTTTTCCATCTCTAGGGAGACTTTGCAGTGTTAGGGAAGATGCTACATACTCGCCAGAAGCTGCCTTCAGTGGTTCTCTTCTGCTGCTCTTTAAGTTGGGGGCTGTTAGATTGTTCAAGGTTTTGCTTATTCCATGCTTTCTGCTTCCCAGAAGCCCCAAGGTCCTGCTATGCCATGTAGTCTTAGTACCAACTTTGCTTTGTTGTTAGATTTTGGCAAAAGCATATTCATATTTTGATATTGGATTTCACTCATCATCTTTTTTTTTTTTTTTTTAATGCTGGGAATTGACCTCCAGGCCTCAAACATGCTAGGTAAGTGCTCTACCCCTGAGCTCTACCCCCTAGTCCTCCCTTGTTTAATAAGGAGGCATTTGATTATACCACTAAAGGCATGGTAGTCTCTTTGTCGTCCTCTTTTTAATAGAAAAGAATCATTTATATTTTAAGAAATTTTAAAACTTGGCTAGGTAGATGAGAACTGGTATCTCATGCATAATGGAGTTTCAAGCAGAGGCTCCTTTTGCTTTGAAATATGGCTCCTTGGCTCAATATTGAGTATGTTTTAGTGAAGTATACAAGTCAGGGTTGTTAGCTACAAGAACAAAACAAAACAAAAAAATCCAAACAAAAAGAAAACAACAAAAACCAGAGTCCACTTTAGCCAATTTCACAGAATTCCATGTTTTTAGGATCAGTGCTCAAACCTTAGTGCTGGGTGATAACAGATGAAGACAGCTCTGTGACTCTTCACATAGATGCCCAGCTTGATGGGGATGTGTATTAGTCAGCCTGTGTTATTGTAAGAAATACCTGAGATAAATCAACTTGTAAAGAGAAAAGGTTTACTTTGCTCATGGTATCAGAAGTTTCCTCCCATGGTTTCTTGGCCCTGTTGCTTTGAACCCAAGGTGGCACAGTACATAATGGCAGGAGTGAATGATGGAGAACACCTTTTCACCTCAGGGAGGTGATGGTGGGGAGGAGATGAGGCTGGGGTCCCAACATCAACTTCAAGAATACACCCTCGATGACTTAACTTCCTCTCACTAGGCCCTAACTCCTAAAGATTCCATCACCTCCCAATAGCTTGACAATTTGGAGACTAAGCCCTCAACACTTAGGCCACTGCTGATCCACTCAATAGCAAGATTGATGCTAGGAACTCTGCCACCACTGCCTTGGGAGTGGTACCTTTCCCAGTGTCCCACCCTGCTCACCTGAATACCAAAGCTAAAGCACCTGCCTGAGCCCTAGCCACAGGAAGGCTAGCCAAGCTCTCACTTTCACCCTGCTGGGGAACAGGAATTTCTCATATGGAATGCTTTGCAGATGTAGGAATGGTGTTCAAACCGTGCTGGCTGGCCACAAACTTGACACCAATTTTTACTATAGCAGTGCTCTCTGCTGGTGGGTTTGGAGTGGACTGCTTTTGGAGGTGTGCTATAGCAGAGGCAGGAAGCAGGCAAGATGGAGAAGCCATCAGGCTAGAGGTGAGGAAACTCTATCACTCCCATGATTTCTCGTGTTTACTAGCTTGGGCAGATCACTTGCTCTCTTTGACCTCCATTTCCTAATCTGTAGAAAAGGGCTCTGGAAGGGTGGTGTTTAAGATCCTTTCTAGCATATGTAAGGCACTTAGTACATGTTTGCTACATGATTGAATGAACAAATCTGTTATTGATTGGACCCCTGAGAAAGATAAATGGACATAAAGAGACATTGTGTTGTGGTGGGTTAACTTTTGGTCATGAATTTTGTTTTCATTAAAATATGTTTAATGTTTTTAAATTCCTGGATATCCATTAGACTTTTTAAAAAAGTTAATTTATGTAAGAACAAGGAAGTAAGAGTTATCAAGAAAGTTTCAATCTGTGAATTATTAATGATTTTCTCAGCATTTAGAACAGGAGAATTTTTATTTGCTTTGGTAACTGTCAGACTTCAGAACATGAAGATAACATTCAGATAAACTAATGGGGAAGATCTTTCTCTAAGTGAGTTAAATTATTTATAATACTCGTTTTTGCAGTAAAATGGAATAAATGAGCATTTATTGAGTGAGTACCAAGAGGAACCTTTCAGCCTCTGTATCATCTTTGATAGGGCTTGTTCATTGACTATCAGCTCTGTTTTAATTGTGCATCTGCTTTCCTTTAATTTTTTGGCAAGTATTAGGAGAAAATGAATAATTATTTCAAATTTGCTCTCTTCCTCAGATGACTACTGTAATAGTTGTCCTTTCTTTAAAGGACCTTGTGATCTTTAGATGAAAGTTCCATATATATATATATATATCAGATCAAGAGTCTACAAGTATCTTTTTAGAAAGAACAGATATATCTGATCATGTATGAGGGTCCCAAGGAGATCAATCCAGAGACATTGTGAGGGTGAGGAACGGCCATCAGAACTATGGTCTCTGCCGTTAATGTTGTTGGTATCTCACAGAATCCACTTCTCCTTGTTTACTTCATTTTCTCTTTTCCATTCTTAGGACTGACTTTACCCTTAGTTCCATAGGTGGCTCTTGGTTAACTTAAGCTAGTCACCATACCCCACTCTCTTGCCACAGCAGTTGTTTCAGGACCCAATCAGTCAATGTCGGGGGGAATTCTAGGACCAGGATGGGAGTTTTTAAAAGAAATGTCCTTGCTTCTCTGGATTGGGGATTTAAGCCAGGACTGCCATAGACATTTGATCATAATAAGGGGAGAGTCTAGGGGATTCTGTGTGGAGCCCAAAGATAAAGATCAATGCCATAGAAACTAATAAGGTTTAATTGCACACCATTTTGCGAAGTATGATGAAATCTCCCTTTGGCCAGTGTATACACACTGTATACATTACCCACGTGCTCATTACTTAGTAGCTGACTTAGTTATCAGATCAATTATCAGTGCTTATGTTCAAGTAGTCCTTATAAAGTACCCTAAATTCTATGTCAAATTGCCTATATCATTCACCTACATTAATTTCATCATGTAGGCATTATATCATGTCTTCATTTCATTATAAGAAAAGTATAAGAGTACAGTACAAGACAGTGAAAGAGAGAAAAAAAGAGACTATATCTGTATAGATTTTTTTAACGGAATTATATATATATAAATATATAATAATATAATATATATAATATATTATATATATAATTGTATACATATAATATATAATATATATAAATATATAATTATATATAAATATATAATATATATATATAATTTTTTTTGCGGTTTTGGGGATTGAACCCAGGGCTTTGTGCTTGCGAGGCAAGCACTCTACCAACTGAGCTATATCCCCAGCCCTTAACAGAATATTGTTATATTTATTTTATTATTAGTTACTATTGTTACTATCCTACCATTTAAATTTATAATTAAACTTTTTCATAGGTACGTATGTTAAGGAAAATTATATATGTATATATAATTGTGCAACAGTTTCAGGCATCCACTGGGGGTCTTGGATAAGGAAGGAATACTGGAAGAGTTTACATTGGGTAATAAAAAGTGAAAGACAAGGTGACTTTCAGAAATTATCTTTCACTGTGCCAAAAATGATGTGGCTCATCACATACTAAATCACTGCAGCGTAAAACCTGTGTGGCACCTTCCATTATAGAGGCCACCTTCTACTAAGCAGCATTTTTCTTTTAGAAAAAACAAATACCATCATAAATATAGCTTCCATAAAATATCTAACCAGTAGTAGCTACATTCATCCCCATTCTTCATACTGTTTTTTTCTTTAACTACACAACTTGAGTATTAAGTTTTCTACTTGCATAAAACACTTTTTTTCCCAGTATCTGTTTTGGTCATTGATAGTTGTGCCTAGCAGCCTCAATACTTTTCATGTTCTATGCTCATGTTCTTGACCTCTTGTGCCCTTTTAGCATAATTTTGAGGCATATTGAAAATTACTGGATGCCTGCATTTCCTCTTTGTTTAATTCTCAGAATTTCACTTTTTCCATAATGCATTATGTATCTGTGGAAATTGAACAGCTGCTCTGGAAAGTCAGCTGGAACTTAGGGAAGAAAAATATTCAGTGATGATCCTTATAGTGCATCAGTTGGCCTCATCAACCTGTCCTGACTTTGAACGTTTTATGATTTGCCCAAAAGATTTGGCAGTTGCTGCTTATTTTAATTGTAGAGCTCGCTACATGAAAGGCAACCTTCTGCCCACACAGTAATGTTTAGTCTTAGTTGTGTATTGTGGTGTAATCTTTTTGAAGACATTTGATGGGATAGTTAGATATCCAAATTTAAATTCAAATTCAGCCACATGGTGGTGCCCCATGGTATTGCCGATGTGGATGCGTGTCACGGGGGACCTTTTATGCTAAATTTATGCATGTGCAGGCGGTCACAGCTATTTCTCAGTTTGCTCCTGTGCTTGGCAGATGGCAGATTTCTTTTGACATTGCTTGTATGAGGTACCTCAACATCAGAAGTGTTAACATGTAAAGAAATGTCGGTGTTAGACTTGAGAAAACTCAGCAATGAATAGATTGCTAGAACTCCTGCTCGTGACAGATATCACACTGTCCTCTGTAAGAGATCTCTTCTGCTGATATGCCAGTGGTGTTAGGAAGTTTTTTCCTTCACCTGAGCCAGCTTTGAACCAGTTTCCTCCTGCTGACCCGAGTGGTTTTGCTTAACATTAATTGATCAAATAACTTTGAATATTTTTAATTGGACAAATTGAGAAAAAAATTAGTGGTGGTGGTAACTTACATATGTACAATTTACCATCTTAACCATTTTTGAGCATACTGTTCAGTAGTAAGTACATTCCCACTGCCATATAATCAACATCACTATCCACACCTAGAACTTTTTCATCTTGCAAATCTCAAACTCTGTGCCCATTAAATAACTCCCTATCCCCCTCTTCCCCAACCCCTGGCATTACCTTTCTTCTTCTTATCTCTATCAGTTTGATTTCTAACTCAATTATTTTTCTCTAACTACTAATTAATACTGAATGTGATAATGTCCTATTACTCTATCTTTCTGTTGGTGTGGAGAATATTCTTAGCATTAAAACTTCTAATTTCTTCCTTCTGCAGTATTACTATATTTTCTTAATTTTTTTTAAAGGTTGATATAACAAGTTTTGATATTTAAAGTACAGAAGACAATTATTCAGAATGAAACATTTTTAGTTTTTTTTTTTTTTTTGGAGACATGGTCTTACTATGTTGCCAGGCTATCCTTGAACTCCTGGGCTCAAGTGATCCTCCTGCCTCAGCCCCTGCAGAAGCTGGGACTGCAGGTGGTAGTAACAGTGCCTGGCTTCAGGATTTTTTTTTGTGAACTATATTTTATAACTATAAATTTATATAAAATAAATAATGAGATAAATATTTAAAATGAAGTGAAGTTTAATAGTGTCTTCTAAATAGCTCTAATTAAAATTCAACCTTGTTTACAGAAAATCTGAATAGCAATAAAAAATAAAGAACAAAGAGAGAAAATTTGAGACTATTTTGGTAATAGAATCAAAGCCAACCTTATTGGTTACCTTCATTGTGAAATATTTAAAGACAGATTGAGGGTTCGCAGAAGTTTTTGGAGGCAAAAATTTACTTTCTCCAAACATGGCATTTTTTCTCTATGAGGTAATTTTGAGAGGAAAAATGGAAACTTTCCTCCTCAAGTTCCTGAGACCAAATGATGATGTGTCTTAGTAGTAGGTAACTACCTATGTCTGCATGTGATATTCCCCAGGAACAGGTGTCTGCTTCTCCATCCACAGGTACAGGGGGAGCCCTCTGGTGTACTGTCAGTATTAATGGACACAACTATAATTTGCCTAGTCTGCTCTGAACTCCTATTGCAAATCACATATGACTTATGGGAAGACAGTATTATTAAAACCAAGAAGTTAGTCTGGGTACATATCCAAAATGAAAGCAGGCCTGGAAGAGATATTTATAAACCCATGTTCACAGCAACATTAATCACAATAGCCAAGAGGTGAAAGCAACCCAAATTCCCATCAACAAATGAATAGGTAAACAAAACACAGTATTTACAATACAATAGAATAGTGTTCATTCTCTAAAAGGAAGGCGATTCTGACACATGCTGCAATGTGGATGAACCTTGAGGATCTTGGGTGAAATAAGCCATCCACAAAAGGAAAAAGGTTGTCTAATTCCACTTTCAGGAGATTCCTAGGGTAGTCAAATTCATAGATGCAGAAAGTAGAATGTTACCAGGGCTTGGAAGAGGAGGAATGGGGAGTTAGTGTTCAATGGAGGCCGAGTTTCAGTTTGGGATGAGAAAAAGAGCTCTGGAGGTAGATGGTGGTGATGGTTACACACATTGCGAATGTACTTAATGACACTGAACTGTACATTTAAAAATGTATGGTTGGTAAATTTTAAATTGTGTATGTTTTACTATAATTTTAAAAATTAAAAAAATTAACAGTAACTACTAAATTTTTTTTAAAAAGCAAGAAGTTAGGAACTTTATTTGGATGGAACAGAAATACAGCAACACTCACCCATTCGAGCCCAAACAGGAAAACTGGCTAATGCAGAGAGGTATAAAAGACAGGCTGCTTCTTCTTTTTTCTTTTTTTAAAGACCTATTTGATTTCATGTTTGTACAGCCACTCTGATTATGTCAGCCTCAGGAGCTTAACACTGCACCCTCCCCTCTGTCCTTGAGTAAAGTATCTACTCTATAGCTTACCTGAAGGGCCCCACTGGTCTGGCCCTTTGACGCTCCTGGTGGACACATCCTGTGCAGGTCCTGAGTGTCTATGCGCAGCCTCAGTGGCCTCGTGCAGTCCCCCTCTCTACCTGTTCCCTTCCATTAGAAGCATTTATGTTTCTTCTTTCCTCCATCTAGAATATTTTCATCCTTTTTTTCTGAGACTAAGGTTCACATTGTTCCTTTATGCTGGACTCTTAAGTCCTCATAAGCCCTTTTATACTTTGGGTCTCACCCACCGGTCACTTTGAGAGAAAGTGCCTCTCCTTTCCTGCCCCTTCTCTTGGTAGAAGACCCCCTCCCTGCTCCATCTCTGTTCTTCTGCTCTGATCTCTCTTTGTTTTATCTTCTGTTAAACCCTTCTTACACCTAAAATTACATTTCTTTCACTGTCTTTCTGCTGAAACATGAGCTCCTTGAGACGGGCCTGGGTAGGTGTGTACACCTTGTCTCTAGAACTATGCTTGGTACATGGTGGGTGCTCAGTGCAGGTTTATGGAGCATGAATGAATGAGAAGATGAAATGAACCTCAGTTCCCACAGATAGAGTGCTCTGGGCCAGTTGACTTGGTCTTGCAGGCGGGTCTGGTGGATCTTTCTCAGCCTGTGATTCATTTTATTAAGCATTCACTTTATGCTCAAACATCTGAGATATGGGAGGCATATTTTTCTGGTCAGTGTAGACCCTGTGAATACCTGGTGGTTTATGATCACTGGGCCTGGAACTATATCAATGACAAAGAATGGCTCTGCTTCTGTCATTTAGAGATGCCAGCAGGATTCTTTTAATGGACTTTGATATTTTTAAAACTGTTTTCCTTATAGCCATGGACAGGTTCTGTTTCTAGTTTCATAGTCTCTAGAATATTGTCTAGGATAACTATTCAAGGCTATAGGATTAGTTACTTGCTTTTCATTTATTTCAAGGATAGATTTTTCTTTTATTTTAATCTTTAGAGAAAGCTCTTAAAAATTCTGGTGGTATTGTGTCATCCCTGGTTGGCACCGGCATTTTTCAGATCACGCCATGTGTGAGAGTTCCCCTGAGCAATTTGCAGTGTTATCACATCACTTTATAAATGGCAGCTTAAACGCTTAAGAACAGGGTGATGGGAGAGTTGTCAGTTACTTTGATGATGCCAGGTCATTATGGATGGCCAGCAAGTGTTGGGCCTTTCTCTCCTGACACATCGTAATTCTGTCTGTATTAAAATGGGCATATTGCTGTAGAGGGAGACATACGTCCATCTGCCTTGATGTGCATTCCCTGTGAACACGCCAGGTTTCCTTTTCTCTTTCATGGTGCTTAGAAACAACTTCAGGAAGTGCTGTTGGGCAAAACAGCTGACAGGTTTGTGCTTGAGTGCCCTCCACTGGCCTCTTTTTGAGGTCTCCTTTCTTAATCTATACTGGAAGATGGTATGGAATGGTTCCAGAAAGGCTGGGGTGCTAGGAGGGGTGAGGTGCAAGGAGCTGATGGGCTATGGGCCCAGCCACCAGGCGTGACTCAGACTTGGAGCTCCTGGGCAGTGTGGACTGACGGGAGCAACTGGCCTGCAAGGGCCTACTTGACTGGACTTTGGGGAGCCAGTCACTCAAGGGAGAGTGAGAAAACTGTTGGTGGCTGTGTTTGGAGCAAGGTGGACTCCTTGGGCAGCCCTGGAGTGATGTGAGGGGCTGCCAGGGTCCCTGTCTGCAGTGCTGTGTTCTGGCCTACATTCAGAGCTTGCAGCACTGAGGGGCTTCTGCCAGCTCTGGGCAGGATTTGGGGCATTGTTCATGACTGTGCAGACTTCAGGCTTTCCTGTTGCCCTCCTAGGGATTCTGTAAGCTGTCCAACATTCTTCAGGCAAATTCCATTTTCCACTTTGCTCAGCCAACTTGGATTCTGTTGCTTGGAAGTGAAAACCCAGAACCAGATATGATTGGAACAAGGAGTGGAGGGAGGCAGGCAGTACAACCTCTGGAAAATGGGAGTGGGACATCTGGGACTGACCATCTGCTCAGAGTAGGACAGAAGGCAGTGAGTGTCCACCTGGAGTGTGGTAGCCCTGCCTCAGGGTTAGACCCCATACCCTGACGTCTCACCTCGTGCTCACTACGTTTGTTACTGGAGGTGGCTGTAGTGGACTGATGGTACCAGAAGTTTAGTTCTTCTGTTCATGCCCTCAAAAGAGTTTTGGAAATTTATTTTTATTGTCTTGGCATTTTCTGATGAAAGAGATTGGAATTTTACAAACTTGGATACCTATTCTGGGTCATTTATAGGCATCTAAGAAGTATGTTTGTTTATCCTCTACTTTTGCCCTGTTGCCAAAGCACCCCTTTTATTCATGGTGAAATAAAATCCCTTAAATATTTTTCAGAACTGGCTGGGGTATAAATAAAATAGATAAGAACAAAACAGTCATCCTAGTGTCCTGGAGTCATGTGTTTTTCACTTTGAGTTTTGGAATTCATAAACCACATTAGTGAAGTTTAATCCCAATATCCCAGCAGAATCTCTCTCTCTCTCTCTCTACTTTTTTTTTGCAATGAATCCATTTTATTTTTATTGTAAACAAATGGGATAAAACTCATTTCTCTGGTTGTATATGAAGTAGAGGCGTACCATTTGTGTAATTATACATTTACATAAGGTAATAGTGTTTGATTCATTCTGTTATTTTTTTTCCTTCCCCTCCCACCCCTCTTTTCCCTCTATACAGTTCCTCCTTCCTCCATTCTTGCCTCCCTCCCACCCCCCATTATGTATCATCATCTGCTTATAAGCGAGATCATTTGCCCTTTGGTTTTTTGAGATTGGCTTATCTCACTTAGCATGATATTCTCCAGTTTCATCCATTTGCCTGCAAATGCCATAATTTTATTATTCTTTATGGCTGAGTAATATTTCATTGTGTATACATACCACAGTTTCTTTATCCATTCACAATTTAAGGACATCTAGGCTGGTTCCACAATCTGGCTATTGTGAATTGAGCAGCTATAACATTGATGTGGCTGCATCATTGTAGTATGCTGATTTTAAGTCCTTTGGGTATAGACCGAGGAGTAGGATAGCTGGGTCAAATGGTGGGTCCATTCCAAGTTTTCTAAGGAATCTCCACACTGCTTTCCAGAGTGGCTGCTCTAATTTGCATCCCCACCAGCAATGTATGAGTGTACCTTTTTCCCCACATCCTTGCCAACACCTATTGTTGCTTGTATTTTTGATAATCACCATTCTAATTGGGGTGAGATGGAATCTTAGGGTAGTTTTGATTTGCATTTCTCTTATTACTAAAGATTTTGAACATTTTTTCATATATCTGTTGATTGCTTGTAGATCTTCTGTGAAGTGTCTTCATTTCCTTAGCCTATTTGTTGATTGGGTTATTTGTATTCTTGGTGTAGAGTTTTTTGAGTTCTTTATATATTCTGGAAATTAGTGCTCTATCTGAAGTATGAGTGGCAAAGATTTTTTCCCACTCTGTAGGCTCTCTCTTCACATTACTGATAGTTTCCTTTGCTGAGAGAAAGCTTTTGAGTTTGAATCTATCCCAGTTATTAATTCTTGCTTTTATTTCTTGCACTATGGGAGTCGTGTTGATGAAGTCTGATCCTATGCTGACATGTTGAAGATTTGGACCTACTTTTTCTTCTATAAGATGCAGGGTCTCTGGTCTGATTCCAAGGTCCTTGATCCATTTTGAGTTGATTTTTGTGCAGGTTGAGAGATAGGGGTTTAGTTTCATTCTGTTTCATATGGATTAACACCATTTGTTGAAGAGGCTATCTTTTCTCCATTGCATATTTTTGGCCCCTTTGTCTAGTATGAGAAAATTGTATTTATTTGGGTTTGTGTCCGTGTCCTCTATTCTGTACCATTGATCTACCTGTCTGTTTTGGTACCAATACCATGCCGTTTTTGTTACTATTGCTTTGTAGTAGAGTTGAATTTCTGGTATTGTGATACCCCCTGCTTCACTCTTCCTGCTAAGGATTGCTTTAGCTATTCTGGGTTTCTTATTCTTCCAGATTAATTTCATAATTGCTTGCTCTATTTCTGTGAGGTACATCCTTGGGATTTTAATTGGAATTGCATTGACTCTATATAGCACTTTTGGTAGTATGGCCATTTTGACAATATTAATTCTGCCTATCCAAGAACATGGGAGATCTTTCCATCTTCTAAGGTTTTCTTTAATTTCTTTCTTTAGTGTTCTCTAGTTCTCATTGTAGAGGTCTTTCACCTCTTTTGTGAGATTGATTCCCAAATATTTTATTTTTTTCGAGGCTGTTGAATGGGGTAGTTTTCCTAACTTCATTTTCTGAGGATTCATCACTTATGTATAAAAATGCATTACATTTACGAGCATTGATCTTATATTCTGTTATTTTACTGAATTCACTTATGAGTTCTAAATGTTTTCTGGTGGAATTTCCCGGTTTCTCTAAATATATAATCTTGTCATCAGCAAATAGAGATAGTTTGAGTTCTTCTTTTCCAATTCGTATCCCTTTAATTTCTTTGATCTGCCTGATTCCTCTGGCTAGAGTTTCAAGGACGATGTTGAATAGAAGTGGTGTAAGAGGGCATCCCTGCCTTATTCCAGTTTTTAGGGGGAATGCTTTCAGTTTTTCACCATTTAGAATGATATTGGCCGTGGACTTAGCATAGATAGCCTTTACACTGTTAAGGAATGTTCCTACTATCCCTATTTTTTCTAGTGTTTTGAGAATGAAGGGTGCTGTATTTTATCAAATGCTTTTTCTGCATCTATTGAAATAATCATGTGATTCTTGACTTTAAGTCTATTGATATGGTGAATTACATTTATTGATTTCCGGATGTTGAACCAACCTTGCATCCCTGGGATAAAACCCACTTGATCGTGGTGCACTATCTTTTTAATATATTTTTGTATGCAATTTGCTAAAATTTTGTTGCGAATTTTTGCGTTGATGTTCATTAAGAATATTGGTCTGAAATTTTCTTTCCTCGATGTGTCTCTGTCTGGTTTAGGTATCAGGGTGATATTGGCCTCATAGAATGAGTTTGGGAGGGTTCCCTCCTCTTCTATTTCATGGAATACTTTGAGGAGTATTGGAATGAGCTCTTCTTTAAAGGTTTTGTAGAGCTCGACTAAGAACCCATCTGGTCCTGAACTTTTCTTTGTTGGTAGGCTTTTGATGACTTCTTCTTTTTCAGTACTTCAAACTGTCTATTTAAATTGTGTATGTCCTCCTGGTTCAGTTTAGGTAATTCATATGTCTCTGGAAACCTGTTGATGTCTTCGAAATTTTCTATTTTGTTGGAGTATAGATTTTCAAAATAGCTTTTAATTATGTTTTGTATTTCACTCCTGTCTGTCGTGATATTTCCTTGTTCATTCTGAATTTCAGGAATTTGAATTTTCTCTCTGTTAGTGTGGCTAAGGGTTTATCAATTTTGTTTATTTTTTTTAAGAACCAACTTTTCATTTTGTCAATTTTTTTGATTGTTTCTTTTGTTTCAATTTCGTTGATTTCAGCTCTGAGTTTAACTATTTCCTGTCTTCTGCTACTTTTGGTGTTGATCTGTTCTTCCTTTTCTAGGGCTTTGAGCTATAGTGTTAGGTCGTTTATTTGTTGATTTTTACTTCTTTTATTGAATGCGCTCCATGAAATAAATTTTTCTCTAAGTACTGCTTTCATAGTGTCCCACAGATTTTGATATGATGTATCTTTGTTCTCTTTTACCTCTAAGAATTTTTTTATTTCCCCCCTGATGTCTTCTGTTATCCATTCATCATTCAATAGTATATTATTTAATCTCCTGGTGTTGGAGTAGTTTCTGTTTTTTATTCTGTCATTTATGTCTAATTTCAATCCATTATGATCTGATAGAATACAAGGTAGTATCTCTATCTTGTTGTATTTTCTAATAGTAGCTTTGTGGCATAAAATATGGTCTATTTTAGATAGAGATCCATGTGCTGCTCTTTGTTGGATGGTATATTCTGTATATGTCCATTAAATCTAAATTATTGATTGTGTTATTGAGATCTATGGTTTCTTTGTTCAATTTTTGTTTAGAAGATCTGTCCAGTGGTGAGAGAGGTGTGTTAAAATCACCTAGTATTACTGTGTTGTGGTCTATTTGATTCCTGGAATTGAGAAGGATTTGTTTGACGTACATGGATGAGCCACTGTTTGGGGCATAGATATTTATGATTGTTATGTGTTCCTGATTTATGCTTCCTTTAAGCAGTATGAAATGGCCTTCTTTATCTCTTCTGACTAATTTTGGCTCAAAGTCCACATTATCTGATATGAGGATGGATACTCTGGCTTTTTTGCTGAATCCAAGTGCATGGTATGTTTTTTCCCATCCTTTCACCTTTAGTCTGTGGGTATCTCTTTCTATGAGATGAGTATCTTACTGGCAGGATATTGTTGGATCTTCCTTTTTAACCCAATCTGCCAGTCTGTGTCTTTTGATTGATGAATTCAGGCCATTAACATTCAGGGTTATTATTGAGATATGATTTGTATTCCCAGTTATTTGACTCATTTTTGTTTTTTGACATGATTTGGTTTTTCCTTTATTTGGCTATTCCTTTAGGCTAGTTCCTCCCATTGCTGATTTGCGTCGTTGTTTTTCTTCTCTTCCTCATGGAATATTTTACTGAGAATGTTCTGTAGTGCCAGCTTTCTTTTGTAAATTCTTTTAGCTTTTGTTTATCATGGAAGGTTTTCATTTCATCATCAAATCTGAAGGTAAGTTTTGCTGGGTATAAGATTCTTGGCTGGCATCTGTTTTCTTTCAGGGCTTGAAAAATGTTGTTCCAGGCCCTTCTAGCTTTTAGGGTCTGGGTTGAAAAATCTGCTGATATCCGTATTGGTTCTCCCCTGAATGTAATTTGATTCTTTTCTCCTACAGCCTTTAAAATTCTGTCTTTATTTTGTATGTTAGGTATTTTCATAATAATGTGCCTTGGTGTGGGTCTGTTGTAATTTTGTATATTTGGAGTCCTATTAGCCTCTTGTACTTGGTTTTCCATTTCATTCTTCAGATTTGGGAAATTTTCTGATATTATTTCATTGAATAGATTGTTCATTCCTTTGGTTTGTTTCTCTAAGCCTTCCTCAATCCCAATAATTCTTAAATTTGGTCTTTTCATGATATCCCATCATATCTATAGATTCTGTTCATGATTTCTTACCGTCTTCTCTGTTCGGTCAACTTCGTTTTTAAGATTACGTATTTTGTCTTCAATGTCTGAGGTTCTTTCTTCCAGGTATTCTATCCTTTTGATTATGCTTTCTATGGAGTTTTTAACTTGGTTTATTGTTTCCTTCATTTTAAGGATTTCTGTTTTTTTTTTTTCCAGTATCTCTAACTCTTTATTGACGTGATTTTTGCTTCCTGCTTTTGCTCTTTTAACTGTTGAGTGGTGTGATCATTCAAAGCCTGCATTTGCTCTTTCATCTCATTGTTTGCTTCTCTGATCATTTTAATCATGAACATTCTGAATTCCCTTTCTGACATTTCTTCTGCCATGATGTCATTGGATTTTATTGCTGTTGCATGTAGGTTTGTTTGGGACATTTTCTTCCCTTGTTTTCTCATATTGCTTAGGTATCTTCCCCTCTAGTAGTGAAACTCTGAGATATTGCAGATTTCCCCTATTTACTTAATGTGTCCCTGGAGATTTCCAAGATTTTCCCTTAAGTAGCTTGAAGTCTTGGAGGAACTTGATAATGCAGTGATCCACAAGGAAGCTGCCCCTCTAGGGGTGGTGACTTTCAGGTGGGGTATATTCCTTGTTAGTGGGCAGAGGCACCTCCACTTGTTGACCAATGGTCAGCCAAAGAGGGACTAGACTGTGGGCTGGGGCACAGATGGTCTGGATCTGGGTGTCTGGTTCTACCACCTCAGTGGGAAAGCCTCACCCAGTGGGGAAGACTCACCTGGTGGGGAAGTCTCACTGGGCAGCTCTCCTCCAAGACGTTCCCTTCAGTCTGGAACTACTGCCTGGGCCAGGGAGCCTCATCCTGTGCGTGAGTCTCTTGCTGCACAGCCCTCCTGTCTGAGTAGTGTTTCAGAACTACTGCCTGGGCTGGGGAGCCTAGCTCTGCGCGGAAGCCTCTCTCTGGGCAACCCTCCTCTGCAACTCTCCCGGTTGTGTGGGTTCACTGCTCCAGTGGGGGAGTCTCACTGGGCAACTCTTCTCCACGAAGTTCCCTGCATTCCAGGACTACCGCCCTGTTGGGGGAGCCTCGCCCAGTGGGAGAGACTCACCCAGCAGCTCCGAGTTGGTCCCGAGTCTCTCAATACCTCTTCTTCTTGAATCCTGAGTTCTGGAGTGACATGAGATGCAGTCACCCTCTAGTCCACCATCTTGGTCTCCCCAAGACCCAGAATCTCTTTTACTTATGTGTCTTTCCATCTTCCCAAAGACTCAGATGAGGAAATGGATTCCCAAGAGTTAGGTTTGTAAGGGGTGGTTAGGAGCCAGGTTGACTGGTTCCAACATTCCTGTGAGGCCCTCATAGAGAAGGAGAACAAGACAGAACACCTTTCATGTGTGGCCCACGTCTTGGGCTGAAGTATGAAGTTGCTGTTTTTGTGGTTTCCTATGGGCCAGTGTGGGCAACAGCCTATGCTTCAGACTCATGAATCTCCTTCAGTTCCTCAGTCATGGGGGATCTTCAGACCCTAGTATACCACAGCTGAAGAGAGAAATCAGACCCCAAATGCTGTCATGTTTCTCATTCCTTGGGTCCACTGTGGTCCACTGTTAGCTCATTACTGAGGCATGATGGTGTTTTCTTTTGCCTTCCCTTCACAGCATGGAGTCCTCATCTGCATATGTGTGTGTGTTGTGTGTGTGTTTTGCAATAAGGAGAAAATATTAGACTCCTGCTTTTGGCAGGTGTTGGACTGGCTTATTTTGGAAGTGGGGATAGGGTTTCCTGGTGAGGATGGCAGTAGACACCTGTACACAGGATTTTTACTGCACTCCATGCCTTGGAATGGATCATGTGGTCCTGAAATATGAGAAGCTCAATGGTGACCCTTTCTGGGTTCATAAACCTCTTTGGGCTCTAGTACCTCATGGTGGAATGCAGTTTCTTGGCAGATAGACAAGTAGACCTTTAGAAAAACAGTCATGTGTTGCATAGGGACGCATTTTAGTCAATGAAGGGACGCATATATGACAGTGGTCCCATAACACTATCATGGATCTGAACAATTATTATTATTTTTTGTGGTGCTGGGGATTGAACCCAGGGCCTTGTGCTTGCAAGGCAAGCACTCTACCTACTGAGCTATATCCCCAGCCCTGAAAAATTCTTATTACCTAATGACATCATAGCCACTATAACATCATAGCAAAACACATTAGTCACATGCTGTTTTAGTCAGCTTTTTCACTGCTATGACTAAAAGATCTGATCAGAATTTTAGAGGAGGAAAAGTTTATTTGAGCAATCATGGTTTCAGAGGTCTTAGTCCACAGAAGGCCAACTCCATTCCTCAGGGCTCAAGGTGAGGCAGAATATCATGGCAGGAAAGTGTGGCAGAGAGAAGTGGCTCACATGATCAGGAAGCAGAGAGGAGAGACTCCACTTGCCAGATACAAATATATACCCCAAAGCTACACCCCAATTCCCACCTCTCTAGCCACACCCTACTACTTCAGTTACTACTCAATTAATCCCTATCAAGGAATTAATTCACTGATTGGGTTGAGACTCTCATAGTCCAATCATTTCTCCTCTGAACCTTCATGTGAACTTTTTGGGGACACTTCGCATCCAAATCATAACACATGCTCACAGTGATGTAGGTGCAAACAAGCCTGCCATTCCAACAGCCCTAAGAATGGATAGCGTACAGTTGTGCCACACATAATACTTCATAATGATAATAAACAACTATGCTATTGGTTTGCTTACCATGGTCTACTTTTATTGTTATTTTAGAGTATGTTCTTCTACTTTTTAAGAAGAAAAGTTTATTATAAAACAGTGCCCCATGTTAAGAGAGCAGCAGCCTCACATATCTCACATTTACCATGTCTCATGGTTGCATGATAAGGCCACATGGACTTATTGCTCTAGACCATGTAGGTTTGTAGAACTCAATGATGTTTGCACAATGGTGAAAGTGCCTAGTAGTTAATTCTCAGAACATATCCCTGTCATTAAGTAAAGGTTGATGTCTTTCACTTAGAAAATAGAGAGACGTAGAAAATAGAGAGATGTTTCTGGACCCTGATTCCAGCAGCTGTGTCCCAGTTCACTTCCCTAGCTACTGTCATTCTTTCCCCTTGGTTACAAGTGTGACATCTACAACACAGAGAGCCTCTTTCTGGTCATGACCAACCAAAATATATCATTCCTAAGAAACAAGAGAAATATAGGCAGAGAGGTAAATGTTTCCTAGAGAACTGAAGTTGTGTGTGCTGCGACTTTGGGAGCAGATAGACATGGCACATCTCAAGAAAGTGAATGTCTCATCATGCCTTCTGGGAGGGTTTTTCTTGGCTGGGCATCCTTGGGTGAGTTGCTGAGCTTCAGATTCTGCACCTGTATAGCAATGATTAGAAGGCTGGCTGGACTTGGTAATGTGCACCTGTGATTCCTGTACTCAGGAGACTGAGCAGGAGGTCTTAAAGTCCAAGACCTTCCTGGCAACTTAGTGAGGCCCTGCCTCAAAACAGAAAATAAAAAGGGGGTAGGAATGTGGGTTCAATTCCCAGTTTCCCCACCCTGCCACCCAAAGAAGCCTCTCTTGTGGGAAATGGAAGTCAGGGCAAACTGGATAAAATAACCTACATGTAATACCTGGCACAGAGCACTCACACAGTGCATGTTAACCTCCCCTTTCTCCCATTAGGGCTCATAGCAGAGTCTGCTGCCTTTGGGTGCTAAATGTTTCACCAGTTTCCAGTTGGATAGTTGAGAATCTTGGCTATAATCATTGTCTTGTTATTTAATTCACTTTATTTATTTTCTGTGAAATGCTAGTGAAATTTGTATAGTGTATAAGCATTTCAATATGAAAGTTGATTTTAATTTTGGTGAGAAGATGTCAGAGTTTGTAGATCTTTAAATCTAGCAGGGGTGTATTTTATTGGCAGCCTCTTCTTCTTGTGTTAAAACCATCTACATCCATGTTTGCTAGTATAGCATATACAGAGAGTTTTAAAAATTGGATGGCAGGCTCAAGCATTGGTTTAGCTAATTTAATTTGGTCAGCCCATTTGTCAAAGTGAGATTTTAGTTTGCGGTTAAAACTCAATGCTATTTGGCACATTGGTGACCAGCAGTCGGCCTGTGATCACATCTTCTCTCCATAGCTGCCAGAACAGCCGGTGTTGAAATTGCTAAAACAAGTGTGTGGGATGCACCACTTTTGTGCCTCTGCCAATAGGAAGGTATGACCATGTTTTCTGCCTACGATTCTGAATAAATGCCTATATCATTAAGTGGATTTTTTTAGTAGTATATTTCAGCCATGATGACTGTGAATTAGAAAGCACTGTGTCCTTTGTGTAACTACATATTTTATCTGTACAGAATACATTTAAAATTTATTGCAAAGTTTCAGTAAACACAAGTTATTTCTTAAGTTTTTTGTTCACTGAGGATGCTTCCTGAATAAAATATTTTCTTTAGGTTGCAGCTTAGTGAAGTAAATTTTAAACTGCTTTCCATAATATAGGATAAAAATTAAAAATAGGAGTATGCCAACTTTCAGTTCCAGATAGGAGGAGCAGGTTCAAGAGATCCATTGTACAAGATGGTGGCTATAGTTAATAACAATGTATGTTATTCTTTGAAATTGCTAAGATTGTATTTGAAGTGTTCTCACCACAAAATATAAGTATGCAAGGTAGTGGTTAGGTTAATTATCTCAATTTAAACTTTCCTCAGCATTGACATATTTCAAAGCATGTTATACATGATAAATATATACAATTTTGTCAAATGAAAATAACAGAAAAAATTAAAAGCAGTGTTTCATACAGCCTTTTGTTGCCTCTCTCTCCCACCTCTGTGTTTGGCTTGCCCCAGGTCTGCTGAGTTCTAGACCTCAAACAGGTGGAAAGCAGCCATTACTCCACACCAGCCATTGTTCAATACTTCTAGTGTGGAATTCTCAAAGACCTAAAATTGTGATTGTTTGTTTGAGAATTTGGAATGTCTGCAAAGAGTCCTGGTGAAAGAGATAATATGCTTTCAAAATGTATTTACTGAACAAATCATTGGTAGATAAAATTGCCTGCCCCTGGTCCCCACCCCACCACCCTGTGTTCTCAAGGAGAAATCTTGCGCACAAATAATTTGCAAAGGCAGGAGAAATACAAAGCCATTGTAGATAAGAAAAAAACTACCAGGAAGATAAGACACAACCAACTCTGGGCAGAGAGTGTGCCCTGGACAATCCATGTCTGCATGTGTGGCAGGAAGAGGAAGAAAGAATGATGTGCCTCCTCCTTTTCTGTGCTCTGTCATTGTTCCCAGACCCTTTTAGAGTGCTGTTTTGGTGATGGATCTGAATTTGAACTCCACAATACTGTAAAGGATCCAGGGCAGGTCTCAGTTTGCCACAGCCCTTTGTTACAATCGTGTTTTTGCTATACAGTTGTCTCTCAGGATCTGTAGAGGGATTGGTTCCAGGATCCCTGAGGATACCAAAATGTATGGATGCTCAAGTCCTTATAAAAAAAACAGCACCATGTTTACATATAAATTTTGCAATTCCTCTAAATACCTCAAATCTCTAGATGACTTAAAATACTTAAAGCAAAGTATGCTATATAAATAGTTGTTTTACTATATTGTTTTGGGAATAATGACAAGAAAAAATCTGTACATGTTCAGTACAGATGCTACCTTCATAGAGCTAACTGCATTTTCTATCTGAAGTTGGTTGAATCTATGGATACGGATCCCAAAATGAAAGTCAGAGAAAGTCTGATGCACTGTCACCTATGATTTCAAAAGCATATAAAGCCCAAGTCATTTTCAATAAAAGAGTGTCTATTTCAGTGCTTAGGTATGTCTGCCACTGGGAACATCACGAGTGACCAGATATTTGCACCTCTACCCACAGAGGCACCATGGACCTCATGCCAGCTCTGCTGACAGGACAGGATTCAGTACTGCAGTCGCCTTGTCATTGGTGACAGTTTTCCAAATTGGAGAGCAGCTCTTGATAAAGTTCCAGATGCACTGAAGTTCTCTTGGTTGGTCTTGTAGTTGCATTCCTGGACACTTCAGTGTGTAATAGATTGATGGAAGACGTCTCAGACATGGCAATGAGTTTTAGGTTGCCATTCTAAAAAGCTGGGTTTTACCCACAATAACTCTTAAAGGTTAGTACCCCTTGCATTGCAGGGTGGCTACCAGCCCTGGTCACTTTTCCCCAATGCCAGGAATATCCCAGTTACATGAAAATGAAAAGCCCTCCCAGAGAACCACGGTTCTAGGGCCAGGCTCAGGAAAGGGTAGAAGTTGATCAGTCCATTTCCTTAGGGAGAGAAGGCAGTTAAAGGCAGAATCTGTACCTGTTCTGGACTAAAAATGAATTTTCTGGAATACTCTGTTCCTACTGGGTATCTGCAGCATATCTAAACATGGTGATGTGGTCAGGAAAGAACACCCCGACCAAGACCCTTATAACCATAGGGACCTGATATATCTGAGGGGCCTCCTATACCATAATGAATGTTTCAGGTGGGGACTGAGGTCTGCAGAGACCCTGTCATAAGGAACTGGTGCAAAAGGCAGGAAGAGAAGATTCAGCTTAGGTTTAGCTCTGTCCTCTGCCAAGTGCCTCTCTGAGCTGCCTTGAGCTTCAGTGTTTCTTACATGCAGAGTGGGCATACAACTGCCATGTTTTAGAGTTCTTGCATTACCTAAATTGAGGCAATGTATGTAAGTGCTATGTAAACTCTAAGGTAGAATTTTTATTAGCTTATTTGAACTTGGTCAAATCAATTAACCTCTCTGGGTGTCATTCTCTGTAAGGCAGAGCGTGGGTGTAGTCAGTCATGTCTTTTACTGTCTATAGTTTGATGCTTTGGCATCTTGTGGCCCTGCTGACCCTGAAGGGACTGCTCCTCCCAGGCTGGCTGTTTCCTGTAGATAGCAGTGACTGACCTGTGAGTGCACTTTTCAGTGCAAACCAGCCAATCCAGAACCACATCCTCACCTGTTTTCATTTTCAGTGGGACACTGTCCACCTGCCCTAAGTGCTTTATGTCCAGGTATCATACAACAGAAGACAGTTCCCATATATCAGAACCTGCTAAAATTACTCAAACTAGCCAATCCTATGCCTGTTTACCCACCTCACCCAGTCCTTCCCATAAAAACCACGGTACTGGCTCTTGGCCGTTTTGCCCTTGCTCCCTGTGCCTCCTGACCAACCCCAGCACTTTTCATATGACTCTGTGTGGTGGGTCATGCCTCCTGCTTTTAGGGAACTATGAGTGAAAACTTGTATCTCATGACAGTCGTTTCTGTGTCGGCATGTCTCATCACACCTGAGTAAAATGAATCGTGGGCAGCCTTAAAACATGGTACCTATCCATGCCTGTCCACAGAATTTCAGGAAATGTACTCGAAAGCAAGTGTAAGTCTGAAGATGGTGGAAGTAGAATGATGGTGGGCAGGTGGCCTTTCTTAAATGGGTCAAGAGCAGAGCCAGGAGGGCAGGCTGAGAGTGGATCCTGAGTTCAATTTGGAACTGTTTGAGTTGAGGTGTCTGGAGGTCCTGCAGTGGACAGATGGGTGTCTCTCAGGCTGTGGAGGTAAATGAGATTGCCCAAGAGTAGCATGAATCATGAGAACTCAAGGCTGAGGACAGGATCCTAGGGAACATTTAAGGAAAGCTAGAAGAGAAAATGGGAAGAGACAGAGGAATGGTGCAAGAAGTGGGAAGAGAAGAGGAATAGAAAAGCCAGAAGGAGGGTGTGACCAGCTGCACCTAACCCTACAGAGCCTTCGACGACAGAAAGCCTGGAGTGTGTCCCCTGGGTTTGGCCGGTCTTCAAGGATCAAGAACAAATTGACTGGGGAAGTTGGGGGCAGAGCTGGATGGAGTGAGGGGGAGTTGAGAATATGGAGGAGTGCGGAATTGGGAGACAGGGAGGTGGGAGTGGAGACAGGGCTGAGGGAAACACAGGACGGGCTTCATGGTAGTGTGTTTTATAGATTGTAGCCAGGATCCAGAATGCACATGCACAGCCTTATTCCCCCTGGCATGGAGCTCTTCCTCTCCTCTCGGGCTCTCGAGTTGGGAATGCCATAGGAATAGGCAAGTTCATAGTAAAGGGGGCTCTCCAAGGAAAACTGAAGGGAGACTTGTCCCTCGAGGAACATCACACTCTTTGGAGCTGCCCCTTGTAGTATAGAACCCAATCAGTGATTGTTTTGAGAAATAAATGAGTTAATATTGTTGGAAGGCATAATATTTGGCACATAGGAAGGACAGAAAAAATGTAATTTTCCCAAACTAAGTAATGGTTTAAATAAGCATTTATGGGTTTGGCCTGGGGTCTAACCTCTGCTGTTTATGACATGGTTTCTTTGGAAAAATAAGTTTCCAGTTCCAAATAACTGACTCAGAAGAGAAGTTATGGAATGTAACTTGGTGTATTGGCAGTGATAGATTGTGGTACCTTTTCTTTAATTTGAAACATATTAAAAAAGAAAGAAAATATTACCAATAATCATACAACTTCTTTTGAATTTCATAAAGAAGGAGACTATCCTTATTATTTGCCTACCACCCCTACAAACTATATGAGACATAGCCTTCTGATGCCCTTACTGGGAGAGCTATGTGTGGGCACCGCCCCCACCAAGTACCCACCTTTACGTGGACTTCTGCTGCTGACAGCTCCTGCAGGTGGGCTCATGTGCTCACACCTCCTTGACTGGACATGCAAGAGGCTTTTGTTTCCCAGGTGGGAAAATCCTAGGGAAAACTCAAACAGGCCTGTTTCATGTCATGGTCTTCTCCCTGGACCAGTCACAGCAACCAGCAGATCAGAAAGAGTGCGATTGGAAATTCCAAATAGAATCACATGGGATGAAAGGGAATTTACAAGAAGATTGGAGTTTTAGGCAGATAAGCCACATCAATGTTCATAGCTGCTCAATTCACAATAGCCAGACTGTGGAACCAACCTAGATGCTCTTCAATTGATGAGTGGATAAAGAAACTGTGGTATATATATATACAATGGAATATTACTCAGCCATAAAGAATGATAAAATTATGGCATTTGCAGGCAAATGGATGAAATTGGAGAATATCATGCTAAGTGAGATAAGCCAATCTCAAAAAGCCAAAGGACGAATGATATCGCTAATAAGTGGAGGATGACACATAATGGGGGGGAGGGAAGGGTTAGTGTTAGGGTTAGAGTTAGGGTTAGGGAGGGGGGCAAGTATGGAGGAAGGAAGTACTGTATAGAGGGTAAAGAGGGGTGGGAGGGGTGGGGGGAAGGGAAAAAATAACAGAATGAATCAAACAACATTACTCTATGTAAATTTATGATTACACAAATGGTATGCCTTTACGCCATGTACAAACAGAGAAACAACATGTATCCCATTTGTTTACAATAAAAAAAAAAAGAGAAAAAAAAAGACAATACATATTGTATAGTCTTATTTTTAATGGCTATTTATCATCCTATTTTATAAACATAATCTATATAGGCATTCTCCTCTTGATGGAGTTAAGATAGTTCCATTTTTTTTGGTATGCAAAACACAAAAATTATGCCATTCAAGTGCAGAGATCTCTAATTAAGTGAGTTACAAGAGAGTGTTGGCATATAGGGTTTCACAGTGGGACTAATCCTTTTACTCTCTAGAGTTATAGTTCTTTGTAAGGAGACCTTTGGACTTGATTTCCCATCAGAAGATGAGTTTGTGGAGGAAGTATCATTTGACTCAGTCAAGGGGCTCTGGATTTTCATCTTTATTTTTGGGTTCCTTTCCCATTTTAAATTGACTTGTTATCTTTCAAGTGGGCACAAGGCCATCATACCAGATGGTCTTGACTATAGGCAGGCCAGGCAGGGATGTGTGACTCTCACATGGGTGACAGAGGCTAGATTTCTACTGGGAGTTGTCAGCCAGGAGGATGAGCATCACTTCATTAGTTTGGAAGGACATGAGGCTGCTCTTACAACATCCACCTTTTTTTTAAAGCTCTTAACTTGGAGACTTGCTTCTTATATCATAGGAGTTAGAGGACAGACAAATCTTGATGGGATTTTTATGGAATGGAGTCTCAAATGCTGGAAAATTATACTATGGACCATCCAATATCAAGGAGGACATCTGTCTGATTCCCCTTGATTTTTGTTATAATGCCATCATAACTTGTCAGGAGTTGTGCTACTGTTCACATCCCTCCACTAAGTCGTTTGCTCCCTGGGGGCAGGGATCATGGAATCTGTCATTGTCACTTAGAACAGCTCCTGGAAAGTAGGAGGAGCTCAATAAATATTTGTTGAATGAATGAAAGCTTGATTTCTATAGGGTTGATGCAAAGTCTCAGTTATGATGTGCACTAGTTTGTGGTAGGAGAGAAACGGTCACTCTTGTTGGCCCTAGTCGGTTGTACTCTTTGCAGTGAAGGTTGAGAGAATGAAGGCCTCCATGAATCCAAGGAGGTCCTCAGAGAATCCACAGTGCAGGGTCCTTAGCTTGAGTCCAAAGACTCTGGAATGAGCTTCATGGGGTGGACTCTTGAAATTAGGAACAGAGCCTTGTGTGTATGACTGGGGCTTGTCTTAAAGGTGGAGTTTGTTGGCGGGGGTGAAGGGAAGGAAGGGAATGATCTGGAGAGACAGAGGCTGCCCATAAAGGGCAGCATCTTATGGATACCTGAAGACAGTGTTTGACTTTTGGAAAAGGGACATTTTGCCACAGAAAGGAGGTGCAACCTGAGTTTTTCTCTTATTTCCCTATACCAAGTGATTGAAATGTTTGCAAGTGCCTTTTAATTCACTCCACAGAAGTGCTTTTTCCCTCCCCTGTGCTGCACTATTTCATGCACATGGAATTTTAATTTTACTTTTTGCATCCAAGCTTGAACAATTAATTCCTGAGCTTCAGTGTATAGAATGTACCTTTCCCCCTGCCACAGCATATTAAATCTACCCATTGGAAACATTTGGACTTAATAAATACAGAAATGGTTAGCTTATTCTTGAAATAAGTCAGTTAAAATAGTTCATTTTAGAGTTTCAGAAATTTCTTTTGTAATTATGAAAGAATGTGCATGTTAGGAAAGGAGAAACTTATTTCTGTTTCTTTGCTTTCTGTTTGGGGTTAGATTTTTAATTTTGTTTTCTAGATATATAGTTCTGTGAATATGAAGACATATATAGATTTCTGTAACATTGCCAAAAGCAGGATAAAGAACAGCTCTGTTAGCACATAAAACTGCCTCATCTCATGCTACCCCTCTCTAACTCCTGCCAACTGTTGATCTGTTCCCCATACTGTTTTTTTTTTTTTTTTTTTTTGACAATGTCATGGAAACAGAACCATACAGTTCATACAGTATATAACCTTTTGAGACTGTCCTCTTTCTCTCAGCCTAATGCCTTTGAGTCATCCAAGTTGTTCCTTGTGTCAGTAGTTTATCCATTCTAATTGCTTAACAGCGGTGCATTGGATGGATGCACCACAGTTTGTTATGTACCCACCTATTGAAAGAAGTTTTGACAGTGATCTTTTTTGTCTGGATTCTTATACTTAGCAAAAAGTTTACAGGTTTCACCCAAGTCGTGGCATCTAACAATGCTTTATTCCATTTTAGGGTCAAATAATAGCCCACTGTATCGATAGTCTTTGTTTACCCACTTACAGTTGATGGACATTTGGGTTGTTTCCACTCTTTGGCTATTATGAATAGTGCTGCTATGAACATACCTATATAAGTTTTTGAGCAAACATATGTGTTATGGTTTAGGTATAAAGTATCCCCCAAAAGTTATGTGTGAGACAATGCAAGAACATTCAGAGGCAAAGTGACTAGATATGGGAGTTATAATCTAATCAGTGGTTTAATCCATTGATGGATTAATTGGGTGGTAACTGTCGGTGGGTAGAGCATGGCTGGAGGAAGTAGCCCACTGGGGGTGTGCCTTTGGGGTTGATATTTTGTTCCTGGTGAGTGGGGCAGTCTCTCTGCTTCCTCATGCTCATGTCCTGAGCTTCTTTCCTCTGGTGTGCACTTCTGCCATGATGTCCTGCCTCACCGTGGCCCCAGAGGTATGGAGTCAGCTAACTATGTCCTCTGAAACCACCTGTGGTCCCAAATAAATGTATCCTCCTCTAACTGATCTTGTTAAGTCTTTTGGTCACAGTGATGAAAAAGCTGACTAAAACACATATGTTTTCAGTTCTTGGGTGTATACCTGGGAATAGAATTGCTGGGTCATTTGTAATTCAGTGTTTAATATTTTGAGCACCACCAAATTATTTTCCAAAGTAGCTGCATCTTTTTATTTTCCCACAAGCAATGCGTGAGGGCTGTGACTTCACTATAGTCCCAACACCACATGTATTTTCCTTTTTTTTTTTTTTTTTTTTTAAATTTTTGTGATTTTGAGGATTGAACCTAGGACCTCATACATGGAATTTTTATAGGGAGTTCATTTAATTCATAGATCATTTTGATTTTCTTTAATTTGCTTCAATGATGTTTTCTAGTGTTTTCAGTGTAATGCTTGTTATACTTATTTCTTCTTATACTTATTTCTACATATTTTATGCTATTATTTTCTTGATTCTGATTTTGGATTGTTCATTGCACATTTACAGAAATAAAGTTATTTTCTTAAATATTGATTTTGTATCCTAAAACCTTACCAGCCTCATTTGTTACTCTAATAGTATTTTTTTGTGGATTGTTTAGGTTTTTGAAATATAGAAAATCAAGTCATCTATAAATAAAATCTTAGTACTTAGCAGTGCAGTTTACAACTCTGCCATAGCCTTCTCTTGCTACTTGCACAGAGCCTTAACATGGGTCAGATGTGAGAGCTTAGTGCCTTCTTAGTCCTCTTCTGAGCATAGTCCTTTTAATTTTCAGGAGTATATTGGAGCTTTTTAAAGGCCCTCTAGACATCTCACTTCATGCACTTTTCCTTATTTTTTTTGTTATCCTGTTTTTTACCCCTTAGCTATCCATTGCCTCCAGCTGCTGTGGTGGCTAATCATTGCCTTGTATTGTTCTGGAAAAATACTCTATGGGAGAAGGCTTGTCAACCTGTAGTAGCTCTGAGTCAAGTCACAGACAGCCTTCTGAGTGGGTTCTTCTAGAGACCCAGCACACAGGTTGGGTAGACAGTTCTGAGACCTTGAAGAAGCCCCTGCAAAGCTCTTTCAGGCTGCTGTTCTTCCCCAGGACTGTGGGGTGTTGGTTTCCCAGGCTACAGCAGAGATTGGGAGGGGGGAGGGGAACAGATCCAGGCTAACATGCCACAGAGCTCACTGTCACTGAGGTTCATTCACTTGTCATCAGATTGCTGCAAGCCTTTTAAAGAACTTCTAGAGTTCTGCCAATTTCTTTTTGCTTTTATGAAATACAGAATTTTCATCAAGTCTTATTCTTCCATTTTTACTGACATTCTTTTTTATTAAAATATGAGCATTCTTTATAGATTCTGAGTACAGATTCCATATAAGATATATGCTTTACAAATATTTTCTCTCAGGATGTGTCTTATCTTTTCATTCATTCTCATTTTCTCTCTCTCTTCTGGGGGGAGTACTGGGGATTTAGCCCAGGGGGAACTTACCATTGAGTTATATTACCAGCTCTTTTAAAATTTTTATTTTGAAACAGGGTCTCATTAAGTTGCTTAGGGCCTTGCTAAGTTGCTGAGGCTGCCCTTAAACTGGCAGTACTCCTGCTTCAGCCTCTGGAGCTGCTGGGATTATAAGCATGTGCTACTGTTCCTGGCTATCTTTCCATTCTCTTAACAGTGACTTTTGATGACTAGCAATTTTAAAATTTGATATTGTACTTAAGAAAGTTTGCCCCAACCAAAGTCATAAAGATTTGTTCTGGTTCTTTCTTTTATAAATTTTATAGTTTAAAGATTTACATTTAGGTTTATGAATCCTTTGAAATTAACTCATGTATGGTATGAATTACGAATTGAAGTTTATTTTACTTTTTTACCATGCGGACATTCAATTTTTCCAACACCATTTATGGGAAAAGTTATCCCTTCTGCACAAAATTGCTTTTGTACTTTTGTCAAAAGTTGTTTTGTTTGTATATGTGTGGATATAGTTCATATATCTTATATGGAATCTGTACTCAGAATTTATAAAGAATGTTCAAATTTTAATTAAAAAAAGAATGACTATTTCTGCAGTAAAGATTATGTTCTATTGGCCTATGTGTCTATCTTGATGCCAACAATATATTGTCTTAACTAAGTCTTTTTAAAAGTGCATGTGTGTTTACTCTGACAGGAAACAGTGTGTCTGGACCAGAGAACACACATTTATTATTCCCAGTGTGACTTGTGTAGGTCCCCTGGGCAGTGTGGTGCCAGTCACACCCCATGTGTGCAGTGGTATTGCTCTACTGGGAGGAATGAAGAATTGATGGAGAGTGGCTGGTACTCTGCCCCTTCTCAGCGAGGGTGTGGGGCACGTGAGCGTGCAGGACTCAAAGTGACTTTTTCTGCTGCATCAACACATCCCATGGGTAGAGGGAAGGAAGTTCTAGCTCTCTAAATCTCCTCTGGAGATTTACACTATTTCTAGCTTTCAAGGCATTCAAATCGTCCTTTAAACGTGTTTTCCATTGCCACTAGCTCAGAGAGCCCAGATATGCAGAAATTCATGGAGAATTGTCTCTTAACATACTGAAACTTTTATGTTAAGCCTCAAAATATGACTTGACAGCCTCTTGAAAGATTGCTTTAATTCTCCAACTTTGTTCCTCAAAGTTTGGACTTTCTGTGCCCTTCAAATTTCCATGTGAATTTTAGAATTAGTCGGTCAATTTTACAATAGAGTTTGCTGGGATTGTGACTGGAATCATGTGGACTCTCTAGGTCAGCATTTCTCCACCCGGTCACTGGTGCTGTTGGCATTTTGAACTGGATCGTTCTCTCTTGTGCAAACTGTCCTCTGCAATGAAGGACATTTTGCAGCATCCCTACCTTTACCCAGGGATCGTAGCACCCCCCTGCCCACAAGATGTGACAAACAATCCAATTTCCCAGGCATTGCCCAATGCCTCTGGGTGGAGGGTGGGAAATCACCCCGGTTGAAAATCATGTCTGTTGATCCATTTGGGCAGAACTGAATTTGCAACAATTTTGAGTCTTCTGCTCTGGAACACATCATATACCTCTCCACTTCTTCAGGTCTTTAAGTTCTTTTGTAACTTTCAGTACAGTTTTACTTGTTACTAGTATGTAGAAATACAGTTGAACCTTGTGTACTGATCTTGTTTTCTTCAACACTGCTAAACCCATTTATTAGTTCTAGCAGGTTTTCACAAAAATCTTTCAAATAGTTTTTTTTTTTTTTTTTTTAATTTCCAGGGCCATTTCTTTGGTTTTAAGTTGTGTGTAGATTACTCTTCTATTTTTCTAAAAATTTTAAACAGGAAACATGGTTGGTATTTTATACATTGGATGGATACAATTTAGTACAGGGTCACATTGCCAGACTTGGAATTCCATTGTGGGTTCTTTTTTGGTGACAGTTATTGATAGTGAGTGATCTAAGTTATTCTGGAAGGATGCAGGTGGAAAGCAAATCCATAGATCATACATCACAGGCTGAATGGTCTTTGATGGATAATTTACTGTCTAATCACCCCAAAAAAAATTGTTTGCTTTGGTCACCTTTAGCTGATAACTTTTAAAGTGTATATCTCTCTACTCTATTTTTGGAGATTATTTTATTCTTTAGAAATACTCCAGGTAAAACCAGAGTTATTCTCTAATTTATAGGTCATGGATTTTAACATTAAAAAGCAATTAATTTATATTCATGTCATGTAATTGTATTTACTGGTAATCTTAATAAATACTTGATTTGTCTGAAGGGGGACTTTTGGCTACCATGAGAGTGTGTGTGTTGTGGGAGGGGATGAGAATGGTGTGTGTGATATGCAGACTTGTTTTCCTGGCTTGGTAAGGTAACTTTGTCCTTTTACAGCTTAGAGTATTTCAAGAATTATCTATGATACTTGCTGGTAGAGAGATTTTTTCTTCCCTAGAACAAAGGTATGCTTTTGTACCACAGTAGTGCACACATTTCTTTGTGAAAAGAACAGTTCACTTTGACACTCCCTTTGTATCCTTTTTTTTTGTCATCTGTGTCCTCTCCCCTATATTAGATTTTGCCGGGTGCTGTTCTTTTCTCATTTTGCCATTCTGAAGCTTCCTCTCTGTCACTGGTTTGGTTCTGCAGAGTAAAAATTCTGATCTTTACTTGCTTCAGTGTGAATTCTTCTGTGATTATATTTTTAGCCCCCATGGCATTTCTCCTTATCTCGTCTCGCTCTGTGCACATTGCTGTCCTCCTGCTCCTTCCAGAGCAGCCTGCTCTGTCCAGGCTTTCCCCTTGGTTCAGGGCAATTTCAGCTGCTTGTAGACTACCCAGGAGCTACAAGCTAGAAAGTCCTTTCTGGATCCTGCAGATCATTTTTACAGGTATAATCTCTTCCTTAGTATCCACATGCTTCTCCTTTTCCTTATGTTTCTATAAGAAGCATGTTGACTGTTGATTGGTCCAGTCATCCCCCTTATCCTCTGTTTGCTTCCCACGGTTCCAATTACCTGAGGTCAACCGTGGTCCAAAATGGAAAATTCCAGAAATATCCAATTTGGTGGTTTTAAATTACTATTGTTACAATATGTCATTATAATTGTTCTATTTATTATTGTTGTTCTTAATCTCTTACTTTGCCTAATTTATCAATCAAACTTTATTATATATATATATATATATATATATACACACACACACACACATATATATATAAAACATAGTATATATATAGGTTGGTGCTACCTGTGATTTCAGGTGTGTGCAGTCTTGAAACGCCAACCTCTGTGGTAAAGGAAGATTGCTGTATTTTCTCTACTGTTCTTTTCAAAATAACATGAACATCTGACTTGGCATGACTTTGTTGTGAAAAATGATCCATTCCCATTATAAACCTTTGAGTAATTCAGGAACGTATAAAGCATAAAGAAAAATGTGAAGTGTCAGCTATGCAGGAGGAACAAGGTGTGGAGGAGGCTGAATGTAGAACTTGGTGACCATATTTCCAATGACTGGGGGTGTGGTTCAGATGCGGAGGCTGGTCTTAGCTCTGGGTTCAATCCCCAGCACAAAAACAAAACAAAAACAAAACAAAACACAAAACCAAAACAAACAAACAAACAAAAAACAGAAACAAAAGAACCAAACAAATTGAAGAAAGAAATTTTCTTTAACGTTCTCACCACACACACAAAACTTAATGACTATGTGAGGTGATAGATATGTTAATTAGCTTGATTTTAGTCATCATTTCACAATATGTATCACATTGTACACCTTCAATGTTTTTTATTTGTCAAGTAAAGCTGGAGGGAAAAAGCAGAATACAAAAGAAATGTGATGCCCCCCCCCCAACAACACATAACTGCTGAATGACATCCAGTGACAGCATCCTCTGTTCATGGATGGTCTGTATCTATAGAGTTATGCATTATACATTCTACTTTAAGGATAAGTATTCAATTTGAAATTTGCTTTAATTTAACAAGAAAAAGAGTAAAAGTATGCTTCACAGTCCAGTAAGAAAGGCCATAAAATGCTTAAGTGATGGAGTCATTTTTTTAAAACTTGAAGTTCAAGTTTAGAGTGTCTCTTGAATGCCTTTTATCAGGGCAGAGGAGATTAGCAAATGCATGCTTCATTCTCCACAGCAGCATAGTGTAGGGGTTAATGCTTGGGGCCCAGACAGCCTGGGTTCAAATCCCAGCTCTGCCTCTGAACCTTAGACTGATTGCTAAACTGGATGTGACTCAGTTTCCATCCATGGTAAGACAGAAGGAAAAGATGATAGTGTCTATCAGAGTTCTGGTGGTGATTAGGTGAATTATTATTAATGTATTATTATAGCACTTCAGGTGGTGTGTGGCATGCTAATATTATTACCTAGCTCTTTGTAACCCATTTTTTCTAGTTATGTCATATTTATAGAGCAAGGTTAGTAGCATTTGCATTCTCCTGACTTTCCCCACTTCCCACAACAGCTCCCATTGGTTCCACCCCAACAGCTCCTGCTTCGTCCTAAGCTTGACAAGATCATTCCTAACTTCCTTGTTCTGGTTCAGCTCTTTGGCCAGATTTTGTTACCAGTAGTTTTTGTTTTACACGAAGTCCTCATTTTGCTTGGTTTCTAAGATTGAAGAGATTTGGCTTTCCATTTGAAGGACAATCTATTTAGGAATAAATTTCTTCCCCTCCAGCCCATAGAATCCACCTCACCCCTGAGATGCATTTTCCCCAGGCTGCCCACCCTGGGATTTGTCTTTCCTCTCCAGAGGCTCCTGTGTTGGTCTATTTTGCTATTATTAAAAATTTGAGTCCACAGGAGAAGGGAGGTTTATCCTCCTCAGTGTAGCCCCATCATCCAGTTGATCTAGGCCTGAGTAGAATAGGAAGGTGGAGGAAAGGTGACTTGTCTCTCTCTTCCTGAGTTGGGACATATACCTACTCTTGTCCTTGGCCATTGGAGTTCCTGGTTCTTGGGCCTTTGTACTGAAGGACTTAAGGTGGTGCCTCCAGCCCCGCCCAGCCTGGGGTCTCAGGCCTTCAGATTTAATGTGGGCCTCAGACCATTAGCTCTTCCCAGTACTCAGGTCTTCAGACCCCCATGGGATCATGTCACTGGCTTTCTTGCTTCTCTAGCTTCCAGATTGCAACTTGTGGGACTTCTTGGCCTCAATAATTATATGAACAAATTACCATAATAAACTTCTTCCTTCATATTTATATCTTAATCTCTTTGGAGAATCCTGAATAATGTATGCTTCTTCTTTTTTTTTTTTTTTTTTTTTTTTTTTTGCGGTGCTGGGGATCGAACCCAGGGCCTTGTGCTTGCAAGGCAAGCACTCTACTGACTGAGCTATCTCCCCAGCCCAATGTATGCTTCTGGATATAACTTAAATGTTAGAAGTCTCCCAGAGGCCCATGTGTTAAAGGCTTGGCCCCAAGGCTGGTGCTATTGGTTATGAAAACTTTAAGTGGGGCCTAATGGGAGGTCATTCATCCTTGGGGGTGTGCTCTTGGAGGGCTTGTGGAACCCTGGCACCTTCCTCTTTTCTCTTTTTCTTCTTGGTCATAAAGTAATTGGTTTTTTCCCACCGTGCACTCCTGCCATGATGTACTTCCTTGACAGGCTCAGAATGATGGAGCCAATCCACCATGGACTGGAACCTCTAAAACTGAGCTAAACAAACCTTTTTGCTTTATAAGTTCATTATTTCTGGTATTTCATTATAGTAACACAAAGCTGACTAATATAGTTACAGGACTAAGGTCCCATTTTCCTTGGTGACTGTCTGCTGGGGGTCATTTCCTGCCTCTAACAGCCACTGTATTCCTTGGCTCATGACCCCCTGTTTTCAAAGCCAGCCACAGTGAGTGGGATCTCTCTGACAGCTTTACTGCCTCATCTCTGGAAAGGTTTTTTGTTTTTTTTTTCCTCTCTTAAGGGTTCAGGTGATGAGATTGGAGCCATCAACACTGATAATCCAGAATGATCTCTCCATCCCCAAGCTTAATCTCATCTGAAAAGTCTCTTTTGCATTGTTAAGGGGATCAGGGTACAGACATCTGTGGGAGGCCATTACTGTAGTAGCCATATCAATTATCATGTATATGCTAGCATCTTAGAGGTACTTCTGCACATGTTCACAGTCACTTTGCATGATTACTCCTTAATATTTTGTCACTGTGGGTATACAGAGATGTCACTTGATTTCTCATGGGAGTGAAGAGTTTTTGGTCTTTTAAAGGTGGTTAAGTGTACCAGAGGTGCATTCTACTGATAGGTTTGTATCAACATTTCCTGGGATCATGGTGCTACATGATTTCTGGCTCTCCACAGGTAGGGTGAGCTTTAGGAGGGTTTAGCAATTAGAGATTAGATGATTTTTCTTTGCTGTTCTTTTAGTTCTATTCTCTGGGACTCAGCTTTGGCTGCAAGGTGACAAAATAGTTGCAGTAGTTCCCCACCTCTCACCTGCACACTGCTCTGTTTGAACAAGTATTTTAAACTTTCTCCTAGTTGGACCAGCTTTCATCATGGCTTAAGTCCTCATGCGGTTATTGAAGCCAAGGACTGCCTTGTGTCCACTTTGCTCAGGCCCCAGCATACACCCATCCTGCATCAGTTGCTCTGGCTAGGTAGAAGAGACTGCTGGATTGGCTTGCATGTGGCAGCTCATTCCCTGAAGCTGGGTGGAGTCATGCCTCAGCAAAGACTGTCACACTGTGTGTGGCAGAGGGGAACAGATACCGGTCAGATGTACAGTGTCCACAGTCATCTGCATGCTTCTTTATTTCTTAGAGCAATTTTTGTAATGCCCACTCTACAAAGTCAGCATTTCTGTCACTTTTGCTCACTGCTGTCTCCCCAGGGCCTAGAACAGTGTCTGGCGCAGACTAGGTGCTCAGTAAAATGGATGAGGAAGATGGAAGACTGAAGTAAAAATTTATGAGATTTAATGTTTAATGAGAAACATATTTAGTGTATGATGCCAATAATGCTATTATTAGTAACACTATATAATATTATTATAATATGATTATACAGTAGTACTAATACTATAATATAATAAAAATATATCATAATTTAGTATTATGATATGACTAATGTTATTATTATAATTATCATCTAGTAATACAGTATTACTAATCATAATTATAATTTAGTATTATTAGTAATAATAATTAGTAATAATTATAATATGGTATTATTAGTAATATGGCATAATAATATTATAATTGTATATAATCATAGTATAATAATACTAAATTATTATTATATAATTATTATATATTATTGCTTTTCATCTTCTTAGTAAACTATTTGGAAATGGTTTGAATGACAATAACTAGGTATAGCAACTCTGGAATCAAGGGATGACAGCTTGGCATCCTGGGCTTTTAACTCCTCCCTACAGTGGTTGCTTCAAGATAGACTTTAATATTAGAGGTGAATTAAAAATTAGAAATCTATCTCTGACTTTTGAAATGAGAGCTCTTAGGTGAGAGGTCTTCTGGGGATTGGAAATCTTCAACAGGCTTATTTGTCTTAGAGTTTGCCAGACACTTCAGTCTGGGCCACAGATCAGAGAGCTAATCCATTCTGAGTGTGTTTGTGTAGGAGCCCTTGGCAGCCACGTGAGGGGCTGCATGGGATGCCAGGCAGGCCTCCAGTGCTGATCAGGGTGGCACTTGTGTAGTTATTAGCAGGCAAATGTTTTATTTTCAGGGCTCTCACTTGCCACTCGGGACATGTGCTCCAGCTTCTCTGTTCCCCCAATCTTGTCTTTGTCACTGATCTCATCAGTTGTCCTTTGGCAGAGCCACTGCAGATTTGCTTTGGATGCAGTGCACCCAGTGTGTGTGCACTAGTCCTGCAGGGCTTCAGTCCTGTGTGAAATCACGAGTGTCATTTCTTTGAGCTACTATTTTCTGGGGACTGTCTGTGAATATAGTCAGTCTCTCAGAATGACCTGGGCATTGGCAGCATAGACTAAGACTTCTGAAACCCTGAGCCCCTGAACAAACCTTTTCTCCTCTACAATTGTGCTGGTCGGGTTGTTTAGTCACAGCAGCAAAAAAGCTCACTAAAACACACCAGGAGGGCATAGTCCTCGGTTGAGGACTTAGGCCTGACTCCCCGGCCTTCCCTGCACTGTCAGGTTTGGAATCCTTCCCCTCTGTCAGGATCTGTTGACCCTACGAGTTGATCAAGCCATGATTATTCAAGACTTTTGAAAGTCCTTTTTTATTTGTGAATCCTGAAATTCTTTAGCAGGTGTTAAAAAAATTTTCTTTCCAAAAATCTGTAGAGAGCCTTAATTATAGGTTTTTTGGCAGAGTTTACAGTTCTATCAAGGGATCCTTCTTTCCTAGAAGGTAAGGCCCATTGGACCCATGGGTGACCAGGTCCTGTTCATGCTGCCTTGTGGCAGCTCAGGGTGAGGGCCATCTTTGGGGGGAGCTGACAAGGCCTCTGAAAATGTCAGCCAGCTGCTTGTGTCCCTAAATCACATTTTCATTCCCCATTCCTTGTCTTCTAATGCACTCTGGCTTGAACAGCCTTGTGCTTTGAAGAAATTCATCGTTAGTGAATAGGTGATTTCAAGTCTGCTGCAGTCTGTGGAAGCAGCTCTGAAAAGGCAGGTGTGGGGTGCAGAGCTCCTGGCAAAACCATGCCCGGAAACACATTCGTATGGAATTTCCCCAACACAAAAAGTAGACAGCTGCAGAGACCAAACAGAGGAAAGAAAAGCTGTGGAGGCTGATGAAGGTGATTAATGAGGCCCTGGGAGAGTGGCGGAGGGGAGGTGGGCTGTGGGTTAGACACTCGGGGGCATCTCATGTGGGCATGTCCAGAACAGCTCCTCTGAAGCTTCCTGTCCACTTCGTGGCATCAGCATCCTTCTAAGGCTGTGCACCTGGGAGTCAGCCTCCACTCTGCTGTGACACTCCACGTGAGCCCATTAATGGGGGCCAAATCCTGTTGGAATGTAAGTTGCCTCTTTCTCCTGCTGCCATCTCTGATGACGGCAGTACCTCCTCGCCGCTGACCTTGCTTCCGCTGTCTGGCCTCTCCACAGTCTGCCCTCTGGTCAGAGCCCAGTGCTCCTTAAAAGGAGCATCGCCATTCTACAGGGCTCCCCATTTCCCTTTCTGCACTTCGCTGTGCTCTGACCTCAGGTCTCCTCTTCCCCTTGGCTTGTTCTCTCTCCTCTGTAGCCTCCCAGGCCTCCTGGGGTCTTTCCTTGTATCAGCTCAGTGCTTTTACAGGGATTCCTTCTAACCCTGAATGTTCTCAAGGCTTGCTTGTTCTCACCACCGTGATGTCTTTCCTTAGATGCCATCTTTCCAACATCTACATCTTCCCTGAAGGCAGGATCTTAAAGTGTTGTTTGCACACTCACGTTCATAGCAGCATGACTTATAGCCCCCAAGAGGTGGGGCCCATCCACATTCCACGATGGATGGATAAACAAAATGTGGCATATACCTGCAATGGAATATTGTTCACCTACAAAAGGAAGGAGATTCTGTGCATGCTACTACATGGGTGAGCCTTGAGGACATTATGCCAAGTCAAGTGAGCCAGTCACAAAAGGGCGAAAACTGGATGATTCCTTTTCTATAGAGCAGACAAACTCATAGGGACAGAAAGTAGGACAGTGACTGCCAGGGGCTCTGGGGAGGGAGTGGAAGAAGCGTTCAGTGGGTATCAAGTTTCAGTTTTGCAGCTGAGAAAGTTCTAGAGATCTGCTGTACAACAAGGTAGATATAGTTAACACTTCAACTCTGTGTACTTAAAAATGGTTGAGATGGAAAACTTTATGCTGATTTTTTTTTTTTTTTTTTAAATCACACACAGCTCTTGGCACCAGTGAGGCACTTCATCAGAATGTGCCTCAAATCTGGTTACAACCAGACCACAAGGATGGATGTGGACTCAGGTGCCCCTGGACACCTTAGAGCAGAGCACTCGCATTCGAGTAGGAATGCTGCTTGAGCAATAGGACAGACAGGCAGGGTCTAGACAGAGGCTGAGTGAAGACTGTGTAGTCTTGCTAAGGTGAGAATTGCCTGTTCACTCCATATGCAGTTAGTGTGTCCTGCCATCCCCCTGTGGCATGACAGGTAGGTCATTGATACCATGAGGATCCCCTTCTCTGGGGACAAAGTAGAGGGATATGGCTTTTACAGATGGAGAAATTCCTCATTCTGTTTGTTCCTTTCTAATGTAGATAATGGTTTTCAAACTAGGTCCCACGGAACCTTTGGGTTTTTCTAATCCTTCTCAGAAGGAGCACTTTAACTCTTCGAGGTTTTGTGTTTTGATGTTTAACCTAATGACTCACTTGGCAAAGTGTCCTGCTACGTATGGATTTAGTGTCCTCAGAACTGGGTGTTTCAGCTGGGTTTGTCACTCTGTCCCTTTACTGCTGGATAGTTCAAAACAGGTGGCCTTCCTTGTCCCTGAGATTCTTTATTTTGCCATTTTGAAAGGTCAGGAAGAACACATTTAAAATAAGGCAATGAATGGAAAACAGCTTTTCTTTAAGGTTCAGTACTTAAGGCTAAGGCATCGCACAAAAGGAAGTGTTTAAAGAGGGATTTCAAAAGAAAATCTCACTGCAGATGAAAAGAGGCAGACTCTTTTTTAAAAAAGAACCTGATAGATTCTAGAGAAAAGAAAGAATCCTTGGGTGAATATTCCCTGTAGCATTTATAAAACATTGGCAGCTCACCATTTATGCATAAAACCTCAGCAGTACAGAGCTTGGCAGTGGCTTAAGGAACTGAGAGTTCAGCAGGGGTTTTGTGCATGACCAGGTACAGTCATTAGAGTGGGAGTGCAAGTGCATTAGTCACTTCGGGCTGCTGTGATAGAACACCACAGGCTGGGTGACTTAGACAGCAGACATTTATTCCTCAAGTTCTGGAGGCTGGGAGGTCCCAGATGAAGGTGCTGGCAGATTCCTTTTCTAGTGAGGACTTTCTTCCTGGTTTATAGATGGCCACCTTAGTGCTGTGTCCTCATGTAGTGGAGGGAGAGAGGGTACCAGGTTGCTTCCTCTTATAAGGGTACCAGTCCCAACTTGGGGCTCCATTTTCATGGCTTTATCTAAACCTAATTACTGTCCAGAGTTCCCATCACCCAGTACCACCCCTTTGGGGATTAGGGTTTCCAGATAAGAATTTAGAGGTCACAGTTCTTTCTGTAGCATCATGAGGAAGAGAATTATTGAGTTTTTTTGTCTTGTTTTTATTTATTTATTTATTGCTTTGGTATGCTTCTCTGGGCTTGCATGTATCTGCTGAGGTTGAAATGTTTCCATCTCTCTCTTTTAAAGTAGACAGCATGGACTTGTTAGGTAATCCATATTTTATTCCATATTTTATGGGGTCTGAAGCATGTGCAGTTTGGGGACCCTTTTAATGGCAAATAATACAAAAAATAAAAATTCAAACAAACCAGGGCATCTCCCAGGCACCTTTGGATGCAACCCGAGTATGTGGAGACCCCAAAGCTTAAACTTCGTTAGTTTCTTGGTAAATCTCGTTGACTCATTTCCACCCCCCCCCACTTAAAAATAATACTTATTTGTCATTTTTTTTCATCTTAGCAGTAATATAGAAATTTAGAAAATGCAGACAAGCCAAAAACACCTGCTCTGATTACATAAATCTGAAATAGGTACTGGGACTGGTTTAGTGTGCACAAGGAGTTTTGATCACAGAATGTGCACATTTTTACATCTCCACACTCCCTTAATCCAGATGCATCTTTACAGAAGATGGGTTATCAGCACTGTGAGCAGCACACTTTTCCCCTCGTGGCCTGCCTTGTAGTGGTTGGCATCTTGGATTTGCCAGTATGTGGGGGTTGCTGTTCATGCTCTATACTGTGAGCACCTTTAGAGGGTGGAGGTGATAGAGGACCAGAAATCAGTGGTGTGGAGGTGACAGAGAGGATTGTCTCCCTACTGCCGACTGTCACATGCCTCTGAGGAGACCCCTGCTCTCCTCCCATCATCCGGACTTGGAGATTAGAGTGTATTACCCCAGAGAATTGTTCAGGTATTTAATGAAACTCTCCCAGGCATTGGCAGTGTGCACCTGCTTTGCAATTTTCTCCAACAGGTCAGATTTTATCATTTAGAAGTGACCTGTGAGGTTCTAGGCACGGGCTGGTGGTTGGAATATTTGGGGGCATTTTGAAAACTCTTGACACTTTGGGCATAAAGAGACTGCTTTGGGATCACATCTGCTGGAAGCCCACTTAACACATGAGTGTTCTCTTAGTGGTCTCCTCAGTATCCAGGGGGCCTGGTTCCAGGACTGTGGATACCAAATCCCTGCAGATGCTCAAGTCCCTGATATAAAAGGGCATAGAATTTGTATATAACCTATTTAATGTTTTGTATGCTTTAAATCCTTGATTATTTATAATACCTAACACAAACTGACTGCTATGGAAATAGTTATGCAGCTTTGTTTAGGGAGTAGTGACAAGAAGTCTGTCATGTTCAGTACAGATGTAATTTTTTAAAAAATATTTTAGATCCATGGTTGGTTAAATTCTAGGATGACAAACCTCTGGATATATTCCTGTATATGTCATTTTTATTGTTTTTATATGTGTTCACTATGTTCATAGTTTATTTGACAAATTTCAATTTGCCAAAGAATTGCTGGGCAGTTTGGTTGTTTCTTATTTTTTCTTATCTATGAGGTGAGCTGGAATTTGTTTCCTCCTTCTTTTTTATTTTTGTGATACCAGGGATTAAAACGAGGGCCTCACACATGCTAGACAAGCACTTTTCTACTGAGTTACATCCCAGCTATCTTTATTTTGAGACAGGTTCTTACTAAGTTGATGAGTCTGGTCTCAAACTTGTGATCCTCCTGCCTCAGCCTCCCAAGTAGCTGGGTCTAAGGTATGGACCACTGTGCATAGCTCCTACTATATATTCTTATTTCAAAATCTTTGTATAACTTCAGAAGAATCTTGTTATGATATGTCACCAGATTAGAACTGTCTCTGCAAAGGGTGTATATTTTTCTAGACTTTTTAAGGGCCTAATGTGACAGTGCTGCCGATTCTGTACCTTTGCCAGCCTCAAGTACCATCTCAGGGGCTGGGCACTGGGGAGACACCAACACTCCCAATTTGATTAGTGAAAAATGTTATTAATGCATTATTATTTTACTTAGCATTTCATGAATTGCTCATGACTATTTTTTTTTTTTTTTTCTACTTTGCTGGCATTTGCTTTTTAAGATTCCAGCATTTTTTCCTCTCAGGTAAAATGTTCTTAATCCAACTTCACACATAAAAGGTCAGAGAGTTTCTAAGAATCCTAAGAAGCATATATGCACAATGCATAATTAATAGATGCTTAAACTTGGAAATACCTGCTTTGGTTCTTCTTTGCAGAACTAAAACATCACAGATCCAGTTACAGTTTTGTGCTCTTCCGCAGCCTGTCTATTCATAAACAAAGAAAATTGTCTATACATAAACAAAGACAATTATTTTTTTTTACTCCATTTCCTTGTCTCTAGAATCAATATGTAGCACTTGTGTGTTTTTAAAAGTCGCACAAGTGATATTAACTGCATGCTCCTTTAGCACTTGATGTTGTTCTGCAAATCCACCTAAGGCTGATCTGTATAAATTGATTTAACTCCTGTGCAGAATTCCCTTCTGAGAATAAAGTTGGCCCTCTGTATCCCTGGGTTCCACATGCACTAATTTAAAAACTGGATTGAATGTATTTGGGAAAAGATTGCCTCTGTCCTGAACATGTACAGATTTTTTCTTGTCATTAATCCTTAACCAATATAGTATAACAACTATTTGCATGTCATTTGCATTGTGTTAGATGTAAGTCATCCACAGATGATTTAGAGTATATGTGAAGATGTGTGTAGGTTCAGTGCAAGTAACTATGTGATTTTATTTTATATTTTTATTTGCTTATTTTTTTTCAAAGTACGAAGGATTGAATCCAGGGATGCTTCTACCACTGAGCTACCTCTCTAGTTCTTTTTATTTTTTATTTTGAGACAGGATATCTCTGAGTTGTTCAGACTGACCTTGAACTTGAGATGCTTCTGCCTCAGCCTCCTTAGTAGCTGGGATTATAGGTGTATGCTACCACACTCAATTTATGCAATTTTATCTCAGGGACTTAATTGTCTGCAGATTTGGGTATCCACAGGAGTCCTGGAACCAGTCCCCCCATGGATACTGAGGGACAACTGTATATTCTAATTCTCTGCTTTGTGCTGTTAATGACCATTTCGTTTTTTTCTGGTGCTTTGCGTGGCTGCAAGGATAAGCATCTTGGTAGAACATGTACCTAGAAGTAGCATTCTGGATTATGGAGAATACTTGGCACCTTACTGCTACTAAGTCACCAAATTGCCCTTCAAATTTGTACCCTGTGGTTGGATCCAAGAAGAGCTGATATTTGTCTACTTCCTCTCCAGTTCTGAGTAATGCCAGACTTTTTAATTTTAGCTACTGTGATAGTTGTGAAATAATATTTCCTCTGGTGGATCCAGGCTGCCTGGGGCCCAACTTACACAGTTCTTTAACAGAAGCATTACAAAATTGTAAATACAAATTTGGCTATAAAAGTGGGAATTTATTTGGAATGAGAAAATAAATCACAACAAATGATAAATTAAAAAATGCTTTAAAGTGTAACAAATGTATCATGCCATTCAGAAAAATAACATTTAAAAATTAAGGAATTGTGTGACTAACTGCTGTAATGCTTTCCCCCTACCTTATCTTGGCTGTTTACTCATTTCCTGTTCACATAACAGTGATTTTGTAATTCATTTTCTTTAGATTTTCAAGTTATTTTTGTCCAGCATAGCTCATTAAAATGTCATAAAATGATTTTAATTTTTATTATTGAGATATTATTTGCACAATATTTAGTTCACCATTTTAAACTGTGTAATTCAGTGTTTTGTTTTTTTAGAATAGTCACAGCATTAAATGATCATCACCATTATCTAATTCTAGAATATTCACAAAGAATGTTTCTATTTTGCCCTAAAGAAATCCCCTATTTGTTAGTAGTCACCTCCAATTTCCCCTCCCTCCAGCCCCTGACACCCACTAATCTTTCTGTGTCTTTGGTTCTGACTGTTCTGGAATAGGCAGTAGGTGGCCTTTGGTTCTGGCTTCCTAGCTTAATGTTTTCAAGGTTCATCCATGTTGCAGCATGTGATAGTATTTCCTTTTATATGGAAAGCGACATTCCATCATATGTACTTATCACATTTTGTTTATCAGTTGATGAACATTTGGTTTGTTTCTACTTTTTGGCTATTATGATTAATGCTGTTATGAAAATTTAGTGTATAAGATTTTGTATGAATAGATCTTTTAAATCCTCCTAGGTATATCTAAGAGTAGACTTACCTGGTAATTTAATGTTTAACATTTTGAGTGATTGCCAAACACCTTTCCACAGAAATCACAGCACTATATATTCCTACCAGCATTTTATAAGAATTCTAATTTCCCCATATCTTTGACAATACTTTTTTAAGTTATTTTTTTCTTATGATAATCATCCTAATATGTGTGACTGGTGCCCACTGTGGTTTTGATCTGCATTTCCCTAATGACTAATGATGTTGGGCATCATTTCCCGTGCTTAATTGGTCATTTTTATGTCTTTGGAGAAATTTCTATTCAAATCCCGGGACCATTTTTTAATTTAGTTATTTGTCTTCTAGTTACTGGGTTGTAAGGATTTTGCATGTTCTGGATATTAGACCCTTGTCAGAGATATGATTTGTAAGTGTATTCTTCCATTCTATGGATTGTTTGTCACTTTCTTGATAGACTCAATTGAAGCACAAAAGTTTTGAATTTTTATGAGGTCCATTTCATCTCTTTTACTGTTGGTTTTTGGGTGTCCTATCCAATAAACCACTGCTTAACTAAAAGTCACATGGATGTATACTATATTTTCTTCTAGGATTATGCTGTATCTCCTATTAGGTCTTTATCCATTTTGCACAAATTGTGTGTATGGTGTGAGGTAGGGATTCCATTTCATTGTTTTGTATGTGGATGTCTAGTTGTCCTAACACAGTTTTTGAAAAGTTCTTTTTCCCCCTACTGAATGTCTTGATACACTGTTGAAAATAATATATTGATCTATGGGCTTTAGTTTTAGACTCTCAGTTCTGTTCTGTTGATGTCTTGGGCTACTTTCATGCCCACATCACCCTTTCATGATTACTGTAGCATTGAGGAAGTTTTAAAGTAAGAAAATGGGAGTCCTCCAAATTTGTTATTTTTCAAGACTGCTTTGTGATTGTTGTTCTCAGGCATTTTCATTTGAATTGCAGGATCAGTTTTTTTAATTTTTGCAAAAAGTATCCAGCTGAGATTTTGATAGGGATTGTATTGGCTCTGTATGTGAGCATAGGATGTCTTTCCGTTTATTTAGTTTCTGGTGTACACATCTTGCATTTCTTAGGTTAGATTTATTCTGAATATTTTATTATTTTTGCTGCTATTGTTAATGGAATTGTTTTCTTAATGTCCTTTTCAAGTCATTCGTTGTCACTGTGTACAAATATTTTTTACATATTGAATATGTATCCTGTAACTTTGCTAAATTGGCTTATTAGCTGGGAGAGAGAGAAAGAGGGGGTGGGGAAGGAGAGAGAATTCTTTAGGTGTTCCTGTATGTAAAAACAGTGTTTGTAAAAAGAGGTAATATTACTTCTTCCTGCTCAGTGTGGATGTATTTTATGTCATTTTATTGTGTAGAATTTTCTTGCCACGACTAGAACTTCTAGTACAATTTTCAATAGTGATGTCTTTGTTTTATTCCGCATCTTAGGGGGGAAGGTTTCAGTCTTTCTCCATTAAATATGATGTCAATTGTCAATTTTTCATAGATGTTCTCTACCAAATTGAGGAATTTATTTTATATTTCTACTATGTTAAGTCTTTTTAAAAATGCCACAAAATGTTCTTGGAATTTTTCAAGTGCTTTTTCTGTGTCTTTTGAGATGACCCTATAGGTTTGTGCTTTTTTCTGTTACTAAGTTCTATCATTGATTGGCTTTCATTTGTTGGACAAACCTCATATTTCTGGGATAAATCCCATTTTGTCATGGTGAGTAACCCTCATATGCTGTTGGAGTGTATTTGCTAATATTTTTGCTGAGGATTTTTGCATCTTTATTTGCAAAGGATGTTGCTCTGTAGTTTTCTTGTAGTGTCTGTCTGGTGAAGGTATTAGGTTATAGCTTCATAGAATGAATGAAGAACTGCTCCTTCTTCTATTAATAGAAAAGTTGTCAAAGATTCAGTTTTTCTATGAAAATTTTATAGAATACAACAGTGAATCAGGTCATAGACTTTTCTCATTGGAAGTTGTGGTTTTGTTTAAAATTGTTCTATTGCTGACTCACTCTCTTTGTTACAGGTCTGTTTCTTCTGAGTTGGTAGACTGTGTTTCTAAGAAGTTGTCCATTTCATCCAGGTTATCTAATTTGATGGCTTCCATTTACTTGTAATATTCCCTTAGAATCATGTTACTTTTGTAAGTTCCCTTGTGATGTCCTCTTTTGTTCCTTAGTAATTTGAGTCTTTCCTATTTTCTTCCTTGGCCAGTCTAACAAAAGTTTGTCAATTTATTTTTTGTGTCTTTTCAAAGAAGCAATTCTACTTTTGTTGACTTTCTCTATGGTATTTCTATTTTCTATTTCATCTATTTCTGCTCTGATTTCTTTCTTTCTTTTGATTTAGGTTTAGTTTGTTCTTTTTAGTTTACATGGTGGAAGTGTAGATTATTGATTTGAGATTTTCTTTCTCTCTAGTAAAGACATTTACAGGTATAAACGTCCCCCCTGAGCAGTGTTTTTACTCAGAAGTAAATTCTTCATATGCTGGTATGAAGAATTAAGCTTTGCTTCGTTGTGGTTTCCTTTTCGCCCATTTCAAAGTGTTTTATAATTTCCCTTGTGATTTCTTTGACCTATTTATTATTAAGAAGTGTGTTGTTTGTTTTTGGTTTTCCTTCTTATTGATTTCTAAACATGTTCCTTTGCAGTCAGAGAACATACTTTGCATTATTTGAATAGATTTAAATTTATAGTCTTATTTTCCTCCCCAGTGTGGATTCTGTCCTGGAGAATGTACATGTGCTCTCCAGAAGCATGCGTCTTTCTGTTGTTGAGTTGGTAGTAGTATAGGTGTCTGTTATGTTCACCTGGTTTTTAGTGCTGTTTAACTCTTATTTCCTTGTTGATATTCTAATTTGTTCAACCTGTTATTGAAATTGAAGTGTTGAATTCCTCAACTATTATTATTAGATTTTCTATGTGCTTCTTTAATTTTCTGTTTCTTTGCTTCATATAACTTTTGGACTCTGTTGTTAGGTATACATATATTTGTAGTCATTATGCCTTCTTGATGGACTGAACTTTTTTATTAGTATATAATATGATTCTTTGTCTACAGTAGTGATTTTTTTTCCTTCAAATCTATTTGGTCTGATATTAGTGTACCTACTCCAGCTGTTTTGTTTCCTATTTTTATGGAATATCTTTTTTTTTTTTTTTTTTTTTTTTTTTTATCTAAAGAGTGTTTCTTTGGCTCCCTCCCTGCCTTTTAGGATGAGAGTTTAATCCATTTATTTAATTACTGATAATGAAGAACTTACTTCTGCCATTTTGCTATTCTTTTATTCTTGCTATTTTTTGTTTTTTTGTTTGTTTGTTTCTCAGTTCTTCCACTACTGCCAAGTTTTGGTGTTAAATAAATATTTTCTAGTATACTGTTTTCATTATATTATCATTACTTTTACTATATATTTTGAGTTATTTACTTAGTGATTGCCCTGGAAATCACAGTTAATACTCTTAATTTATTACAAAATAATTCTGATTAATACCAACTCAATTCCAATAAGATACACAAACTTTGTTCCATTCTCCCCTCTCATTATGCTGATATTGTCATAAATTATGTCTCTACACACTTGTATGCATCAACTTACATTCATAATCATTGCTTCATACAGATGAAAAAGAATAATCATGAACAAATCTATGCTTATATTGTATATTTACCTATGCACTTATCTTATAGTATTCTCTAATTTTTCACATGAATTTGAGTCACTCTGTGTCTTCTCTCTTCTGCCTGAAGGATTCCTTTTAGCATTTCTTATAGGGAAACAATTGTGTAACCAACTCTCAGTATTTGGTTATCTGAAATTGTCTGACTGTCTTCTTAATTTTTGAAGGATAATTTCACTGAATATAGAATCCATGACTGACATGTTTCTGTTTTTTCCTCTTAATTTCAGTACTTTGAATATATCATCCCAGTGCATTATCATCTTCATGGTTTCTGATGAGAAATCAATCTTCAACCTGATTGAAGATCTCTTGTATATAATGAATTGCATATCTTGCTGCATTCAAGCTTCCCTCTTTTCAAATTTTATTTATGATGAGTCTAGGTGAGAACCTTTGTCTATCATACTTGAACTTCTTTGATGTGTAGACCAATATTGTTGATCAAATTTTGAAAAAATATTGGTTATATTTCTTCAAATATTTTTGAGCCCCTTTCTCACTGGCCTGTGCTCCTGGAATTTTTATTACTTCTGTGCTGGGCCACTTGAAGGTGTCTCACTTCTCTCTTAAACTCTGTTAATTTCTCTTTATTTTTTAAAAAAATGTTGATCCTTGGACAGTATGATCTCAATAAACCTTTCTTGAAGTTCACTGAGTCTTTCATCTTCCTGATAAATCCGTCATTAAGCCCCTCTGGAGAAATTTTCATTTCAGCGAGTGTGCTTTTTAGCTTCAGTATTTCTGTTTGTTTCATTTTATGGTTTGTATCTCATTAGTGATACTTTGTATTTGGTAAGATATCATTATACTACTACCCTTTTGTTTAGAAATGACTTCCTTTAGCTTCACCATTTGAAAAAGCATAGTCATTTATTTATTGGTGCTGAGAATTGACTCAGGTATGCTGAGCTACATTGACAGGTCTTTTTTTTTTTTTTTTTAATTTTGAGATGGGCTCTTTCTAAGTTGCTGAGACTGGCTTAGAACTTGCCATTCTCCTGCCTTAGCCTCCTAAGTGACTGGGATAGGGGCATGGGCTATCAGGCCTGGCTTAAAAAAGCATGTTTAAAGTCTTTGCCTAGTAAATCGTATGTCAAAGCTTCTTCAGAGGCAATATCATTTGATTAGCTTTTACCCTAAAAAGCCATACCCTTTTTTTTTTTTTTTTTTTTTTTTAAACTGGGGATTGAACCCAGGGCTGCTTTACCACTGAGCCACATCCCCAGTCATTTTTATTTTTTAATTTTGAGACAGTGCCTCACTAAGTTGCTGAGACTGACCTTGAACTTCTGATCCTCCTGCCTCACCTCCTGAGTTTCTGGGATTATAGGTATGCACCACCACACCTCAGCAAGCCATAATTTCTTGTTTCTTTGCATTCTTCATATTGTTTTGAAAAGAAAGTATTTTGACTATTGTCACTTAACTCTAGAAATCAGATTCTCTCCCCAACAAGCACTAGTTATTGTTGTTTGTTTCATTCTGTTTAATAGCATTTCTGAACTAATACTGTAAAGTCTATGTATATTCTTTGTTGTATGTAGCCAGTAAAGTGCCTGCCTCCTTGGCTTAGTAGTCTGCTACTAAGACATGATATTAGACAGAAATTTCTCTAAATTCCTGGAACCAAAACAAACAAACAAAAAACCCAAATACCCTCCCAGTCTGGTTGGAGAGGATCTCTGTGGATGTTGGGTAATGCCTACAATAATCAACCAAGCTGTCTATCATTTCTTTTTTTTTTTTTTTTATTTAAACAAATGGGATACATGTTGTTTCTCTATTTGTACATGGAGTGAAGGCATACCATTTGTGTAATCATAAATTTACATAGGGCAATGTTGTTTGATTCATTCTGTTATTTTTTTCCCCTATCTCCCCCAACCCCTCCCACCCCTCTTTTCCCTCGATACAGTCCTTCTTTCCTCCATTCTTACCACCCTCCTTATCCCTAACACTAAACCTAATCCTAACACTAATGCTAACCCCTTCTACCCCCCATTATATGTTCTCATCCGGTTATCAGCGAGATCATTCATCCTTTGGTTTTTTGAGATTGGCTTATCTCACTCAGCATGATATTCTCCAATTTCATCCATTTGCCTGCAAATGCCATAATTTTATCATTCTTCATGGTGGAGTAATATTCCATTGTATATATATGCCACAGTTTCTTTATCCATTCATCAACTGAAGGGCATCTAGGTTGGTTCCACAATCTGGCTATGGTGAATTGAGCAGCTATGAACATTGATGTGGCTGTATCTCTGTAGTATGCTGATTTTAAGTCCTTTGGGTATAGGCCAAGGAGTGGGATAGCTGGGTCAAATGGTGGTTCCATTCCAAGCTTTCTGAGGAATCTCCATACTGCTTTCCAGAGTGGCTGCACTAATTTGCAACCCCACCAGCAATGTATGAGTGTACCCTTTTCCCCACATCCTCACCAACACCTATTGTTGCTTGTGTTCTTGATCATCGCCATTCTAATTGGGGTGAGATGGAATCTTAGGGTGGTTTTGATTTGCATTTCTCTTATTGCTAGAGATGTTGAACATTTTTTCATATATCTGTTGATTGCTTGTACATCTTCTTCTGTGAAGTGTCTGTTCATTTCCTTAGCCCATTTGTCGATTGGATTATTTGTATTCTTGGTGTAGAGTTTTTTGAGTTCTTTATAGATTCTGGAAATTAGCGCTCTATCTGAAGTATGAGTGGCAAAGATATTCTCCCATTCTGTAGGCTCTCTCTTCACATTACTGATAGTTTCCTTTGCTGAGAGAAAGGTTTTTAGTTTGAATCTATCCCAGTTGTTGATTCTTGCTTTTATTTCTTGTGCTATGGGAGTCCTGTTAAGGAAGTCTGATCCTAAGCCAACTAGTTGAAGATTTGGACCTACTTGTTCTTCTATAAGATGCAGGGACTGTGGTCTGATTCGAGGTCCTTAATCCATTTTGAGTTGAGTTTTGTGCAGGGTGAGAGATAAGGGTTTAGTTTCATTCTGTTGCATATGGTTTTCCAGTTTTCCCAGCACCATTTGTTGAAGAGGCTATCTTTTCTCCATTGCATATTTTTGGCCCCTTTGTCTAGTATGAGAAAATTGTATTTATTTGGGTTTGTGTCCATGTCCTCTATTCTGTACCATTGATCTGCCTTTTTATTTTGGTACCAATACCATGCCATTTTTGTTACTATTGCCTTGTAGTAGAGTTGAAGATCTGGTATTGCGATACCCCCTGCTTCGCTCTTTCTACTGAAGATTGCTTTAGCTATTCTGGGTTTCTTATTCTTCCAGATGAATTTCATAATTGCTTGCTCTATTTCTGTAAGGTACATCTTTGGGATTTTAATTGGAATTGCATTGAATGTGTATAGCACTTTCGGTAGTATGGCCATTTTGACAATATTAATTTTTCCTATCCAAGAACATGGGAGATCTTTCCATCTTCTAAGGTTTTCTTTAATTTCTTTCTTTAGTGTTCTGTAGTTCTCATTGTAGAGGTCTTTCACCCCTTTTGTGAGATTGATTCCCAAGTATTTTATTTTTTTTTGATGCTATTGTGAATGGGGTAGTTTTCCTAACTTCTCTTTCTGAAGATTCATCACTTATGTATAAAAAATGCATTGGATTTATGAGCATTGATCTTGTAACCTGCTACTTTACTGAATTCACTTATTCACCCACCGGGTGAAGCTTGGTCTGAGAGACTCACCCCGTGGCTCTATTTTAGTCCAAGTCTCTCAATGCCTCTCCTTCTTGATTCCTGGGTTCTGGAGCGACTGGAGATGCAGTCCCCCTCTAGTCCACCATCTTGGATCGCCCTGTGGAAAGAGCCTGTGACTGGAGGGAGCAGGGCTGCCTAGAGAAGTTTCTGGCTGCCCTGCCCTGGTCCCAGAGGCTCTTGCGGGTCAGAGCTCTCCGCTGGATCGGGGACTTGTGGCTGGCTCTGTGTAGAAGGACTGTCACTGGGCAGCTTGCTCCGAGAAGCTAGCCTTGAAAAGCGCCCCCTCCGGAGATAGCTGGGCTGCCTATCATTTCAACTTGCCCTTTGCTTCCTGTTTGTGTAGAGTAACGAGGTTGAACATAAATATGGTGTTAGTGCCTTCTTGGCAATCTTTCCTGCACAACTGGACAGCTTTCCACATGTTGTTGACGTCCAGATACCCAGGGATATTTATGGAGTTTTTGGTTTTCCTAGGCATTTTCATTTCCTAGTCTTTTGTCTTTAAGTTTTTTTGGTTAGTCTTTTGTTTGCTCTCATTGTTATGTATTACCTCAGGTATAAGGGAATAAACATTTACCTGAAAATGTTTTTGACAAATGTTTCAATAGCAGTTTTAGTACTGAGTGAGTTCCTAGTTAGATAAAAGGAAATAAGCATTTTTAGCTGGTTTCCTAGGGAGCTACCAGGCAAGGGGAAAGAAATAATGAAATTTCTTTATGAAAGAGGTCTATTGTACTCCATCTGATATGGGTCTGGTCATGGTCTATTATTTGCTCACTTGGTGGGGAATGGGACTAGAGGAAGGAAAACTCTGTAGGGCTCACAGTTTTTACTGAGCTTCAGCCATCTATCTTTTTTTTTTTTTTTCTTTTGTGGTTTTGGGATTGAACCAGGCGATTTCTACCTGTGAGCCGCATCCTTAGACCTTTTTAAATTTTATGTATCCCTAAATTTTCCAGGCTGACCCCGAATTTGCTGAGTTGCTGGGATTACACCGTGTGCCACTGGGCCCAGCATCAACTATCTTTCTTGAATGAGCACTTCCCATGTTGCTGTATCCTTTGATAATTTTCATAGTTCCTAGAAAGTTGATTCTAACAGATTTTGTATTGTTTCCATTGCTTTTATTGAAGGATAGAATTTGCTTTAATATTATTATTGATATGGATAATTTCACTTTAATATTGTCATTGATATTGTACTTCAAAGATTTTTTGTATGTTTATTTTTTACTAAAAATCTGGACATTTTAGCATTTTAAGGATTGTTATACTGTTGGGAAACTTGCATCAAGTCTCTTTATGTATGAATGGTTACATTTCAGAGCATTTTAAGTTTTAAAAAATAAAGTTATTAAAAAAGAATTTGAAGAGATGGGCAGTGTGCACTGCTGTGGAGTGGATTCAGCCTTCCTCCGCTCTCTCGCAGGTGTTGCTCTTCCACCTGCACCTCCTCTCCATCTCCGTCTCCATCGCACCCACCACGTTGGTGGCAGCCTGGGTAACTGTCTACAAGCTCTAGTGTGTCCGTGAGTTAACACCATGAAAGTGATCTGAAAACCATCGGAAGCTTTCTACATGAAGGTCAAGTCCTGGTCCAGCTAACATTTGGAGCTGAGTCGGCATGCGAGTGCAGCTCGGCTGCAACCAAGAACAGTAACTAAGGCGCTGCAGCTGACAGCTCTCCGTGTGCCGGTCTCCTCGCCTTACGTAGCTCTAGTTAGGAACCAGACAAGGAACACTACAGGCTGCACCGACAGAGATGCCCCAGCAGGCCATCAGCACTCTGCTGAAAGATGACCATAGGATGATACTCGAGCTATTTCAACACCCAGCTCTGTGACCTAAATCAGCCCCGTTCTTGGATGCTAGTAGGCAGCACATTGTCGTGCAGTGTCAGACCAGCGGCAAGAGCGGCTGCGCTGGAAGCGCCAGCGCTTGGGCTCCTCCCCGGAAGTGGACACACTTCCTAATGTGATTCTATGAACACAGGCTGAAAGAAAGTTAAGAGTTAGTTGTCCTGCCCCAGTCGCCAGCGCCCTGTCTTGCTCACTGGATCCTGAGCTACCTGCATCATCCTGTGGCTGGGTCTCATCCCAGACCCCTGCCAGACAGGCCCTTGGCTCTCCTGTCCACAGACTGAATCACTGCTATCTCACTTGTCTGTATGACTTCCTTCACCTTCCCCAAGTAGCTCCAGGGTCACAGGCAAGTTATCCACTGTGCTTCCTCCCTCCCTGGGGCCGATATTCCATCACCATAAGAACGCATTCTGGTTGGGACACAAGCCTGGGATGGGGATGAGACAAGGAGACACTGCCTCAGATGAAAAGCTGGGTGGAGACTGCAGGGGAGCGGGAGTGCAGAGTGACCCTGGCAAAAGGGCCTCTCCTCCAGGGTCCTGCCCGTGGCGTCTCCGCCGCAGCCTGGACCCTGCCTGGTGGCTACCAACAGAAGAAGGTGAGATGGCACAGATGGAGGCACCCCTCCCCCTGGGAGAGTGTTACTTCAGTGTAGTGGTCTGTCCAGAGACCGGTGGCCGAGTCTGGCAGGTTTGGCTGTGCGATGGCCATTGAGGTGGCTACCAGTGTTGGAAACCAAGTGAGGCTAGCAGAACCAGGAGACTGGCTTTTGCTCACCACTGATGGGATGCTGCTGAGAAGTTATTTGGGAGATCTGTCCTTCCTTCCTTCCCTCCTTTCCTCTTCCTTTCTAGAGACAGGTGTCTCATTATTTGCCCAGGCTGGTCTTGAACTCCTGGACTCAGTCTTCCCACTTCAGCCTCCAAGTAGTTGGGACCACAGACAAGCACCATCTCTTCTGGCTTATCTGGAGTCTCAAGGTCAGGTCTCCCCAGTCAGTTCTGCCTGTAATGAAATTCAGCTGTTCTGTGGCAAGGAGGCCTGTGTTTCCAGTGTAGAAGCTCATGTTTCAGAAATATTTCCAGTCAGACACACTGAGCCATGAGCAAGAGCAGCAGGCCTCCAGGAAAGCTCACGCTGCACACCTGACTAAGGTGGGCCTGGAAGACCAGGGCTGTGGCATGGGCCTGGCTAAGGTGGGCCAGGAAGGCCGGGGCTGCGGCGGTGGCTGGTGCACAGGCTCTACTTGCAGGAGGGCAGAAGGGCTGATCTGCTCACTGGATACCTCCTTGCTGCCAGTTTGTAGATCTTCAGTTGGTCAAGTCATCAGAGCTGGAGAAATGAGAAGACACCAGGAGGAACTTCAGTGTGTGTATATATCCACGTGTATGTATATCCCTGTCTAAAGATATGTATATCTTTTTCTCCCCCCACCCCACCCCTCCTTGGTCCTGGGATTGAACCCAAGGTCACTTAACCTTGAGCCACATCCCAGCCCTTTTCTATTTGAGACAGGGTCTCGCTGAGTTGCAGAGGCTGCAGTGCCACTGTGCCAGTTGATATTTATATCTTCTAGGAGCTCAAGGGGTGGGTCTCGGGACGCTTTTAAAGTGTGCTCAAAAGTCGGTTCACACACAGTATCAGGTAGAAGAGAGGTTAAAGGGATGATTTTTAAGAAGAGGTGTGGCCTTGTGAGTGCTCGGGCTGTTACACCCCAAAGGTGCCCGGCTCAGCAGCTGCTCCAGCTCCAGGTTCACTTGGGCAACACTCCCTTGCCCTAACCACCTGGTGTCGGGAAGCAAAACCCAAAGAGGACAGATTCGGGACTGGGACTGTGGCTCAGTGGCAGAGCAATTCCCTAGCACTTGCGAGGCACTGGGTTCGACCCTTGGCACCACATATCAGATAAAATAAAGGCACTCTGTCCATCTACAACTATGAAAAATAATATGTTTGAATAAAAAAAATTTAAAAAAGGAAAAGGACAGATTCAGTATGTCATTGCACTGTGATGGGGACACAAAGGGATAAAGACTCTCAGTGTCTGAATTTGCAGTGAATAGCTAAGTCATCCCTGGTCAAACCTCACATGCCTTGTAGCATAGACAAAACTAAAGTAAAATGCCAAAAAAAAAAAAAAAAAAAAAAAAAAAAAAAGAACTTGAAATCCTAATATACTTAAATCTTAAGTATTTATTTAATGATTTTGTCTTCTTTAAGAAATATTTCCATATATCAAATTATGGAAAGTTGAAAATATTTTACTTACTAATCTATAGCAGACTGTGTGGTTACTTTTGTGTGTAGTATGTGGTAGAGTTTGTTGTTTCTTTTATAAAAATGGATTTACAGCTGTCTCAGGTATCTGGGAAATATCAAATAGGTAATTTATCTGTGGATCTGTTTCTGGGATTTGAAATTTATATTTTGGTTTCTGTGAATTTTTTTTTTTTTTTAGGTTTATATTTCACTTTTTGGGGGGAAACAAATGGGATACATGTTGTTTTTCTGTACATGGAGTCAAGGCATGCCATTTGTGTAATAATAAATTTACATAGGGTAATGTTGTTTGATTCATTGTTATTATTTTTTCTTCCCCCCCACCCCTCCCACCCCTCCCACCCCTCTTTCCCTCTATACAGTCCTTCTTTCCTCCATTCTTGCCCCCCAGCTTAACCCAAACCCTAAACCTAACCCTAACCCTAATGCTAACCCCTCCCACCCCCCATTATATGTCATCATCTGCTTATCAGCGAGATCATTCGTCCTTCGCTTTTTTGAGATTGGCTTACCACACTTAGCATGATATTCTCCATTTTCATCCATTTGCCTCCAAATGCCATAATTTTATCATTCTTTATGGCAGAGTATTCCATTGTATATATATGCCACAGTTTCTTTATCCACTCATCAATTGAAGGGCATCTAGGTTGGTTCCACAATCTGGCTATGGTGAATTGAGCAGCTATGAACATTGATGTGGCTGTATCTCTGTAGTATGCTGATTTTAAGTCCTTTGGGTATAGGCCAAGGAGTGGGATAGCTGGGTCAAATGGTGGTTCCATTCCAAGCTTTCTGAGGAATCTCCATACTGCTTTCCAGAGTGGCTGCACTAATTTGCAGCCCCACCAGCAATGTATGAGTGTACCTTTTTCCTCACATCCTCGCCAACACCTATTGCTGCTTGTGTTCTTGATAATCACCATTCTAATTGGGGTGAGATGGAATCTTAGGGTAGTTTTGATTTGCATTTCTCTTATTACTAGAGATGTTGAACATTTTTTCATATATCTGTTGATTGCTTGTACATCTTCTTCTGTGAAGTGTCTGTTCATTTCCTTAGCCCATTTGTCGATTAGATTGTTTGTATTCTTGGTGTAGAGTTTTTTGAGTTCTTTATAGATTCTGGAAATTAGCGCTCTATCTGAAGTATGAGTGGCAAAGATATTCTCCCATTCTGTAGGCTCTCTCTTCACATTACTGATAGTTTCCTTTGCTGAGAGAAAGGTTTTTAGTTTGAATCTATCCCAGTTGTTGATTCTTGCTTTTATTTCTTGTGCTATGGGAGTTCTGTTAAGGAAGTCTGATCCCAAGCCAACAAGTTGAAGATTTGGACCTACTTGTTCTTCTATAAGATGGAGGGTCTGTGGTCTGATTACGAGGTCCTTAATCCATTTTGAGTTGAGTTTTGTGCAGAGTGAGAGATAGGGGTTTAGTTTCATTCTGTTGCATATGGTTTTCCAGTTTTCCCAGCACCATTTGTTGAAGAGGCTATCTTTTCTCCATTGCATATTTTTGGCCCCTTTGTCTAGTATGAGAAAATTGTATTTATTTGGGTTTGTGTCCATGTCCTCTATTCTGTACCATTGATCTGCCTTTTTATTTTGGTACCAATACCATGCCATTTTTGTTACTATTGCTTTGTAGTAGAGTTGAAGATCTGGTATTGTGATACCCCCTGCTTCGCTCTTTCTACTGAGGATTGCTTTAGCTATTCTGGGTTTCTTATTCTTCCAGATGAATTTCATGATTGCTTGCTCTGTTTCTGTAAGGTACATCTTTGGGATTTTAATTGGAATTGCATTGAATGTGTATAGCCATTCGGTAGTATGGCCATTTTGACAATATTAATTTTTCCTATCCAAGAACATGGGAGATCTTTCCATCTTCTCAGGTTTTCTTTAATTTCTTTCTTTAGTGTTCTGTAGTTCTCATTGTAGAGGTCTTTCACCTCTTTTGTGAGATTGATTCCCAAGTATTTTATTTTTTTTCGAGGCTATTGTGAATGGGGTAGTTTTCCTAACTTCTCTTTCTGAAGATTCATCAGTTATGTATAAAAATGCATTGGATTTATGAGCATTGATCTAGTAACCTGCTACTTTACTGAATTCACTTAAGAGTTCTAAAAGTTTTCTGGTGGAATTTCCCGGTTCCTCTAAATATATAATCATGTCATCAGCGAACAGGGATAGTTTGAGTTCTTCTTTTCCAATTCGTATCTCTTTAATTTCTTTGGTTTGTCTAATTGCTCTGGCTAGAGTCTCAAGAATGATGTTGAATAGAAGTGGTGAAAGAGGGCATCCCTGCCTTGTTCCAGTTTTTAGGGGGAATGCTTTCAGTTTTTCATCATTTAGAATGATATTGGCCATGGGCTTAGCATAGATGGCCTTTACAATGTTAAGGAATGTTCCCAATATTCCTGTTTTTCCTAGTGTTTTGAGCAGGAAGGTATGCTGTATTTTATCAAATGCTTTTTCTGCATCTATCGAAATAATCATGTAATTCTTAACTTTAACTCTGTTGATATGGTGCATGACATTTATTGATTTCCGGATGTTGAACCACCTTGCATCCCTGGGATAAAACCCACTTGATCGTGGTGCACTATCTTTTTAATATATTTTTGTATGCGATTTGCTAAAATGTTGTTGAGAATTTTTGCGTCAATGTTCATTAAGGATTTTGGTCTGAAATTTTCGTTTCTCGATGAGTCTCTGTCTGGTTTAGGTATCAGGGTGATATTGGCTTCATAGAATGAGTTTGGGAGGGTTCCCTCCTCTTCTATTTTATGGAATACTTTGAGAAGTATTGGAATGAGCTCTTCTTTAAAGGTTTTGTAGAACTCGGCTGAGAACCCTTCTGGTCCCAGACTTTTCTTCGTTGGTAGGCTTTTGATGACCTCTTCTATTTCATTGCTTGAAATTGATTTATTTAAGTTGTGTATATCCTCCTTGTTCAGTTTAGGTAATTCATATGTCTCTAGAAACTTGTTGATGTCTTCGAGGTTTTCTGTTTTGTTGGAATATAGATTTTCAAAATAGCTTCTAATTATGTTTTGTATTTCACTCCTGTCTGTTGTGATATTTCCTTGTCCATTCGGAATTTTAGTAATTTGAGTTTTCTCCCTCTTTCTCTTTGTTAGTGTGGCTAAGGGTTTATCAATTTTGTTTATTTTTTCAAAGAACCAACTATTTATTTTGTTAATTTTTCCGATTGTTTCTTTTGTTTCAATTTCGTTGATTTCGACTCTGATTTTCAGTATTTCCTGTCTTCTACTACTTTTGGTGTTGGTCTGCTCTTCTTTTTCTAGGGCTTTGAGCTGTAGTGTTAAGTCCTTTATTTGTTGATTTCTACTTCTTTTGTTGAACGTGCCCCATGAAATAAATCTTCCTCTAAGTACTGCTTTCATAGTGTCCCAGAGATTTTGATATGATGTGTCTTTGTTCTCGTTTACTTCTAAGAATTTTTTTATTTCCCCCCTGATGTCTTCTGTTATCCATTCATCATATAATGGTGTATTATTTAATCTCCAGGTATTGGAGAAGTTTCTGTTTTTTATTCTGTCATTTATTTCTAATTTCAATCCATTATGATCTGATAGAATACAAGGTAATATCTCTATCTTCTTGTATTTGCTAACAGTAGCTTTGTGGCATAAAATATGGTCTATTTTAGAGAAGGATCCATGTGCTGCTGAGAAGAAAGTGTATTCATTCTTTGTTGGATGGTATATTCTATATATGTCGGTTAAGTCTAAATTGTTGATTGTTTTATTGAGATCTATGGTTTCTTTATTCAATTTTTGTTTGGAAGATGTATCCAGTGGTAAGAGATGTGTGTTAAAATCGCCTAGTATTATTGTGTTGTGGTCTATTTGATTTCTGAAATTAAGAAGGATTTGTTTGACGTACATGGATGAGACAATGTTCAGGGCATAGATATTTATGATTGTTATGTCTTGCTGATTTATGCTTCCCTTAAGCAGTATGTAATGTCCTTCTTTATCCCTTCTGACTAGTTTTGGCTTGAAGTCCACCTTACCTGAAATGAGGATGGATTCTCCAGCTTTTTTGCTGTGTCCACGTGGCATGGTATGTTTTTTCCCATCCTTTCACCTTTAGTCTATGGGTATCTCTTTCTATGAGATGAGTCTCTTGCAGGCAGCATATTGTTGGATCTTTCTTTTTAATCCAATCTACCAGTCTGTGTTCTTTTGTTTGTTGAGTTCAGGCCATTAACATTCAGGATTATTATTGTGATATGATTTATTTTCGCAGTCATTTGACTCATTTTTTACATGATTTTGTTTCTCCTTTATTTGGCTATTCCTTTAGGCTGGTTCCTCCCGTTGCTGATTTGCATCATTGATTCCTCATGGAATATTTTGCTGAGAATGTTCTTTAAAGCTGGCTTTCTTTTTGTAAATTTCTTTAGCTTTTGTTTATCATGGAAGGATCTTATTTTGTCATCAAATCTGAAAGTAAGTTTTGCTGGGTATAAGATTCTTGGTTGGCATCCATTTTCTTTCAGGGCTTGGTAAATGTTGTTCCAGGCCCTTCTAGCTTTTAGGGTCTGGATTGAAAAATCTGCTGATATTCTTATTGGTTCCCCCTGAATGTAATTTGATTCTTTTCTCTCGCAGCCTTTAAAATTCTGTCTTTATTTTGTATGTTAGGTATTTTCATTATAATGCCTTGTTGTGGGTCTGTTGTAATTTTGTATATTTGGAGTCCTATAAGCCTCTTGTACTTGGTTTTGCATTTCATTCTTCAGATTTGGGAAATTTTCTGATATTATTTCATTTAATAGAGTGTTCATTCCTTTGGTTTGTTTCTCTAAGCCTTCCTCAATCCCAATAATTCTTAAATTTGGCCTTTTCATGATATCCCATAATTCTTGTAGATTCTGTTCATGATTTCTTTCCATCTTCTCTGTTTGGTCAACTTTGTTTTCAAGATTAAATATTCTGTCTTCAATGTCTGAGGTTCTATCTTCCAGGTGTTCTATTCTATTGGTTATGTTTACTATGGAGTTTTTAACTTGTTTATTGTTTCCTTCATTTCAAGGATTTCTGTTTTTTTTCCCCAGTATCTCCAATTCTTTATTGAAATGATCTCTTTCTTCCCGTATTTGCTCTTTTAACTGTTGATTAGTGCAATCATTTAATGCCTGCATTTGCTCTTTCATCTCCTCCTTCAATGCCTGCATTTGCTCTTTCATCTCCTCGTTTGCTTTCCTGATTGTTTTAATTATGTACATTCTGAACTCCCTTTCTGACATTTCTTCTGCTGTGCTGTCATTGGGTTTTATTGATATAGTGTCTAGGTTTGTTTGGGACATTTTCTTCCCTTGTTTTCTCATATTGGTCAGATGTCAGTGGGACTCTGAGATATTGCAGATTTCCTCTATTTGCTTATAGTGTCCCTGTAGATTTCCAGTGTATCACCTCCCAGCCTTCGGTAGCCTGAAATCTCGGAGTAACTTGATAATGCAGTGCTTCCGAAGAAAGCTGCTCCTAATCCGCTACTGGTTCCAGGGCTTGGAGCTGGCTCTGTGTGGAAAGGCTCTCACTGGGCTGTCTGCTCCAAGAAGCTGGCCGTGGAAGGAACCTGTCGCTGGAAGTATCAGGGCTGCTTGGAGAAGCCTTTTGCTGCCATGCTCTGGTCCCAGAAGCTGCCTGCGGGCCGGAGCTCACCATGGGCTCTGGGACTTAGAGCTAGCTCTGTGTAGAAAGGCTCTCACTGGGCGGCCTGCTCTGAGAAGCTGGTCCGTGAAAGGAGCCTGCCGCCTGAGGGAGCAGGGCTGCCTGGGGAGGACTCTAGCTCCCCTGCCCTGCTCTGAGGAGCCACCCCTGTCCAGGCCTGCCCCTCAGGCCGAGCTTCACCCGGTGGGGGAGACTCACCCTGTGGCTTTGTGTTAGTCTGAGTCTCTCAATGCCTCCCCTTCTTGAATCCTGCATTCTGGAGCGACAGGAGATGCATCACCCTCTAGTCCACCATTCTGGATCCACCCCTTGGAAGGAGACTGCCGCTGGAGGGAGGAGGGCTGCTTGGAGAAGTCTCTGGCTGCCCTGCCCTGGTCCCTGAAGCTGCCTCCGGGCCAGAGCTTGCCACTGGCTCTGGGACATGGAGCTGGCTCTGTGCAGAAAGGCTCTCACTGGGCGGCTTGCTCCAAGATGCTGGCCGTGGAAGGCGTCTGCCACCAGAAGGAGCAGGGCTGCCTGGGGAAGACTCTAGCTGCCCTGCCCTGCTCTGAGAAGTCGCCCCTGTGTGGGCCTGCTGCCCGAGCCGAGCTTCTCCCGGTGGGGGAGACTCACCGCGTGGCTCTCTGTTAGTCCGAGTCTCTCAATGCCTCCCCTTCTTGTATCCTGGGTTCTGGAGAGACAGGAGATGCAGTCACCCTCTAGTCCGCCATCTTGGATCGCCCCCTTTTTTTTTTTTTTTTTTTAACAAGGCTAAATTTCACTTAGAGCAATTTCTTTGTAGTTCTTCAATTTAAAAATTCTATCCTTCAATATTTTCTCTTACATATGAACTTTTTAATATATAGGTCAAATTATGTTAGAATCTCTGTTAGAATTTTGATTGGATTTGCATTTAGCTTATAGACATGTTTCATGGGGATTTACATGATTTAAGTATTAAACATTCCCTCCATAGATACTTATTCAATAATACATTTTCAAAATATCCATTTGGAGGTGGAAAAGTAGTGAAGAAAGCCCATGGGATTTATTGAGAAAGGTAATATTCACATACAGGCTTACAGAAGGTGTAGAGAGACAGGCACAGAAAGTTTACTTAAAGAAATGATGTTTGAAAACTTCCCAAGCCTGGAGAGAGCTATGGATATCCATAAACATGAAGCTTTATGTCCAATGAGCTTCAACCCAGAGAAGACTTCACCAAGACATATTGCAATATAACTGTCAAAAATTAAGCTGAGCATGGTGGGTTGGATCTCCAGTCAGCTTCTTGAGAAGGTGAGACAGGAGGATCACTTGAGCCATAAGTTCAAGATCAGCCTGGGCTGCAAGTGAGACCCCATTTAAAAAAAAAAAAAAAAAAAAAAAGCAAAAACTCAACCAACCATTCAATCAACCAATCAATGAAACAAAACATGAAAACAAAAAAATTATGACTAAGAAATTAATTTGATAACCACAAGAGAATAGAAGGTTGTCTAATACAAGGGAATTGTTATAAAACTGTCAGCAGACTTCTTGGAAATCTTGCAGGTCAGGAGAAAGAGGAATGATTTATTCAAAGTGATGAAAGTAAAAGAATTGTGCCAACCAAGTATAATTTACTCACCAAAGATGTTCTTCAGAAATAAAAGAGATTAAAGACTTTCCCAGACACTCAATCTGCCTTATAAGAAATACAAAATGTAGTTATTCAGGTTAAAACAAAAGAAAACTAACATGCAAATAAATGAAAGTGTAAAACTCATTGGTAATGGTGAGCATATAGTAAAATTCAAAATACTCTCATGAGGGCTGGGGATATATTGACTGGTAGAGAGCTTGCCTAGCTAGCAAAAGACCCTTGCTTGAATCCCTAGCACTACAAACAAAACAAAACAAAACAAAACAAACCTCTAAGAATATAATGGTAGCCTAGAAATCACTTAACTCTAGTATCAAAGTTAAAAAGCAAAAATATTATTGTCACAATAAGTTAATGGGTGCAAAATAGTAAAAGATGTAAATTGTCACACCAGTGCCAAGCCAGTGGAAACCAAAGAATAGGAATAGCTATAGTTAAATCACAAAAAATAGACTCAAAGTCAAAACCTGGAAGGCAACAGAAAGATCACTATTTCATTAAAAACCTTTTCCATATTTTTAATTTGTGCATTATAGTTTTACATAATGGTGGGATTTGTTACATATTTGTTCATGCACACAATATAACAATATAATTTGGCCAATATCATTCCCTAGTATTTCCCCTTTCCCTGTCCTCCTCCCCTCTCCCTGGTCCCATTCCTCAAAATCTTGCAGGTCAGGAGAAAGAGGGATGATTTTTATTCTCCCTTTGATTTTCATGAGACTTGTCTCCCCCACACCAAAAAGGTTATAATATAGTGAAAAAGAAGAGCTGGGGATGGAACTCAGTGGTAAAGTACTTTCCTGATGTGCTGGAGGCCCTGGGTTCCATCCCTAGCACTGAAAAAAAATTGTCAAGAGGATATAACAATTGTAAATATATGTTATGGTGTGGATGTGAGGTGTCCTCCAAAAGCTCATGCATGAGACAATGCAAGAAGGCTCAGAGGAAAAATGATTGGGTTGTGAGAGTCTTAACCTGGTCAGTGAATTAATCCCTGATGGGATTAACTGAGTGGTAACTGGAGGCAGGTGAGGTGTGGCTGGAGAAAGTGGTTAATTGGGGGTGTGGCTATGGGGTATATATATTTTTTATCTGCAGAGTGGGTTCTCTCTTTCTGCTTTCTTTTGCCACATCTCTCTGCCATGATATTCAGCCTCACATGAACCCCGAGGAATGGAGCCTGTTATGTATGTATTGAGACCTCTGAAACTGTGAGTGCTCAAATTTTTTCTCCCATATAATTGATCTGGTTGGATCTTTTAGTCACTGAAGTGAAAAAGCTGATTAAAACAATATACATGCCTAAAACTTCATAGCATTTAAAGGTATGTAGCAAAAATTAATAGCTCTAAATGAAAAAATAACAATAAAGTAACAGTAAGGACAAAAACCATCTGATCATCTCAATATATACAGAAAAAGCATTTGACAAACTTTAGCATCCTTTCATGATTGAAAAAAAACACTTTCATAAATTTAGGTATAGAGAGAATGTACCTCACTGCAGTAAAGCCATATATCACCTCTAGTTTCCAGCTAATATTATAAAAAGATTATATTTTAAAAGATAATATTATAAAATAATATAATTTATAATATTATAATATTATAAAAGATTAAAAGTCCATTCTCACCACCACTTTTCAATATAGTACTGAAAATCCTAACACAAGTAATTAGGCAAGAAGGAAATAAAAGGCATCCAGATTGGAAAGGAAGAAATAGAATTTTCTGTTTCAGATGCCATGATCTTCTATATAGAAAACCCTAAAGACAGCACTGCAAAACTGTTAGGCCTCATAACCAAATTCAGCAAAGTTGCAGGATACAAAAATCAATTGTGTTTCTATACATTAACAGTGAACTGTCTGGAAATGAAATTAAGAAAACAATACAATTTATATTAGCATCCAACATAATAAAATGCTATGAATAAATTTAACCAAGGAGGTGAAAGATATATACATTGAAAACTGTAGAACAGTGATAAAAGAAATTGAAGAGAATGAAAAGTTGGAAAGATATTCCATGTTTATGGATCAGAAATCTCAACATTGTCAAAATATCTATACTATGCAAACTTCTGTACAGATTCAGTGCAATTTACAGGAAAGTTTTTTCCTTCTTCTCTCCCATTCTCCTCCCACTCTTCTTCCCTTCCCCTCTTTATTTTGGTGTTGAGGATCAAACTCAAGACCTAGAGCATGCTAGGCAATGTACCACTGAAGTGTGCCACTGAACTACAACCCCTCTACCACCAATTTAACAGTGTTTTTCACACAAATAGAAAAAAAAATGCTTAAATTCACGTGGAACTGCAAAAGATTCCAAATACCTTGAACAAAAAGACAAAAGATGGAGTCATCCTATTTCCCTGATATCTAATTATATTATAAAGGTATAGTAATTAATAGTATGGGACTGGTATAACAGTGAAGTTAGATCAGTGGAATAGAGTAGAAAGCCCAGAAATAAACTCACACATACAGAGTCAACTAATTTCTAGCAACATTGCCAGAAATACACTTGGGGAAAGGACAATTTATTCATTAAATGATGTTCTGAAAATTATATGGCCACATGCAAAAAATTTATATTTCATCTATATATAACATTGTACATAAAAAGCAACAATTAAAGGTTTAAACATCAGACTTGAAACCACAAAACTAGAAGAAAACATTGGGGAAAACTCCATGACTTTGGTCTCAGCAATGATTTTTGAATAAGACATCAAAAGCATGAAGGGAACAAAAGCAAAAGTAAACAACTGGGACTACAATTAACTAAAAGTCTTCCTACCTAAGGAGATAAGTAAAATGAAAAGGCAACCCATGGAATGAGAGAAATATTTGCAAGTCATTTATATGAATGGGGATTAATATTTAAAATACATACAGAATTCATACGACTCAATAGCAAAATAATAATAATTATAATAACCTGGTAAAAAATGGACAGAGGACCTAAATAGGTTTCTTCAAGGCAGACATACCTATGGCTAATAGACATATGAAATGTGTTCAGTAATCATTAGGAAAATGCAAATCAAGACCACAATGACATCTTAACTCACACCTGTCAAAATGGCTGTTATCAAAACATCAAAAGATAAGAAGTGGGGCTGGGGATGTAAGCTCAGTGGTGCAGTACTTGCCTAGCATGCACAAGACCTTGGATTCAATCCCCAGCCACCCCCACTCCAAAGATAAGAAAAGGGAACCTTATACATTATTGCTGGGAATGTAGATTTGAATAGCCATTGTGGGGGTTCCCCAGAAAGTTCAAAATAATAGAACCACATATGACCCCACGTGCCCACTTCTTGATGTATATTGAAAGAGAACAAAATCACTCTCTCAAAGAGATATTTGCTATTGATGTTTATTGCATCATTAATCACAATAGCCAAAATATGGAAGCAATATAATGTTCATCAATGGAATAAGAAAATATTATATATATGTGAATATATATATATTATTCAGCCTTAAAGAAAAAAATCCTGAAATTTGCAAAAAAAAAAAAAAAATTGATGAGCCTGAAGATCATTATGCTAAATGAAATAAGTTAGGCACAGAAAGATAATAATGCATGACCATACCTATATGTGACATCTAAAAATCTGGAGCTCAGAAACAGTAGAATGGTGGTCAGGGGGAGAGAAATGTGGGGAGATATTAGATATTGATCAGAGGGTACAAACTTTCATATATAAGGTGAATAAGTACTAAGGAGGTAATATACAGTTTGGTACTTATGAATAATAATGATAATGTGTTATATACTTGTAATTCAGTCAGAGAGTAAATCACATTAAAATAAAGATTAATATGTGAAGTGAAGGATATGTTAATTAGCTTGATTTCAGTAATCATTTCACAATGTGAAATCTATATATATCAAAACATCACATTGTATACTTTAAATATATATAATTTTCTTCAATCAATTTTACCTCAATAAAGGTAGGAGGAAAAGAAAACAGTTTTAGAGTATTTTGGTACAGTTTTCTAATTATGTCTAGATGTTTTAATTGTAGGTACCTGGTAGTGTTTACTGCTAATTCTAAAAATTTTCATAATTTTGACATATCAGAAAGATAAACATTTTTTGCAAGATTTTTTTTTTTCCCCTGCAGTCTTGCTGAACTCATAGTTAGATCCTAGAATCTTAGCAGCCTTCCTTCTCGATCTCCATAATCCTTGAGGGTTCTCTCTGGGTTCCTAGAGTTCCATTAAACACAATTTGACATCTGATGTAGAAATAGTAGTCTTTTTCCAGAGGACTTTTTAGTGTCTTGTTCTTTATTACGTGGAAACAGTAAAATCATCATAGAACCAAAGAATGTATGTTAGACCAAGATGATCCCCACCATAAAGATTATACTTAATAAGCCTGGTTCATAAGAAGTAATAATTGGTGGGTCCCTAACACGTTGCTATGGTTCGGATATGGTTCGTCTCCCACAGTTTCATGAGCTGGAAGCTTGGTCCTTAGTTTGGTGATGTTATGGTGGTAGAACTTTTAAGAGATTGGGTCTAGTGGAAGGTGATTAGATCATGGGCTCCATCTTCATGAATGAATTAAGGCTGATCTGTTGGAGTAGGTTGGGTCTTACAAGAATGAACTAGTTCTTGCAAGAGTGCGCTGTTATAAAACAAGGCCACCCCACTGTTTGCCCCTTCTCCATCATGATGCTTCTTTTCTGACTCTCTGCTATTTGTGGAGCAGCCAGGAAACCTCATCAGGACACTGGGTGCTATGCTACTTGGTCACGCAGTCACCAAAATTATAAGCAGAATAAACCTGTTTGCTCTATAGTTTACCTAGCCTCAGGATTTTACTGTAGTAGCATAAATATATACACATTATCAGTATTATCATTAAAACATATATTATGACATTTTTCTCATGCTACTGCTAATCCTTGCAATGGCTTTGCTACCTTTGCATTATTTCACCCATTTTACAGGTGATTGAACTGAGTGCTTGAGAAATTAAGTGAATTGTATGCAGTAAGTGTCTAGCCTGTTTGAGATTATTTCTCTGCCTGAGACTTTTAGCTATCCCTGCCCACCCAGAAATCCATAAGCTTAAAAAAAAAAAAAACCCTCAAAACAATAGTAGAATTCAAAGCAGTATGTCTTATAGCTCAGGTACATTAGTAGGTATATCCTTGATAGGGGATTATAAAACATTTAAGTTGAAATTCTGAGTTTTTGAAACTTTAGTAGAGAAGTGTAAGAAAAGATCTCGCTGATTTAGAGTTTTTTTTTTTCCCTAGTTGAAGGAGAATATGTTTACTGTGCAGAAGAAGAGAACACTAACTTGCCTTTGATGCATAACCCGAGGTGGCAGGGCATGACCAAGTTGAAAATTCCAGTTGTTCACCTAAGTCAAAAAGTTTTCCATCCTAGCTGTCCACATGAAATGAAAAATCCTCATGTTTTCCTGTAACTTCTCATAATAATTTAAGAATATTTAGGAGAATATGAAGGAAAATATGGAGATTTGGTTACTTTGTACAGGGAGATAGCTAGTGTGGGAAGCTTTTTGAGATTTACTTTGCTCTTCTCTCAAATCAAGGATGGATGGGTTTATCGGGGTTTAAGGTATAAAAACTGGGGGACTGTAGGGTTCACAAGATTGGAACTTAAAATTTCAGGGAGGAACAAAATTGAATTGCCCCTAAAATGCAGATACTTGTCAGATTCAACCGACCCAAACGTGTTTACGGAAGAAGCAGAACACATAGCTTTTGATTATTTTCTAGTGTTAAACTGCTTTGAACTGAATGGAATCATTGAGTTTTAAGTATTGCAGAGATGTCTAGAGAAAGCCAAGTTAAGTACTTCTAGGAGAATTAAAATATTTGATGAGCACATGGTGCTTTAACATTTTTGAGATTTTGGAGTACAACCTCAGAATGTGCCGGAAGCCTGAACCATCTACTCCAAAGGGCCTTGCTGGAAGAACTATGCCACCCCAGCCTCCAGTTGTGGAACTAAGTGGTGAGTCCAAGAACTCACAAATGTGGGCTTGGCTTTGTGGACAATGTCAGGCAGCAGCCAGGTCACATGGAGTGTTGTAAGGAAGTTCTCTTTCTTAGACTGCAAACATTGCTGGCAGCTACCATTGAGCATGGGTTAGCCAGACACGCATATTTCATTCTTCATGTAAAATAATGTTTTCATTAGCTGGATCAGTATTGATACCAGTACTTGGAAAAAATCAGTAGAGTAGTTTTTAAATTGTTCTTGTATTCCAATACATTATGTGCACACAAAAACAAAGAAATAATCAAACTTAAGGCAGTTCTTGCATATGGAAATCTATCCTGTTGCTGACTGTTGATAGAGTTCACCTTCCACATGTCACTGTACACACTAGGGTAAGGTCTCACTGAAACTCATGTCCCTGATAGTTCATAACTCCATAAGGGTTAATCTATATTGTATTGCTTTCTGATATTCTTCAAAACACCCAGTCAATAGACTATCATTATTATGGTTTGGATGTGAGGTATCCCCCAAAAGCTCACATGTGAGACAATGCAAGAAGGTTCAGAGGAGAAAGGATTAGGTTATGAGAATAACCAATGAGTGAATTAATCCCCTGATGGGATTAACTGAGTGATAACTGAAGGTGGGCAGGATGTGACTAGAGGAGGTGGGTTCCTAGGGGCGTGCATTTGGAGTATACATTTCATATCTGGCCAGTGGGGTCTCTCTTTGCTTCCTGATCATCATGTGAGCCCCTGCCCTCTGCCACAATCTTCCACCTCACGTTGAGCCTGAGGAATAGAGCCAGCTATCTATGAATTGAGATCTGTGAAACTGTGAGCCCCCAAATAAACTTTTCCTCTTACACAATAGTTCTTGTCAGGTCTTTTTAGTTAAAGCCACACAAAAAGTTGGCTTAAACTAGCTCCTCCATTCCAGATTCCTATGGGGCCAGGAAGGTAAGGAAGGGGCAATCTAAAAGCAATCAGTGCTGCATTTGCTACTTCTGACAACTTGTCAGAAACTAGATATTCCTTCATTTTTTATTTTTCTTTATGAGGTGAAATTCACAAACACAAAATTAGCCATTTTAAAGTGATGAATTCATTAGCATAGTACCACCCTGTTGAGCAACTACCACCTTTATATAGGTCCAAACTATTCATCATCCCAAAAGAAACCCCATACTTATTAAACAGACTATCCCTATTCCCTTCTTTCCTAGGCCCTGCAAACGACAAGTCTGTATTCAGTCCCTGTGTATTTTCCTATTCTGGATATTTCATAGGAATTATGCAATGTATGGGTCTTAATTTCTTTTTACTTTTATTTTATGTAGAATATTCAACTCTTGGTTGGTAGTTTTTTTCCTCATTCGACACTTTGAAAATGTCATCTTATTGCCTTCTAGCCTTGATGGTTTCTGATGACAAGTCATCTGTTAATTTTATTGTGTATCTCTAGTCCATGAAGAGATGTTCTTCTTGCTGTTTCCAAGATCCTCTCTTTATTCTTAACTTTTTTAAAGAATTTTTAAATAGTTTTATTTTTTCTAATTAGTTATATATTACAGTAGAGTGTGTTTATGCATTTTGATAAATCATACATAAATGGAATATAATTTCTCATTTTTCTGATTATACATATTGTAGGATCACATCAGTCATGCAGTGATATATTTGCATGAGGTAATAATGTCTGTTTCACTCTACTATCCTCAGTTCAATTATGTGTCTTTATTTGGATCTCTTTGCTTTTAACTTTCTTAGAGTAGACTAAACTTCTTGTGTGTATAGATTTGTATCATTTATCAAATTTGGAAAGTATGGGCCCTTATTTCTTCAAATGTTCTTTGTGTCTCTCTCACCTCTCCTTCTGAGATTCCCATTACGTACTTGATTTTGGTGTGCTTATTGATGTCTCATAGGTCTTTTAATTTCTGTTCATTTTTCTTCCTTCTTGTTCTTCCTTCTTCAGAAACTTGATAATTTCTATTGCACTATCTATAGATTCAGTGGTTCTTTCTTCTGCTCACTGAAATGTGTTACTGAAATTCTGTGCTTAAAATTTGTTTCATTGTACTTTTGGCCTCAAAGTTTGGTTCCTTTTTATAATTTGTCTCTTTATTGCTGTTTGCTATTTGTATGTACATTGTTATCCTGATTTTCCTTAGTTCCTTGTCCTTGTCCGTGGTTTGCTTTAAGTCTTTTAGCCTATTTAAGGAAGTTAAAGTCTTTGTTTAGAAAGTCCAATGTCTGTGTTTCTTCAGGATAATTTGTTTCTTTACATGCGTAACTACTTTTGGTTGAGAACTGGACATTTTGAAAATAAGATTAAGTCTGGAATTTAGATTTATTTCCTCTTCTCAGCTAGTATTTTCATAGAGGTTTCTTTGAACACCAAAAGCCAAAATTTGAGAGACAGACAGACAGAGATTCCACTAATCTTTGCCTAAGGACTCTGTGTCAACACTTAGGATGATTTTAATTGTACCTTAGCCTTCACTTCCTAATGATCATCCAGATGTGAATGATGAATGTCTTCCCAGGTCTCATTGGAGTACATGTCTTGCTGTGGGCATGCATGTGGTTTTCTAAACTCCCTTCTATATCTGGGTGCTTTTGAAGTCCTGACTTTCCCATAGACATGCTCTCCCCACTCCTTCCTTTCTGGGCTTTGGTGCTTTACTACTTTTTTTGTATTATTGGAGATCTCAGGTGACTATGGATCCTTGTTTTGCCTTTACGGTGTTTTCCAGGTATATCTGTTGTTTTCCACTGCGAGTGCATTCTAAGTTTTGCAAAACAGAGAAAGCTCTTTGGGTCAGTACTTCAGCTGCCTCCAGGCAGGTTAGAAGAGACAAGCACAGTTATTTGTGAATAAAATCTATTCGGCTCCCTGTGGAACCAGGGACCAGGTCCTGAAGTGGAAACACAGTTGTCATCTTCAACACATTTCCTCTGTAGAGGTGGAGTAGAGGGAGAAGCAGAGGCACCTAAGAAATGCTGCAGAGGACCAGGCTGTAGCTCAGTGGTAGGGTGCTTGCCCACACCTAGGTTGATGTTCTGGATGCATCCCCAGCGTTGGTGGTGGGGGAAGGGAGAATAGGCAGAGCTTTTTTTCTGTTTTCTGTTGCCTTTTCCTTGATTCAGCATTTGCTTGGTTACTGTGAACCTTTTACTGTTTTCCTGGATTATGACAAAGTTGATTCTGACAGTTTGTACTTGAGTTTTGATGTTTCTGCGGAGAGTAAGGCCTTTGGAGATGCCTACTCTGTCTTTTTGCTGATGTTTCAGTCCAGAAGCCAGAAATGTTTAAATGTTTGACTTGTGGGAGAGGCTGAGGATTAAAGCTTTCAGCCTAAGTGCTCAATAAAACCCAATAAGCAACAGAACAATAAAAATTCTAATTTATACCTTGTTAATGTTTTCCTCTCTGCAATAGCCTGTAGTTTGTACTGTATATTTAGATATAATGATACTTTCTTTTAAAAAGCTTTTCCCTCCATATTATAGGCAATAGTCACTTTATTATTTCATATTTCATTTAGTAAACAATTTTATTCAGCAAGTGAGCTCTATGAGTGAAGATATTGCAGGCCCTTGGGAAGCAAGGTGTTTATGAATTAATGGAACAGCATCTTAGGTGAATGTTGCTTTTAGCAAGGCAGCTTAAAAATTTATTTTTTGTGTGCATGATAAGTTTTTTTTTTTTTTTTTTTTAGCAAAAGACAAGCAGGTGAAAAGTGTGAGCGTGAACATATGGTGGGAAGTATAAATGATTATAGGTCACCTCTCAGTTATAGCAGTTTGATTTAGTATTTTTGAGTGTAGGATGATCAAAAGGGATAGGCATTCAGTGGAAGCTGAACTTTGAATTTTGGTCTTTTGCCAGGCAGTGGCAGCAAGCTACAGCTCCCACTCAACCATGGGGTCATGGGAGGAAGCAATCCAGACCCTACAGTGTGCTGTGTTGCTGAGCTCTGCTGCGTATGCTAGGTTAGGTGCATTATACGCAGTTTCTGGTAGGTTAGGTGTATCATATGCAGTTTTTACTTAAGATATATTTAATTTGGGATGGTTATATCTGGTCGTAACCCCATCATAAGTTGAGGCACCTCTGTATTTTCTGTTGATAGTGTCTGTGTTTGTTACAGTGTATGTTTATACCATTGACGGTTTGTAATCTGATGCTTAAAAGGAAGAGAAGTTTAACCTTCTCATGGTTCTGCTCCTGTGCCATGTCCTGGGCCTCCTGAACCTGTTGAAGAGTGAGTGGTGTCACCGACTCCACTAAGATGGTGCAGACCTTCTGAATAATTTTGGCTTCTCAAGCAAAGATCTTGAAAGGGCTCCCCAAATCCACTTTTTCTTTTTCTTTTTTTTTGGGACTAGGGGTTGAACTCAGGGACTAGGAGTTGCACTCAACCACTGAGCCACATTCTCAGCCCTTTTTTTGTATATTATTTAGAGACGAGGTACCACTGAATTGCTTAGGGCCTCACTGTTGCTGAGGCTGGCTTTGAACTCATGATCCTCAGCCTGAGCCACTGGGCTTATAGGTGTGTGCCACTGTACTGGACCCAAATCCACTTTTAGTATGCTGAGGCATCCAGATGTATGTCACAGATATGAAGGTCACCAGCTAGCTATTTTAATTGAATATGCTTATTTCTATGTGTGAAGTTCATTTGTTCTAGTTCTTTTTTTTTAATTGTAAGCAAATGGGATACATGTTGTTCCTCTGTTTGTACATGGAGTAAAGGCATACCATTTGTGTAATCATACATTTACATAGGGTAATGTTGTTTGATTCATTCTGTTATTTTTTCCCTTCCCCCCGCCCCTCCCACCTTTCTTTCCCCTCTATACAGTCCTTCCTTCCTCCATTCTTGCCCCCTCCCTAACCCTAACTCTAACCCTAACACTAAACCCTCCCACCCCCCACTATGTGTCATCATCCACTTGTTAGCGATATCATTCGTCCTTTGGTTTTTTGAGATTGGCTTATCTCACTTAGCATGATATTCTCCAATTTCATCCATTTGCCTGCAAATGCCATAATTTTATCATTCTTTATGGCTGAGTAATATTCCATTGCATACATATACCACGGTTTCTTTATCCATTCATCAATTGAAGGACATCTAGGTTGATTCCACAATCTGGCTAATGTGAATTGAGCATAATGAACATTGATGTGGCTGTATCTCTGTAGTATGCTGATTTTAAGTCCTTTGGGTATAGGCCAAGGAGTGGGATAGCTGGGTCAAATGGTGGTTCCATTCCAAGTTTTCTAAGGAATCTCCACATTGCTTTCCAGAGTGGCTGCACTAATTTGCAGCCCCACCAGCAATGTATGAGTGTACCAACACCTATTGTTGCTTGTATTCTTGATAATCCCTATTCTAATTGGGGTGAGATGGAATCTTAGGGTGGTTTTGATTTGCATTTCTCTTATTACTAGAGATGTTGAACATTTTTTCATATGTTTGTTGATTGCTTGTAGATCTTCTTCTGTGAAGTGTCTATTCATTTCCTTAGCCTATTTGTCGACTGGATTATTTGCATTCTTGGTGTAGAGTGTTTTGAGATCTTTATAGATTCTGGAAATTAGCGCTCTATCTGAAGTATGAGTGGCAAAGATATTCTCCCACTCTGTAGGCTCTTTCTTCGCATTGCTGACAGTTTCGTTTGCTGAGAGAAAGCTTTTTAGTTTGAATCTGTCCCAGTTGTTGATTCTTGCTTTTATTTCTTGTGCTATGGGAGTCCTATTGAGGAAGTCTGGTCCTAAGCCAACATGTTGAAGATCTGGACCTACTTTTTCTTTATATCATGCAGGGTCTCTGGTCTGATTCCGAGGTCCTTGATCCATTTGAGTTGAGTTTTGTGCATGGTGAGAGATATGGGTTTAGTTTCATTCTGTTGCATATGGTTTTCCAGTTTTCCCAGCACCATTTGTTGAAGAGGCTATCTTTTCTCCATTGCATATTTTTGGCACCTTTGTCCAGGATGAGAAAATTGTATTTATTTGGGTTTGTGTCCATGTCCTCTATTCTGTACCATTGATCTACCTTTCTATTTTGGTACCAATACCATTTTTGCCATTTTTGTTACTATTGCTTTGTAGTAGAGTTGAAGATCTGGTATTGCGATACCCCCTGCTTCACTCTTCCTGCTAAGGATTGCTTTAGCTATTCTGGGTTTCTTATTCTTCCAGATGAATTTCATAATTGCTTGCTCTATTTCTGTAAGGTACATCTTTGGGATTTTAATTGGAATTGCATTGAATGTGTATAGCACTTTCGGTAGTCTGGCCATTTTGACAATATTAATTCTTCCTATCCAAGAACATGGGAGATCTTTCCATCTTCTAAGGTTTTCTTTAATTTCTTTCTTTATTGTTCTCTAGTTCTCATTGTAGAGGTCTTTCAGCTCTTTTGTGAGATTGATTCCCAAGTGTTTTATTTTTTTCGATGCTATTGTGAATGGGGTAGTTTTCCTAATTTTTCTTTCTGAAGATTCATCACTTATGTATAAAAATGCATTGGATTTATGAGCATTGATCTAGTAACCTGCTACTTTACTGAATTCACTTACGAGTTCTAAAAGTTTTCTGCTGGAATTTCCTGGTTCCTCTAACTATATGATCTTATCATCAGCAAATAGGGATAGTTTGAGTTCTTCTTTTCCAATTCGTATCCCTTCAATTTCTTTGGTCTGTCTAATTGCTCTGGCTGGAGTCTCAAGGACGATGTTGAATAGAAGTGGTGAAAGAGGGCATCCCTGCCTTGCTCCAGTTATTAGGGGGAATGCTTTCAGTTTTTCACCATTTAGAATGATATTAGCTGTGGGCTTAGCATAAATGGCCTTTACAATGTTAAGGAATGTTCCCACTATCCCTATTTTTTCTAGTGTTTTGAGCATGAAGGCATGCTGTATTTTATCAAATGCTTTTTCTGCATCTATTGAAATAATCATGTGATTCTTAACTTTAAGTCTATTGATATGGTGAACTACATTTATTGTTTTCCGGATGTTGAACCAACCTTGCATCCCTGGGATGAAACCCACTTGATCGTGGTGCACTATCTTTTTAATATGGTTTTGTATGCGATTTGCTAAAATGTTGTGGAGAATTTTTGCGTCAATGTTTGCTAAGGATATTGGTCTGAAATTTTCTTTCCTTGATGTGTCTCTGTCTGGTTTAGGTATCAGGGTGATATTGGCCTCATAGAATGAGTTTGGGAGGGTTCCCTCTTCTATTTCATGGAATACTTTGAGAAGTATTGGAATGAGGTCTTCTTTAAAGGTTTCGTAGAACTTGGCTGAGAACTCATCTGGTCCCACACTTTTCTTTGTTGGTAGGCTTTTGATGATCTCTTCTATTTCATTACTTGAAATTGGTCTATTTAAATTGTGTATGTCCTCCTCGTTCAGTTTAGGCAATTCATTTGTCTCTAGAAACCTGTTGATGTCTTCGAAATTTTCTATTTTGTTGGAGTATAGATTTTCAAAATAGCTTCTAATTATGTTTTGTATTTCAATCCTGTCTGTTGTGATATTTCCTTGTTCATTCCAAATTTTAGTGATTTGGGTTTTCTCTTGTCTTCTCTTTGTTAGTGTGGCTAAAGGTTTATCAATTTTGTTTATTTTTTCGAAGAACCAACTATTTATTTTGTCATTTTTTTGTTTTGTTTCTTTTGTTTCAATTTCGTTGATTTCAGCTCTGAGTTTAACTATTTCCTGTCTTCTACAACTTTTGGTGTTGGTCTTTTCTTCTTTTTCTAGGGTTTTGAGCTGTAGTGTTAGGTCATTTATTTGTTGAGTTTTACTTCTTTTATTGAATGCGCTCCATGAAATAAATTTCCCTCTAAGTACTGCTTTCATAGTGTCCCAGAGATTTCGATATGATGTTTCTTTGTTCTCATTTACCTCTAAGAATTTTTAAATTTTCTTCCTAATACCTTCTGTTATCCATTCATCATATAATAGCATATTGTTTAATCTCCAGATGTTGGAATAGTTTCTGTGTTTTACTCTTTTATTTATTTCTAACTTCAATCCATTATGATCTGATAGAATACAAGGTAGTGTCTCTATCTTCTTGTATTTGCTAACATTAGCTTTGTGGCATAATATATGGTCTATTTTAGAGAAGGATCCATGTGCTGCTGAGAAGAAAGTGTATCGCTCTTGTTGGATGGTATATTATATAAATGTCTGTTAAGTCTAAATTATTGATTGTGTTATTGAGATCTATGGTTTCTTTGTTCAATTTTTGTTTGTAAGATCTGTCCAGTGGTGAGAGAGGTGTGTTAAAATCACCTAGTATTATTGTGTTATGGTCTATTTGGTTTCTGAAATTGAGAAGGATTTGTTTGACATATATGGATGAGCCACTGTTTGTGGTATAGATGTTTAAGATTGTTATGTCTTGCTGATTTATGCATCCCTTAAGCAGTATGAAATGTCCTTCTTTATCCCTTCTGACTAACTTTGGCTTGAAGTCCACATTATCTGAAATGAGGGTGGATACTCCAGCTTTTTTGCTGAGTCCATGTGCATGTTATGTTTTTCCCCATCCTTTCACCTTTAGTCTATGGGTATCTTTTTCTATGAGGTGAGTCTCTTGCAGGCAACATATTGTTGGATCTTTCTTTTTAATCCAATCTGCCAGTCTATGTCTTTTGATTGATGAATTCAGGCCATTAACATTCAGGGTTATTATTGAGATGTGATTTGTATTCCCGGTCATTTGGTTCATTTTTTAAAATTTTATTTATTTATGTATTTTTTTGACACTACTTGTTTCCTCCTTTTTTTGACAATTCCTTTAGGATAATTCCTCCCTTTGCTGATTTGCTTCTTTGTTTTTCATCTCTTCCTCATGGAATATTTTGCTGAGAATGTTTTGTAATGCTGGCTTTCTTTTTGTAAATTCTTTTAGCTTTTGTTTATCATGGAAGGATTTTATTTCATCGTCAAATTTGAAGGTAAGTTTTGCTGGGTATAAGATTCTTGGTTGGCATCCATTTTCTTTCAGGGCTTGGTAAATGTTGTTCCAGGCCCTTCTAGCTTTTAGGGTCTGGATTGAAAAATCTGCTGATATTCTTATTGGTTTTCCCCTGAATGTAATTAGATTCTTTTCTCTCACAGCCTTTAAAATTCTGTCTTTATTTTGTATGTTAGGTATTTTCATTATAATGTGCCTTGGTGTGGGTCTGTTGTAATTTTGTGTATTTGGAATCCTATAATCCTTTTGAACTTGATTTTCCATTTCATTCCTCAGATGTGGGAAATTTTCTGATGCTCCCAGTTGTCCGAGTTCACTGCTCCAGTGGGGGGAGGGGTGTCTCGCCTGGCAACTCTACTTCACAATGTTCCCTGTGTTCCAGGACGACCGCCCCATCCGGGACGCCTCTGCAATGGGAGAGACTCACCTGGCTCCTTTGAGTTGGTCCCAAGTCTCTCAATATCTCCTCTTTTGAATCCTGAGTCCTGGAGCAACACGAAATGCAGCCACCCTCTAGTCTACATCTTGAAACCCCTGTTCTAGTTCTTGAAGGAACTTATTTGCTTTCAATTTGTAACAAGTTAAAACATAAAGAAAAAAAATCTTTAAACATATTTTTGTTGCTTCTGAGCTTTGACATCCTGGGACAGCCCTGGCCATTTCCCTGGTTGCCCTTGACCACACGTGTCTGCAGTGTGTTGTGTGGGAACTCCAGGACTGTCAAGAAGGTGCACAGCAGTGAGATGATCAGAACACAAAACTTTTATATGAGAATAAAACAGATTTTCAAACAGATTTTATGTTGATTTTACAACAGCTGAAATTTAAAATGTAGACAGATCTATAGTTATTGATAAATTAATTAAACTGCTTTTTTTTGTGGAATTGGGGATCCAACCACTTGCCTCACAAATGCTAGGCAAGTATTCTACTCCTAAGCTACATTCCCAGCCCAATAAAACACTATTTTGTATCTATTTTCAAATGTTTCAAATTTAGAATATAGAGAGATATATAACTTTCTGTATGTTAATACGATTTCTTATTTTGTGATCAGAAATCTTGGCAAGTTATTTTGTGGATATCAACAAATTAATTCTCAAGTTTATGTGGAAAAGCAAAAGACCAGAATAGTTGAGAATAGAAGAGGAACAGTCAGGTCAGGGCAGACACTCCCAGACTTCAAGACTCACTTAACCTTGAGTTATCAAGACAGTGTGGCATGGGTGAAACAGCAGACAAATTGATCAGTGAAACCAAATGGAGTCCAGAGACAGGCCCACTCAATACCATCAACTGATCTCTGATGATGGAGCAAAGGCAATTCAGTGAAAAAGTATTGTGTTTTCCATTAAATGACAATGAACTAGACAGTCACATGCAAGCTTAACAAAAATAAACTAAAAATGGATCATAGAGCTAAATATAAATATTTGTTATCTAAAATATACAAAGAACTCTTAAACTTCAATAGTAAGAAAACAACAATCCACTAAAAATTGGACAGATGACCTAAACAGACACCTCACCAAAGAAGATATGGTAAAAGCATATGAAAGATGTTTCACATCATATGTATTTAGGGAATTGCAAATGAAAACAAAAGTTACCACTCTACTGGTCGAAATACTGGCCAAAGCCCAGAACCCTGACAACATCAAATGCTAAGCAACAGGACCTCTCAGTCATTAATTGTGTGAATGCAAAATGGTATGGTCATTTTGGAAAATGGTTTGGCAGTCTTAAAAATCTAAATATACTCTCAGCATATGTGCTAGTCAGCTGTCCATTGCTATGACAAAATCTCTGGGATAAAACTATTTTGAGGAGGAAAGTTTTATTTTGACTCACATTTCAGAGATTTTGGTCCATGGTGACTTGACCCTGTAGCTTTGGACTTAAGGCAGCACAGTATATCAAGCAGAGACTGTACTGCAGATGAAACCTGTTCCCTTCATGGCAGCCAGAAGCCCAGAGAAAGAGAAAAGGCTGGGGTCTTAATATCCCTTTCAAGGCTGCCCCTGTGACCTGGACTTCCTTCAACTAGGCTTTACCTCCCAGCAGCATGACAGACTGGCAATCAAGCCTTTAACATACTAGCCTTTGAGGGACATTTCAGATATAGACCCTAACACCATACGATCCAGCAATTACTGTGCTTGGTATAGTTTTTGAAAACTATGTCCATATGAAAATTTGCACATATATGTTTATAGCAGCTTGATTCATAATTGCCAAAATGTGGAAGCAGTGAAGATGTCCTTCTGTAGGTGAGTGGGTAAATAAACCATGGTGCATCCAGACAGTGGGCCGTTATTCAATGCTGAAAAGAAACAGAGTTTTTATCTATAAAAAGACTCGGAATTTAAATACATGTTACTGAGTGAAAGAAGCTCCTTATAAAGGCTACGTACTGCATTTTCCCAAAGATGGGTCATTTCCCAAACAAAACAAAGCGATTAAAAGAATAAAAGGATCAATGATAGTTAGGAGTTAAGCGGGAGGGGGATGAGTTGGCAAAACACAGGATTTTCAGGGCAGTGGGACTATTCTTTATGATTCTGTGATGGTGGACGCATGTCATTATACATTTGCTTAGACACATGGAATGTATGGTCCTGAGAGTGGACCCCAGTGCCAACTATGGACTGAAGCTAAAGCTCTGTGAGTGCAGGTTCATGGACTGTAACACATGTTCTGCTCTGGTGGGATGTAAATGGTAAGGAGGACCGAATGTGTGTGGGGTGGAGGGCAACTCTGTAGTATTTTGCTGTGAACCTAAAACCGCTCTAGGTAATAAAGTCTATTAATTAAATAAATTTAAAAAAAAATGTAATGTTCAGCAGTATGTCAGGGTAGAAGGCAGGATTGGCTTATTCATCAAGTCAGAGGAGAACTATAATGGTCCTAACAAGGAAAATGTTGTCTAGGAATAAGTTACATGATTTATAAAGGAAGATTAAGGTACTGCTCTTTTATTTATGGCCTTATTCTTGCCTTCGGCCCCCAGAGTGTGCTTAACCAGGATATGTGAAGCATATAATTTAATATTTTCCATCTTTATGCCTTATAAATGTTTCCTCCAGAATTTTCATTAGATTACATAAGTAGATATTATGGAGTTGCAGAGTTTATTCACACTAAGCTCAGATGTGGAAGGAACATATGGTCTCCTAATTTTTTTTTTTTTTTTTTTTTTTTTGTATAACTGGTCTGTCTTTTGCATGAATCTGGCATCTGCTTTGACTCTGTGAGTGTAAAGGAGTTTTACTTGTGTTTAATTCAAACCAATTTCTTGGGGCTTTCCTACTATGTCCCATAGTCTGGGGGAATCTACCATCTTCTAAGGTGTCTCTTAGAAATGCAACCTCTCCTGCCCCACTCACACATGCTGAATCCCCAGAGAATGTGTATGTACAATTTAATTTGAATAATGTCCCTGTGGATTCTGCGGTCTCTCTTAGATTGCCTGCCCTCAGGCTCCTCTCCTAATTGGTGTTAGATTGTGGGGACAGTGTGGATCACTGACCCGACTGGAGGTGAGGAGCAGGGATTTGGGGCACAGCAAGGTGGGTGCCTTGGCCCTGCAAGGCAGCCTCCCTTCTCTGCATGCTTGCCTCTGTCCTATGCCCGTGTCTGAAGCTGAATTCTGGTCTGGGGCAGTGTGTCTCTGGTTCTTGTGCCTGGGGTGGCCTGGGACCTTCCTTGCTGGTTCAGTTCCCCTTGGCTCCTCAGCAGGACCACTTAGTGTTTGAGGTGTTTCTCATCAGTGTCTTGGGGCCAGCTCACCTGCTTGTCACGAGTCCCATTGTCTTCTTTCCAAGCTGCCCAACATCCACCTTCCTCGTGTGACTGTGGACTTTTCTGGATCCCATTCGCCCCTCAGGGAGTCAGAGAGGCTTGAGGAATGGAGCATTCAGTGCCTGTTTGTGACCCCCACATGCCCAGTTCAGGTTGGTGTGGCTCTGCCCAGCACCCTTCCTGAACATCCCTCCCCTCTGTCAGGGTATAGGCAACAGGGTTGCATGCTGGCTCCCTGCATCCCCACTAACCCTCTGCATTTCCCCTTGCTTTCTGTGTCCCTTCTCTCTGTATCACATCCTCCTCTGACCATCCACCTTTAAGCCTCATGACCTCTCTGTCCTGGCCAAGGTATCATCCACTCTGGCATCAAGGAATGCTGCATGTGTGACCATGCAAGCTAATCTTCTGCATTCCATTGCTGTAGCAAATATTTGAGATAATCAACTTATAGAGAAAGAAGGTTTATTTTGGCTCATGGTTTTGGAGGTTTTGGTTTATGACTGCTGAAGTCTATTGCTTGGGGCCTGTGGTGGTTCATTGTGGTGGAGGTGCACGATGGAGCACATTGTTCACCTCCTGGCTAGGAGAAGAAGAGAGACAGAAAGGAAGGGCAGGGTGCTGATGCTCCCTGCAGGGGCCTTCTCCCATAACAACTGGAAGAGCTCTCACCAGGCCCTACTTTAAGATTTCACCACCTCCCAGTTGCTCCTAGCTGGGTACCAGGTATTTAACACAAGGGCCTACAGGGGACATTTCAGACCCAAACTATCGCAGTTCCTTTAGGACTGGACAGATAGTTACTTCTTGGTGTTTGTGTTTCTTATTGTAGCTAACATTCTTGCCTCATTTGTCTGGTTATTTTCTTTGGATGAACCCCTTAAAGTTAACTTGTAGTTTCAAAAGGAATATTAAAAGTCTTTGAGTCTAAGATATATTCAAACATGTTATTAAAAGTATATTAGTAACTAGAATCAATAAGAATCCAACCACAATATAAAACTTTAAAATCACTACAGAAAAATACAATTGATTAGAATTACAAAGTTTATATTATTTAGGACTATTTTATTAAAAAGTCACACCAATGTAATCCAAACCTGTTCAGTGAAAATTCTTTAATTAATGAAACTGAAAAATCCAACAGTGCGGTTAGTATGTCATGATGCTGAGGCTCCAATGATGCCCACAAAACCCAGTTTCTTTCCTTTCTTCCTCTTTAGTTCTCCATTCTCCACTGTCTAGTGGCAGGCTTCTCCTCAGTGCCGTAGGACAGCTGCTGCAGTACCAGACCTTACACTTTGTCTTTTAGTTTTGGCCCAGTGGGAGGAATGACTGCCTTTTGCAGAATTCCCAGCAAATATCTTGCTACCTTTCATTGACTTGACTTCTGTGGCCAGTGCAATAAAGCAGTTTCTCCTAGATCTCTGTGGGGTGCAGTTGAAGATACATGTGTTACAAGTGCGGAGTGGGGAGAGGTGCCCTTTCCCCCAGGCTATTCTGTCCCTTGACTATCGAACAATTAAAATGTGGCTGGAGCAAAGTGGAATGGGCTCTACCTGTCAAAAATTCACTGGATTTCAAAGACTGGATATGCCTAAAAATATGTATAACATCTCATTAAAGATATTTTATGTTGTTACATGTTGAAATATGATTTTTGATGTGTCGTGTTGAAGAAGATATATTATTAAAATTAATTTCTAGTCAGGCACAGTGATACATGCCTGTAAATTCAGTAACTTGAGAGACTGAGGCAGCAGAATTGGAAGTTCAAGGGTAGCCTCAGCAATTTAGTGAGGCTCTGTCTCAAAATAAAAAGGTCTGGGGATGTATCTCAGTGATAGAGCACCCCTGGGTTCAATCCCCAGTACCATACACACCAAAAATAATTTCTTTCTTTCTTTTTTTTTTAATGTGGCTACTAGGAAATGTTGAAGTACAGCCAAAGCTTGAATTATTTCTGTTGGATAATGCTATCTAGAGGGAAGCAGAATGTTTTGCGGAGAGTAATCTTCCAGTGTGGCCCACCCACACTTTCTTCCCTGTGTGCCCCTGAGGAATACTGGGACAGTCAGGGTGCCTCTGCCCAGGTTGCAGCTCTTTCTCAGCCATATCCTGTGGGCTCAGGGCCTGGGGTTTGGCAGGTGTTGGGTAATCATAGACCATTGTTGGCCAGGCTTGGTGTTTCTCTGGTACTAAAATTCCCTGAAAAATTTCATGGGCTTTTAGTGTACATCCATTCTCCAAGCACTGAGGGCTAATAACCAGAGCCAGAATCTTGATTTCTTTGTCTCCTAGCAACAGATTCACTCCTTAGTTCTTATTTTTTTGAACTTTTTGTTGAAGTCTAACAGATAGGCAGAGAACTGCACAAATTGTTGAGTGCACAGCTCGATATGTTTTGTATGTGGGGGGTGCATGAAACCCAGGGCCCTCTACCTGGTGCCAATGGTAGGCACACCCTCTACCATTGAGCTGTACCCCCAGTCATCAATATGCTTTTAACAAAGTGAACCTCTCTGTGTAACCAGCACCCAGGTCAAAAAGCAGAACTGTACCAGCCCCTTTCATGGCTCCTTCTAGTCATTAGCACCTCAAGGTAAATTCTCATTCTGATTTTTAGTATGATGTATTAATTTTATCTTTGGACTTTATGTCATTGGCCTCATATAGTATATATTATTTAGGTTTGATTTGTTAGACTCTGGTGTGTATGTGAAATGACACCCATACTGTTGAGTGTACTTGTGATTCATTCATGTTCCTTGCTGTGGAGGGCTCCTTTGGGTTAAGAACCTACATTCATTTTTCAGGTTTTCAGTTGATGGGCACTTAAGTAGTTTCCAGTTTGGGCTCTTAGGCTCAGTGCAGCTGGGTGCATTTTTATACATGGCTTTTGGGTAACATGTGCACCCATGTGAATGGATATGATATGTACAATATGCACAAAGGCCAATACTAAGACACCAGGTTTTTGCAAAAAGAAAGAGTTGTTCCACAAGGATTCAGAAAGCATGCTCAATTTGCTTCCCTAGTTGGCTGTTAGTGAAGGAATTTCAGCAGCCCAGGGTAAGGGGAAACAGGAAAATGGGTGGCAACTAGGAGTCTTGGAATAGTCTACAAATGGCACATCAGTCTGCTTGTGGATAATTCTTTCCTGTCCTGCAACTGTTGATACTCCTCTTGATTCTAGTCTGGGTCCACAGGCCCTGTTCTCCTTCTTCAGTTTCTACTTGTTGGAGACTTTTGGTTCCATCAGAATCTCCAGTTCATTTTATTTCAGGTACTAGAGTTCTATGCCTCATCCTAAGGAATCATTTGAACAACTTTTAGGAGCAGGGAGTTGTCATTTTATGGGTGGGTTTCAGGTATGTACCAGGAATTGCTGGGTATAGGATGTAATATGTTACTGCCTGACAGTGTGCTGGAGTGGCCGTACCACTGTCCTCTGCTTCCAGCGGTGTGCGAGTTCTTCTCTCTCCTCCCTGGCATCTGGCCTTCCTCAAGCCTTCACCTTGGTTTTCCCATGGCCTCTGCATCAGTGAAGTTTGAGACACTCACCTGCCACTTGCTCTGAAGGGGCATTTCTGCTACTTTTCTGCAGTCAAGGTAAATGTCTGGGCAGGCAGGGGCTGTGTAACAGAGTTTGCTTGGTAGGGGCTTTGGGCATCACATTCCTCCTTGTGGTTCAAACTGTGGGTTCTCGTGTGCTCTCTCAGTTTGTATTAAGAAGTTATATTGTCCAGTCTTAGGAGTATAAGATTATTGGGTTCTGAAGCATGTTGGATTGTTTCAGGCTGTGGGGCTGAAGGAGACTCTCTTAACAAAGCCCTCTTCTTCTCATTCTTATGGTTCACTTTCATCTGCAAATTCTTTGAGGATCACCAAATGTAGCCCACATAATCCCACAAGCAGAATTTATTCTTCCATATATGTTAATGCTGCAGTCTCTCTGAACTCCTGGGTGACTCCCTGGTAAAACAAGGGATGGGGCAATTGTTGTGTGTGTCACCTTCTCAGCTCCGAGGACAGGGATTCTTCCTGCCCTTCACCCATGCTGACCCTGCCTGGGCGAGGGAAACAGGAACTAGGTCCTGCCCCACCATTTGCCGGAGCACTGCTACTGGATGGATGACTGTCCCTGTCTGTCCTTGTATCACTCTGCTTGAGGTGCAAGTCCAGAGTAGTGTTGTTCAGGTTTGGCCACAGGCCAGTGACTTGGCTGCTGGGGTGGTAGAGAATGATGCACCAGCCTCAGGAGCTGAGTATGCAGGGCACCTGGGGTGCGGGGGATGTAGCCACCAGGAGAAGAGTAAGAGTATATCACAATGGCCAAATCTAGGGAAATAAAGAAAGGCATGCAGCATGATGGAAGATAAGAAGATATAACAGATGTCCCTGTAGTTAATAGTGTAAACTTCCTAATTACATTAAATTTGGTCAGAGAATAAAATTTAGCCATGACCTTTTAAAAAGCAACATGGGTAAAACAAAGGGACTAAGAAAGGTTAAAAATAATGAGCAAAGAGATACAAGACAAGTACAAATGAAAAGAGGCAATATTAAATCAAGGCATATGGCATCGGAGAGAACAAGGTTATTTTATGCAACAAAAGGCAAATTCTTCAATGAAGATAAAATTGATTCTTTATAAAAATATACCACTTCAAAACACATAAAATAGAGCTATTCAAAATAAAGTAAGAAATTGACCAAATAATAGTTGTCTGAAAATTGCTAATTTCTTAGATAACATGCTTTGAAATACAATGAATAATTATATGAAAACTATGAAATGATTTAATAATATAAAATAACCTTTTTTTTTTTTTAAATCGGGGATTGAACCCAGGGCCTTGCACATGCTAGGCAAGTGCTCTACCACTGAGTAACACCTAGGTCTTGTTTTATTTTATTTTGAGGTAGGGTCTTGCAAATTGCCTAGGCTGGCCTCGAATTTAAGATCTTCCTGCCTCAGCCTTCCCAGTCGTGAGCATGCAAAGATGCCCAGCTAATAAAAGGCAGTTTAATAGCTACATACTAATATTCTACTCTATCAACCAAATGTTCCTATTGTTTTGAAGTATTAATGCACCATCTAAAAAACTGATTATATTCTAGGTCTCAAGGAAATCATCAGCTTATTCCAAAATGTAAAAAATTTATACCTATGAACACCATGCTCTAAAGCTAGAATTTAATAAGGGATGAATTAGATGATCAATTGTTCTTTTCCCCCCTCTTTTTTTCAATGCTGGAAATTGAACCCAGGGCCTCATGCATGCCAGGCAAGTGCTGTACCACTGAACTACATCCAGCCCTCAATTATCTTTTCAAAAAAGCCAAACAAACAAACAAAAATGAATAAATAAAAAGATACTTGGTCAAAGCAACTCTTGAAACAAAGGAGAAATCAAGCCTAAAATTTCAGACTCTTTAAAAAATAACAAAATATATCAAATACGTACGTCTCTCTGTGTGTATATACATATATTTATATTTATAGTTTCAGTGCTTTTATTATTAAGCAAGACAAAATTTTAAATATGAATGGAACACACACAACTAGAACAAATTAGAGAAAAAGCAATAATTCATATCCAAGGGAAAAATAGGAGAAAGGAATAAGATAAAATTGGAGATGAAAAATTAGGAAGTAGAAAAATAGTAGAATTGATGCATAAATCCAAGACTTCATTCTTGGAAAAGATTAATAAAATAATCAGATTATAAGAATAATCTTCCTTCCCCATAGGATTACAAGGAAAATGTTGAACAAAAAGGATAGGTAATATAGAGATAAGCATTTACACATAAGAAGTGTTTGTGAACTATATATTAGAGAATATATTTGGAAATCCTCTTGAAATAGATTTTTTTTATTGTAAACAAATGGGGTACATGTTGTTTCTCTGTACATGGAGTAAAGGCATACCATTTGAGTAATCATAAATTTACATAGGGTAATGTTGTTTGATTCATTCTGTTATTAAAAAGACATCATCACATTTTCTGAAGAAGAAGCAAAAACCAGCAAAAACCAAAATGGACTCATACCCAAGGAAGAATTAGAAAAATAACTGTCAAGGAAACTTTCATAAAAGAAAAGGAGTGAGGGTAGATGTTTCTAGATAGCTATTAAAATATATTGCAGGTATTTATTTCCATAAAATTAAGTACAAACAGAAAACTCAGCAAAAAGTTTGCTCATGATAGGAAATTTTTTAAAGTTAACAAATCAGTAAGAAAAAATGAATATTCAAGAAGAAAATCAGTGAAAAGATATTGAAGGAGCAGTTTTGAAAGGAACAATTATAGAAAGACTAGTAAACCTAATAAGTGTGGTCTGAGTCCCAGACACACTTCCTTAGTATTAAAGCAGTGAGGTTTATGGCAAGATGACTAAGTTTTTCCAGTAACCCAGACCTTGGAGTTAGATGGATGTAGGCCTGCATCACATCCCTGACCATCTTCAGCTTGTGGTTCAAGGTATACATCTTCAATTTTCCTCAGCTTTCTCTTATGTCATCTATAAGATGGACATAAAATATCCTGACTCTTTGAGTCTTTGTAAGGATTAAATGAGATAATTTGTGCAAAACTCTAAATATTGTCTCTAGGCCATGATGGGCACCCAATAAATAATAATTGCAATTGTTATTTTTTGTTATTGAAATATTTTTTCTGTCAAATCAAAAAAGCTTTAAAGAATGGTAAAACCCATTGCTAGTGAAGACAGGGAGAAACAGGAAGCTCTCCATGCACTATCATTGCTTGAATGTGTTCCCTGGAACCAACGGCAGTGTCTGACCTCCTTATGGTTACATTGCAACACCCAGCACAGCAACTGACTTGTCACAGATGATATTTATCCTGGATGAGTTTCAGTAGATACTGGCAAATTTTTAAAGGTCATTGGCTGTCAGATTCCAAAGCTTTGAAAATATAACCTATGTAAATTTATGATTACACAAATGGTATGCCTTTACTCCATGTACAAACAGAGAAACAACATGTATCCCATTTGTTTACAATAAAAAAAAAATATGCCTGATTGCCAGGTACTGTGGTGTGGCCTGTAATCCTAGCTACTTTGGAGGCTGAGGCAGGAGGTTTTCTAGTTTGAGAGCAGCATGGAAAATTTAGCAAAGGAATTGGAGATGTAGCCCAGTGGAAGAACACTTGCCTTGCCTATGTGAATCCCTGGGTTCCATTCCCAGCAACGAAAAAATAGAAAACAAAAGAACTGTTTGAGCAGTTCCATCTCTTGGAATTTATCTTGTGAGAACATCCCATCATAAATGCAAAACTAAGCGTATAACAGTGGTATAAATGGTAACTTAAGTGTGCTCCTCAAAAGGATTAATTAAGTCATTATTGTCATGGAGGGTGCTGTAATATTTTGGTTTGGCATGTTCATCTATCTATAAGCCATGCATTGTGGAGAAGTCCCCTTGCCTGGGCCTAGTCCCCTAATACCAATAGCATTCCTTGGTCCTACTAACATCTGGTGTGCTCCTGAAGGGTGCCCAGAGTAGATAAAAATGCTACTGATGCTACTGTAGTTTGGATTTGAAATGTCCCCAAAGGCCCAAAGGCTTGGTCTCTAGACAGTGGAGCTGTTGGGAAGTGGTGGAACCTTTAAGTGGTGGGGTCTAGTGGGTAGGAGTTAGATCCCTGGGGGAGCTGCTTAAGTCCGGCCACCAAGTGTGCCCTCCAAGGGGATGTTGGGAGCCTCAGCCCATGCCCCTTTCTCTCTTTGCTTCTTAACTTTCATGAAGTGAATAGAAATCCTCCACCAGATGCTTCTGCCATGATGTACTATACTGTCACACACCCAAGGCAGTAAGATTGAGTGACCATGAACTGAAACCTCTGAAACTGTGGACCAAAGTAAATTTTTCCTCCTTTTGAGTTGATTATCTGAGGTATTTTGTCACAGTGATGAGAAGCTGATTAATGTAGCTGCTCTCTCTTTATCCACACAGGGAAATTATGTGTGGTCATGAAATATCTTCTAGAGCATATTTGTTGACATGAAAAATATTCAAGACACACTAAGCAAAAAAAATGGTTCATAAAAGGGTATGTCCAGGATAAACCCCTCTGGTCAATGTATATTTGTGTAGATGCACAGGGAAATTCTCTGAGTCTTTATATCAAGAAATACAGTACAGTCTGTGACTGGTGTGGTGGTGGCCCATTATTCTTATTGGCACTTTGACATGTTCAACGGTGAACATATACTCTGTGACATGAAACAAAGAAGCAAAAGCAACCTGTGTCCTTCTTGCACCTGGGGAATCTTGGCCCACAGACCTGCTCTGTAGTAGGTGGTGAAGGTGCCCTGTAGTCCCCCTGCTCTCTGTCTGCTCACCTGTGCTGTAGGTGGCAGAAAACAATGAAGCACCCCATGATACGACGTGACACCTCTTTTAGTTGGTGCTTAGGGGGAGGCAGAGTGCAGAAGACTGGGAGGGTCCCTGCTGTAGCCCAGGTGATTGCATTTGAGCAACTGCCTAGACTGTTCTCAGTGGGGCTGGGCTGCCTGCTGACATTGTGGAAGTGCCCTTCCTCTTCTCCTGTTGCCTGCCTTTCTGGAAGGAGCCCCTGAGGTCAAGGCGGACCTGGAGAAGGACAGACAGCAGCTCGTGCAAAGAGGAAGCTGCTCTGTGGTTTTTGATAAGAACAGCCAAGGTCAAGAAGTTGGGTGTTGAGGATGGGGTGGTCAGGGGTCAGAGATGGGTAGTAGGGACACATGTCCAAGGTAGATCCTGCTTGGTGCCCCTCTATCTTTGGTGGCTGGACCACAAAGAAGGACTTGCCCTTCTTCTTTTAGGCTTTCAATCACTGATGAATGAGCTTTTACCAAATAAACTTCTCAGTGTCATTTCCTTCTAGAGATTTGGCTTACAAGCCTTCTGAAAGAAGGGTAGAGTCAGTGTGTTGCTCCCCTGTGAGTTCTAACAGATGTGAGTAGGGACTGACTTCTTTCCTTTTTAAGTGGGGAGCTGGTGATGGGCAGTCAACTTTACAGTGGTGCCTGAAGCTGTAAGCATATACAAAAAATGCTTTTTAAAACTATTATTCCCATTATGTAAAGAAGTTGCATGTGAAAACATCATTATTTTAAGGATAAAAAGAATTGCAGATTTTAGTTATAAAAACCGTGGTGCTAATGTTTTATTTTGAGCAGTACACTTTGCTGTTTAAGTTTATATGTGCATATTATTTCTCTAGATTTCAGGCTATTGGACTCTTGGCATTGTGTAAGTTGGCATTTGTTTTCATTTGCAGATCAGTCATATTTTCTCCAAATGTGATAATCTTGTCTGTGACTATTTCTTAATGGGCCATTATGTCATGGATAGATATTAATGTGAACAGGATACAGATGGCCACCACTCAGGGAGGGGCACCCCAGAGAAGGGAATTAAGAGACCTGTGGTGATGGTCAGGTTGCTCTTTCGTGGGATCCTACTTTCCCGGATTCTGGAAGACATACCTGAAGAGGGTGCACTGGGCACTAACTAGTGTCCCTGGACTCATGTTCCTTCTATGATGATCTCATGTCTCCTCTGGGGATTCTGAGAATGATTCCTGCTCATCACTCTTTCTATCTGGATGTCTGGAGATGTGGCTGTCCTTGGTTTTCCCCTCCTCCTCTCTCCACGCCCTCTTGACCACTGGTGTGTGTTTTCCCATATGCCCTTGCAGTTGTTGCTTCCAAACTACTGCAGCTGGTACTATCAGAAGAGCAAAGTTCAAAGCATTCCATGGTCCTTTTTGAATGAATAGTCCTTGCAGATCATGCTCTGTGTTTGGGACCATGTGAACCATGTTTCCTTGGTTTGGAACCAAGGGAACAGGGCAGAGCACAGGGTGTTTTAAAAACAGTGCTGTGGTGACAGGACACAGCCTTGTGTAGGGAGAGCTGTGTCATGTGGGATTTCCCACTCAAGCCAGTGGTAATAGCTATGATGCCAAGAGTGCATGTGGATTGAATGCTTTCTGGGAGCCTGGCACAGACTGAGCCTGTCAGTCCCCAGCATGCTTCTTGGAAGAAGCAGTTGTTATTGGTCTTATCCAGATGAGAAACCTCTAGGCCATGCTAGTCACTCCCACCCACACTATCTCTCTCTTAAGTGCTATTTGGTTGGGTCTTGGCTTGTTTAGTGTGAACACATGCTCTTTATGGAGGGCCAGAGCTATTCTGGATTTTACAGTGTAGGGCATGCAGGTTTTTATAGGATAATAATGTTCAGACAGCCACATATGAGGAGGTGCCTAGTACTGACATAAAATGAATTGGTATAGACATCTTTCTTGGAATTTCTTATTTCTTTTTTTAAACTTATATTTTCCCCATTCATCCAGAGTACTTAAGAATATTTCTTTGTTCAGGGGTCATAAAACCAAGGTTCACAGGTGGCTTTCTGTTCTCTTCCCAGTGTGTTTTATGTAGCTCACACAGTGTCTAAGAATGCTTATTTGCTAACCCATAAAACTTGGGAGAGTTCTTAATAAAATATGAACTTTGAATACTTTTGCAGGAATTGGACGATATGGTCATATTGTATCTGTATTGCTGCAGGGAAGCTGGGCTTGGGGGTTGTTCTGCAGCTTGCCCGGGTCCCTCCTTTATGAAGAGAATGGGACTGGGCTTTGGGTCATGCTTTCCTTAGCATCATAGGTGCTGCGGCACCTGTCTGTCTTCTGCACCAGGGTCTCACTGGACCTTCTCTAGCAGGTGGTGGAGGTGGGGCGTGCCAAGCTGTACAACATTTCAACAGCTTTTGAGTGACTCCTAACGCATTGCCTCCAGTCTGATCCTGTTGGTTTCTTATGTGGTTGGAAGTATGATTTTCCAGGAAAAGAGACACATGACTTTCCAAAGTAGAAGGGGGCACACCCCAACTTTTCAGGGAACAAGTTACCCCACTTCAGTCAAAGCGCCACTCGAGAGGGCGGAGGAGGGTAGGGAGAACCTGAGCACTATGTGATCATGAGAACACCAGACTTACACAGAGTGGATGTGGGTGGCCCCTGCCAGGCCTCACTGCCCAGGCATGAGTGTCTGAGGAGAGACACCAGCTATCCAGTGAGTGCTGATGAGCTGTCCCCCAACTTGCCCTGTCTCCTTTTTCCCCATCCCAATTGGTCTTGCAGGGACCACTGTGAAGACCTGTCTGGTGACCAGCCAGTGGCTGCCTTGTCATCCTTCAGGAGATATTTTTAGTGTCTTTTTAAATTTCCTTTCTAGTGATAAAATTTAAATATGTGATCCTAAATATGAAATCTCTAAAAACAAATAGAGAAAAGGAGTGTTGTAATTTATAATACAATTAATAATGTAATTACTTATTACATGTGTGAATACATTTATCTACATACATAAATATAATCCACAAAAATATGAATATATATGTGTGTATGTATATATAGCATATGTGTGTGTGTGTATATATACATATATATATATATATATATATGTATATATATACACACACGTGTGTGTATAACACATACACCAGAGCTGCCTTGTCTAGATAGTTCATCATCTAATGTCATTTTTAAGGTGGGTTTGAATTTTCAAAAAACCTTCCAGAGCTGTCTTCTGCCTCCTACACCTCTTCCTGAATTATCCCTGCTGACACTGGGTGAATTAGATTAGGGGCCTGGCTTCAGCAGTTAAGCTGTCCCCAGGGATGGAGACAAGGTAAGCAGACGATACTATCAGAAGTGCTTTGTTCTATAAAATGAAAATATTGAGGTCACTTATGATGATCCCTGCTTTGCAGGTCTTGGGGACAGATAGAGAAGGATTAAAATAGTTATGTCACTTGGCCCCAGCCAGGCCCCCTACTCATTCTGCCTTATTTTGGGGTGCTCCTCTACTGGTGCTTACCCATGCCCTACTTGTCCTGCCCAAGGAATGTCCTCATGAGGCCCAGCCCTTCAAGGCACCTTCCACAGCTGATTCCGCCACACTCTGGGCTGCTTCTGTTCCCTTTCCGCTCTCAGGCTCTCTGACCCTTGGGTGACCTGCCGTCAGATTGCTCCTGTGCACTTCACAGTGCTGCTGGAACTGCATTCCTGAATCTCTGGGTGTGTGGGGAGCATGCATGCACCTGTGCTACGAATCTTCCTGTTCAGAAGGCAGCGTGGGGTAGAAAGATGGTTGGGAAACCCTGTCTTCCAGACCAGTGTGACTTACAAACAGCATCTGGGGCCTCTGCACCCTTATTTGTGCCTTCCCACTGTCTTGCCTGGCTGCATCTGTGCATTGTTTCCTTGGGGAACTTTTCCCTCCGTGTTGCCATGCCAGGTTATGGTGGCATATGGGCACCTGCAAGTACTTGTCAGACCTCTATTTCCTGTAGCCCTGGGAAGCTACCAGCCTTTCTTCCCATTTCTTAGATGCCCCTTTTCTCTGCTCTCCATGCATTACTCTGTTTCTGCCTGTCTTTCTATTCTCTCTGTGCTTGCTTTGTCAGCCACCTGTGCCCTCCCTCCCCCTGTCTCTGCTCTTGCTCTCCCTGCAGTCTCCTCTGCATATTACATTATACCATCCCTTTTTCTACCACTCTCATTTTGTGATGGGGGAGGGGTGCATATTTTCCTGTTAGGAGCCCCGTCCTTTTGTGGGAGGCTGGCTCTTCAGCAGAGCTGTCATGATGGCTGCATTTCAGGGTCCCTGCCTTTCTGGTTCTGCACAAACCTTCCAGTCTCCTCAGCTGTCCCTGGACACAGCTCAGACCCTGAGGTCAGCATTGCACACCTCCTCCTTCTGGCCACCCCTGCAGCTTCAGAGGGCCCCAGGCTGCCAGGACATGCTTCTTGGAGTTTTTCACATTGGTGTGCACACTCCGTTCACACTCATTAGCAGCTGGGGATATTTTTTTCTTCTGTTGATGGTAGAGACTTTTCTTCCAGTGGAATCTTATGAGGAATCTCAGTATGTGACAATGGAGTAGATCTGGATGAAGGTGGAACTAGTGGCTCACTAACCTCCCTACTTAACAACCTTCCCCTCAAGGTCCACGAGGTCCCGGCTACGTTTCTTTGAGCTCTGTGGGGCCCTGTTGAGTGCCATCACACTAGACCAAATTTTTCTGATGAATTCAGCAGTCTGCATGAAAATATAGTCATGGTGACACCCCACCTTTGTTTCCTTTCAGCAAGCAGAGTCACTGCAAGTCAAAGAACAATAGCCAGTAGAGATGGCCCCTGATTTGAGATGGTTTGATGTAGGAGTTTTTGACTTATGATGGTGATAGCGATATGCATTCAGTAGAAACTATACTTTGAATTTTGAGCTTTTCCTGGGCTAGTGATATGCAGTACCAGCCTCTCTTGCTGCCCAGTAACTCCTTGTTAACCAAATGATCTTGAGGGTAGACAGGTGATCCTTTACAGTATACTGTGTTGCTAGCTTATGATATTTGGTAGAGTAGGTGTATTACATGCATTTTTGAGTTTATTCATATCAGGACATAAAACCCATTGTAGTTTGAGGAGCCTCTGCATTTTGAGATGCTCTAAGATCACATGTAATAGTGATTATTGCTAATATAAAACGAGCCTTCACGTTTGCCAAATAACTATATGAACTAAAGTAATTATTTTTTCTAAGGATTAAACCCAGGGGTACATTACTACTGCTTCATCTCCAGTCCTTTTTACTCTTTATTTTGAGAAAAGGTCTTGCTAAGTTGCTGAGGCTGACCTCAAATTTGTGATCTTCCTGACTTAGCCTCTTTAGTCATTGGGATTACAGACATGTGCCACTGCACCTGGCATGAGCTAGAGTAATTTTTAATTGATTTGATATCAAGAGAGGAACAATACTTAGCTCTTAAGTAATAAATTAAGAAGAAAATCAAGGGAGTTATTGCTCACTATGGCAGGGTTAGTGGTATCTTTGAGGGGCCATCTCATCTCAGACTCTTTTTTTTTTTTTTGCAGTGCTGAGGATAGAACCCAGGACCTTGCATATGCTCTATCACTGAACTACATCCACAACCCCTCATCTCAGACATCTTGAAGGCAAAATGTCCTCCTCTGTCAGCCACACTGACAGAGCTGGGTGCTGTTCAAGACGGTCATGCACATGACCTTGTCTATTAATGCTCATCTGCTGATTGTAGCTTCTGGCAGTTTCTGGAGGATTGAGAAGGATTTTGAGATGTGCCTGGTCTTGTGGCAAAGATGACATGGCTACTTAGCAGTGCCCGCCTTGGTTAGGGGTTGGTGACTGGCCATGCAGGAGGGAGGGTGAGAGAGAGAAGGAAGGGGTGAGTTGAAATGAAGTTAGCAAGAGAGCTGGCAGGCAGCGCCCCCTGGAATGTGGTGTGAATGCTCTCTTGCCTGATGAGTGAGTGTTCTGTAGCTCTTGGACTTAGCATACCAGCTCCAGGATTCCCCTGTGAATTTGCTAGACTGGGGCTTTCTAGGTGCCCTCCATATTCCATACCCAGAAGGCCACCAACGTGGTAATGTTGGTGCATTGAGTTACCCCCTCCACCAGTCCAGAGGGGTTCTGCCTTTGGTCTGTGGTTACGTGAACTTCATAATTTTCTGGGGTATGTTTGTGAAGGCTTTTATTCAATTCAGTGTCAATTCTTTGATCATGTCTTAGGCTCTTTTTAGTGATTTGAAGAAATCTGTTCTACAGTTTTTAAAGCCTTGTTGAACATAACATAATATTGAACCCCTGCTGCTTGCTTGTTGAAAATCGGTGGTTTAAGCTCTTACATCTGATTACTTATAGGTACTGATTTGGGGAAAGGAGAGCACATAAACTTCTGTGGTGGTAAAGAGAATTTAACTGTCCAGAGAAATATGGAGGTAGCATTTTTTTTTTTCCTGTGAAAATTCATGACTGCTGCCTGGTTCTCAGGAGGGGAATTTCTGGGTCCCTTCTAGAGTTTTGTGTTGAGGGTAGCCTTTGGGGCTGGAAGGGGACACTCTCATTTTAAAAATGATTTTTAACTCATTAAAAGTGTGTGTGTGTGTGTGTGTGTGTGTGTGTGTGTGTGTGTGTGTTGTGTATAGTGTTGGGATCAAACCCAGGGCCTTGTACATACTAAGAACACCCTCTACCACTGAGCTACATCCTCAGCCCTCCTTACACAGTTAAAAATTTGTTATTAGTACCTAATTATCATACATATTTATGGGGTACAGTATGATACTTCAATGTGTGTGTACAGTATGCACTGATCAAACCAGGGTAATCATCGGTTTAATCTGCTCATTATTACTTGGTGTTTGGAGGCTTTGAGCTCCTCTTTTCTAGTTATTCATAAAACAGGCTGTTGTGAAATGTAGTCATCTCTCTCTGCTCTAGAACTAGAGCTTGTATAAACTGTAGCTTTAAAATTTTTAACTATGCTAAAATACATAGAACTTGAAATTGGCCATTGTACCCACTGCGAAGTACACAACGCAGTGGCATTAAATACATTCACGTTGTGCAATGACACCTCCAGCTGATGGCAGGACTCTCACCTTCCTGCTGTTGAAGCTCTAACCATTAAACACTAACTCCCTGTTCTCCTCTCAGCCCCTTGCAATCGCTATTCTACTTTCTGTGTATGGATTTGACTCTTCTAAGGACCTCCCAGAAGTAAAATCATACAGTGTTTGTTCTTGGTGTTGGGCTCACTCAGCATGCACCCATTGCAGGATGTTGCCTGTGACAGAACTTCTGGAAGGGGGTCTGGTGGGATGGGTTGGGGTGGACGTGTTGACACTCTTCCTTACCCATTTTGCATGCCAGGATTTTTCCAAGTCTGAACCCTCAGGGGAAGAACACACTTAGTATTTGACCACTTAGGTTTTTCATTTTTATATAGTTTCCATGGGGCTTACTGTCGCTGAAAGAATTTTTTAAAAAATTATATTAACACTTCTTTTTGTAACAGTTCAGTTTCTATAGCCTGAAAACTGGGGTTACATAAGAATACCTTTATATCTTCAACAGTTTCAAAATAGATTTACTAATCATATAATTGGGAAAAATGCATGGACTAATGATTAGAACTGTATTTTAAAATCATATTCAGAAATTTGTTAAAATGGATCCAAATAATAATTGAAAAAACAATTTCGGATACTATTGAGGTTTTGCTAGTTAATCAACTCTGCAAATATTCATTTGGATGATCTGTGTTTAATTTATTAAATCAGTCACTATCAGGTTCGATGGTGATCCAGTGCTGCACCTTAGACCCCACTCCAAGGAACGGCCTATAAAGTGAATATTTGTCAGACTGAAATTTGTTTTTTCTTTTTCTCTTTGCAGTGCTGGGCATAGAACCAAGGGCCTCTCAAATGCTGGGTAAACCACTTTATCACTGAGCTATACCTCCAAACAGACTGGAATTTCTTAAGTGTGTTGAATATATTTAGACATTTTTATGTCTTTTTTCAATCAATGAGTATTGAGGGAGAGGTGCTCCAGTGTTGGAAACACTGTCCTAAGTTCCTTGGGGAAATACAGGCAATGCCTGATGGTCTTTGTCCTTGAGCAACAGGTTCTGTCCCACCATCTGTGCACAGAAAAAAGCAGCAATGAGTGGTCTGAAAGGGTTTGATGCCTGCAGGCAGGTGAATAATTTGGAGACAGAAACAACCAGAGGAGGCTTCAGGGAGGAGAGAGTGGAGGCAGGCATGATAGATGGATGAAGGGCAGTGGGGGCTGTGGGTACCCTAAGTTAGGCGGGGACAGCAGAAACAGGTAAAGTGTGTCTGAAGGCCAGACAGTCATGCTGCACAATGGGCAGGTCAGGACAGGCTGTCCAGGACAGAGCTGGACAATGCCTTCCATGTTTGGCTGTAGAGGGTCTTAATTGGGCTATGGATGTTCACCTTTAGATCTGAGAGTGTGTTACTCCTTCAGGGAGTGATGTAATGGAAGCAGGAGGATGCGGTTGTTTCATCCTGTGGTCTCTGTGCATTGAATCCCTCTGAAGGTTCTATAAGTAGGACAGGCCAGCCACAAAGCACTGCAGACTTCAAATGCATTCTTGTTAACCTGCATCTCATACTGTGTTCCCATAGAACATTCATGTGGTGGTTTCCTTGCATTTTAGCTGAGCTGCCTCCCAGGAAGTGGAATAATACTTTATTCTGGACATTTAGTCTCCCAGGGGAACAGGGGTGTTCTGCCATTATCCACCCCTCTTAGTGAAAAATGAACAAACTACAGATCTGGCTGTCAGTATTCTGACAATTGTTTGAATCTGAACTTTGGGCTAAACAGAACACTACCTGGAAATTTCTCAAAAAACAAAACAAAATAAAAAACCCCTCTCTGCTTTGTCTGTTTTTCATGCCAGAAACCTGAGAGGCATCTTGATTTACTCTTTTCCTTCACCCCTGCCTATCTGCTTTGCCTGCAGGACACACCCATGGTTGCTGCTCCCCCTCCATCCTTACTGCTGCTCCTTTATGCTGAGTTTCTGAGTCTCACGTGGGGCTGCAACATCCTCACCTGGGGACACTGCATCATAGCATCCTCATCTAGTCTCTCACCTGGGGGCCACTGCATCCTCATCTGGCTCTCACCTGGGGACCACAGCATCTTCCTTGATGGCTGGTCCCTTTGCTGTCTTTCTTGTCCCTCTGCTGCCCATCTTCCCCCAGCAGACAGAGCGAGCTCTACAACAACATTAATCAGAATTTAGTGTTCTCCTGGGTAAATGCTTTCATGGTTTTCTCTGCCTTCCCCTCCCTCCCTCCCCTCCTCCCTTCCTCTCTCTTTACTTGCCCTTGGAGACCCTGATGGAGCTGCCCTCACTGGCTTTTCCCCAGCCAACTCCTGCTTTGCTCCCTCACCTTGTCATGTTGATTCTTCGGATTCTCAAGATTCTTCTGGCTCAGGGGGTCGTTTCCCTCCCTGCTCACACACAGCACAGCATCTGGCACACAACAGGTACTCATAAATGAACAGCTACATAAATGATGAACCTAAAGTTCATCAAAATCTGGCAGATCCAGGCCTGGCCCAGGCTACATGGCTTATCCCAGATCCTACACAATAAATTAACAAAGGGACTATCTGCTTAAGTGAGAATTTAGAGAATTTGAAATTGTTAGGTATTTATTTCACTGGTGTCTCTAAAAGAAGAAACCTGTCAAGTACTAATGCTAATTTGACATTAGTGTCAGGCATTTAGTTTTTGTTTCTGTTATTTTTTGTCTTTTTTTTAGACACATAATAATTGTGCATATTCATGGAATACAGTATCATGTTTTAATTCATGTATATACATTGTGTAATGATTTGAGGGCAATTAGCAGTTTGCCTTAAACTTTTATCATTTCTATTTGGTAAGGACATTCAAGATTCTCTCTTCTACCTATTTTGAGATATTAGATGCATGGTTGTTAATGATATTCACCCTACCGTACAATAGAACACCAGAATTTATTCCTCCTAACTGTAACATTGTATCCATTGAAGGCAATTAGTTTTGACTGTAAATTGATAAACTTTCCTTTAAAATTTGATAATTATTTAAGCTCTTTAAATGCAACTGCCACTGGGAAAAATTCATGATTTATATTAAATATCTTCACATTTTTACAGTTTGATTATTAATCATGCTCATAATGGACAATACAGTTCAGATATCAAAGAACATTTACAGTACACCTGTTATGGCCCAAGTGTGGTAAAAACTTAACAGATGGAGGGCCGGGATGTAGCTGAGCGGTTAAGCACTTGCCTAGCCTGTGATGCACCCTGGGTTCAATCCCTAGAACCACAAAAATAGAAACCTTAACAAATGTAAGTTGGGGTTTTTATGGTTTCTGTGGCTCTTTTGTCCTAGAATCCTAAGAGGTGTTTATAATTCATTAGGTTGGTCCTCTGCAGAGTGCCCTCAGTGGTATTTCTGGCTGATGGGCTCTTGGTCTCTTTGAGCCAGTGGTGGTGAGCTTAGCATGTCACAGGCTGTTAGGCAGCCCTAGCTGGAGCCAAGTCTGTTTCTGCACAGTGACTCTGTTTCCCTAGTTCCTTCTGCAGAACTGGAACCTTTCCTTACTCCTCTTGTGGCACTGAAATCCTACAAGTGGGAGAACCACTTCTGCATCCCCTCCCTGCGTGGTTTCTTTTTCCTACTTGCACATTCAAAGACTCCTCATCCAGTTTTTCTTTCGTGGTTTCTGGGTGTCTTTTCCCTTTGGGTGAGGCAGCAGTGCTGAATGGGGATGAGGGGGAGATGTGGGTGGACATTAGACACATGGTTCTGTGGAATGGGGAGCTGCTACGTGCATAGCCTGCTACCTTCGATGGACTGTAGGTCCCCTAAAACCCCATGCTTTCTTCCTTTCCACTGGGAGCTGCTGATCTTGGCATTTATGAATTTTGGTACCAAAATGCAGAACATTTGTAACATCAATAAGTTCATCTGTTCACTTTCAAAGTTAGTATTACAACCTGTTGAGATGATTGATTTGTGTCCCATCTCTGATGGATAGCCTCAATGTTGTAATCACCCATTATCAGACTGGACCACAGTTCTGTGGCCAGACCAGCAGCTCCTGCTCCATCTCAGGCCTTGTGGGAGTAGTCACACTGCCTGTCAGCCCTGCCGTGTCTCCACCCTCCTCGCAGGGCCCACAGCGATAGTGTTAACAACATGCTGAAATAAAGGCCCTTGTCTGCTTAGCATTCCTCTAATATGCCAATCTTGTAACCTTATTAAAAGAGAAAATGAGATGAGTTTGGCCTGGCACTTGCTTCCTGAAGTACTCACGAGCCTTCTGCTCTGATAATCCCTGCTCGGATCTGGCCGGTGATTGACATCAAGCTTATTGGTGCGCAGCTTCCACGATTTGCTTTTCTTTTCATCTCTACCGCTTTCCATTATGTTTTAAAATTAATACTTAAAAATCTGTCTAGTGCACAACAGAGTTGAAATCAAATAGTGTTGAGAGACTGATAATGAAGCAGCTGTCCCTACCCGCTCCCTTGAAGGCACACCCCAGTCCCAACCCAGGGACACCCATTTCCCATTTCTGAGTTGTCTTTGTTTTCTTTTATTCTTTCCTATGCAAAAAAGGCATTTCTTATTATTTTTTTTATTGTGGTAAAATATCCATAACATGAAACTTATACTCCTAACCATTTTTGAGTGTAGGTTTGGTGGTATTAAGTATATACATCTCCAGAGCTCTTCATCTTCCTTAGCTGGAACTCTGTCCCCAGGGAGCATTAACTCCCCACTTTCCCCTCCTCATTCCCTGACAATCACTGTTCTACTTTCTGTCCCTAAAAATTTGACTATTCTAGGTATCTCATCTAAGTAGAATCAGACTGCATTTGTCCTTTTTTCATGGACTTACTCCACTTATCATTCCTATGGTTTGAAGGTTGTACCTCAAAGCTGTGTTGGCAACTTCATTCCCAGTGCAAGTGTTGGGAGGTGGGACCTAATTAGAGGTGATTAGGTCATGGGGGCTCTTCTGTCATTAATAGATTAATGCTGTTATCACGGGAGTCTGTTAGTTGTCATCAGAGTGGATTACTCATAAAAGTAGTTTGGCCCTTTCCTATTTGCTCACTCTCCTACTCTCTTGCCCTTTTTCCTTCTGCCAGCACAAAGTCCTCACTAGATGCTGGTGTGGAATCATGGGTTGAGTAAACATCTTTTCTTTGTAAATCACCGAGTCTCAAGTATTGTGTCATAGTAGTAGAAAACAGACTGAAACAGCCCTCAAGGTTCATCCATGTGTAACATATATCAGAATTTCCCTCATTTTTAAGACTTAATAAGGTTCCATTGTATTTTTGTAGATTTTGTTTATCTGTTCATCCATCAGTGGATACTTGGATTGTTTCCACCTTTCAACTATTATGAACTTCTTTGTGACACACATGACTGTACAAATACATGTTTAGCTTCTGTTTTCAGTTATTTTTGTTATATACCCAGAAGTGGAATTGCTAAGTCATATGGTAGTCACTCCTTTTAAAATATAACTGATCATATCTTGTTTTGAGATTCATATCCCACTTGGTAGCAGGAGAAAAAAAAATCTAAAACTTGCTACTCAATGGTATCTTGATATTTTGATCCTATTTATCTGTCTATATATCCTTTATCTGTGCATTTAAAAAGTTTTGTTGAGATATAACTTACAGACTTTATTGTTCACATAAATGTGTTGTAAATGTATATCTTGATGGTTTTTAGTAAATGATGTGATTTTGTGGGCATATATCCATTTTTAGAATACTTCCATCTTTTAATCAGCTCTGTGGAGCCTGGTGAAGTAATCTCTGTGCTTAGCTCTCTTCTTAGCCCTGGGGCTCTGACTTTTCCCTGGTGTTATCTCCAGGTCAGGTCTTCAGTGTCCTGTTGGGGTAGGGTGTGGACATCTGGCTTCATGAGACAGGCAGGGATTCTGTGCCAAACCTTCTTCCATTCCCTGGTCTTTAGTCTGGTGTGCATATCTGCAGCCTGCCTTTCAGATACCTTGTGGCTGTAACCCACAAATTCCCTAGTTCTTCAGGAGAACAGCTGAGCTTCCTCAGGTCCCCTTCCCTGCACCTGCCAACTTAGTCACTGCTACTATGTCCATGTCAAGACTTCTGTAAAGGTGGCGGACTTTCTTACCCATGCTCACAACTTCCCATCTTCTTGTGGTTCTATCCCTGTGAGGATTCAGAAGGAAGAAGAGAGGTGCCGAGGGTCAAGTTGTCACTTGTACCAGAATTTCCTACTCATCTTTATTTTAAAAGACTATTCACAGAATTAGAAACTACATATTTTAAGGGGTATGTTTCTGTTTTATTGTAAAGTGTTCTTGTTGGTTAGAACTTCTGTTTTTCCATGCTAACCTGCAGCCACTTGCCCAAACCCTGCCTGGACTGATGCTATGCTTAGGACATAGGTGCCATGTCCAGAGAGAGGGTTGCTTTGCAGAAAAGATTGTGATGGAACCCTAGCGGTTTCAAGACCTTGCTGAGTACATCAGTCACTTGGCCAACACTTTTCCTCTCAAATAATCTTAATTTTATTATTAACCATCAAGTGAAGAATAGTCTTGGTTCCTCAAAAAAAAAAAAAAAAATCAAACACAAGTACCATATAACAGTCCCACTCCTGGTTATATAACCACAAGAACTGAAAGCAAGGACTTGAAATACTTATACACCCAAGTGCCTGTGGAAATAAAATGTGACATGGTCGTGTAATGGAATATTATTCAGTCTTAAAAGGAAGGAGATTCAAGCACATTTAGAATGTGTGAGGATGCTACAATATGAATGACTCTTGAGGACGTCACACTAAGTGAAATAAATCGGTCACAAAAGGACAAATACTTCCACTTCTTTGAGCTACCAAGAGTAGTTAAATTCCTGGAGTAATCAGAGCCCTTGTGAATGCTAGGGATAGATGAGATTAGGAGCATACTTACTGGGCTAGGGGGTGAGTAGAATGGAGAGTCATATTGAATGGGGACAGAGTTTCAGTTTGGGAAAATGAAAAGCATTCAGGAGCTGAATGGTGGAGATGTTCTTATAACAGTGTGAATGGAATGAATGCCACTGAACCATACACTTAAAAATGGTTAAAATGGTAAATTTTACTTTCTGTGTATTATAATTTTTAAAGATTTAATAAAACCACTATATGAACAATTACCTTTCTTGGGTAAAATATTGGGATACTCTTAGATTATCAAAAAAAGTTTTGGAGCACAGCTCACACTCTCTGATTCACTGGCAACGATACAAACTTTGGCTTGGAATACAGCCTCAACAATTGTATTTGACTGACAAGTGTATGTGACAGCAGATTTAAGTAAACTTGTCTTTTATAAAGTGAAGGGAAACAAAGGATCGTGAATGAGGCTATCTGTGATGATACATTTATCACAAAGATCACAGAAGAGCAAGGCGATAAATTTACAGAGCAGTGCAGTGTCAAGCATGTCCAACATCTATGAAAATAGGTAAGAACAGATTTCTTGCAGTCAAGGCTAGTGTTGATGCCACAGTTATCGTCTCGAGAAGATCCCTTTTGTAGAAAGAAATGCTGTATAGTGAGGCACATAAGGAAGTTGTAACTTGACAAATTTCCTATTAAATGAAAAACCAGCAAGAGATCTGAAAATAACATAAAATCTGAGTAGCTTTTTTTCTTGTCAATTTAGAGTTCATAGAATATCAACCTCTAGCTTTTATTCACCACCAACTACTTATTAATTAGAAAAGAAGTGATGGTGACTTGCATATTATTTTTCTTCTTTGTGGTGATAAGCCAGTCTTTAGTTTCTCAGCTAAAATTTAGAATTCTGCTCTTGGAAGTATCCTGTCTCTTTGTAATTGATAAATTTCTCAATCCTGTAATGACTTGACCCTGGTTGGTTAAGATAATTTAAAAATGGTACCTGACACATGCATTGTTTCAAATTTTTAAAATGAAATGCTTGTTCTAAAGTAGTCGTCTTTAGTGTTTGCACTTTGATTTAGAGAGCAGATCACTTCATAACTCTTATTGAAGCGTGGCAATGTCGCTGCTGTGTACAGGGTGCCATATGCGTAGTAGCAGAGGGAACTCACCCTTCAGGTCCAGTGATGAATTGAATCATGAATCATGTTCATGGAAGGGTCACTATGCACAGGTTGGATTCCTCACGCAGGGGGGCCAGGAAGCCCAAGGGCTCCTGGCCAAAGTTCATGCTGCATTAGGGGCTCATCAGAGAAGGCCATGGCTCTGTGCTAACCCTGGCTTTAGTACTTCCTGGCTTTCATCCCCATGCAAGTCAGTTAGTTTGTCTGAATGCCAGTGTGATCTCTGAGGGGTTAGGTATCATATCTCCAACTGTTGAAATAATCCTGATATGACGTAATGCATAGTTTCCAGTTTAATTAAAAGATTGTGCCTATGAAGACTCCAGAAATGAGGACATCTTACAGTAAAGGGGAAATATACTTTGTAAGGCTGGTGAAACTGGTCTGGCTCACTTCACACCCTAGAGAAGAGTGTCCTCGGGGCAGATCATGGAACCCAATGTTGTACCATAGAAATGTCACACCAGCTATTTTTTGAAGGGGCCACTCCACCACAGCCCACAGGCCGGATTTCTGTCTCCTTATCCCATCTTCCCATCTTAATTTTGAGACTGCATTCTTAGGAAATGCCTGGGTTGACCAGGGGTCCAGGGTTGGTATTCTAGCTGGGAAGGTAAGAAGGGGTAGGAGGGACCATTGACAGGGCATAATGGACATTATAGTTTCTTGAGAGTCCTTTTGATTGAAAATATCACAGAATGTATCAGTGGGCCTGGAATTCCCTCTCAACCCTGCATGGCAGCTGACCAGGGAGAATGCCACCTACTAAAGGATGTCCCTTTAGTCTGCACCTGGGACAGTGTGAAAATAAGCACCAGACACCTGTGGAATCCACACATGCCATCAGTAGGCAGGCTCTGGGTCTAGATAAGGCTCCTTCATTGAGGAAGAGCAACCTGGGGAAAAAAAATACCATGGGGTCTACAAAAACAAATTACTACTACCTCAAAGGGAACTCTTCCCAAAGAACCAGAGGTATATTCTTCTCAAAGTATGATCCAGAAAAAAGAAGTTCATATTAAACAGTCAGTGTCCCTTCCTCAGTAGAGAATTTTCCTTTTTAATACTAAAATGTGTCTATCACTGTGATTTGTTTGAATTATAGCGCTAGGAGAAGTTGAGCAGACTGATCTGGAGAAGATGGGACCATGATTTTGGTTACTTGCAGGTGTATCACTCCTGAGTGTACCTCCAAGGCTGGGGCAGAGATTGGAAGCTTCCAAAATGAGTGGAGTGTTAGGGCAGCTTTGAGAATAATTGGAGGGATTGGGCAATGGGCTTCAGTGGTCTCAGGATTGCTTTTCTTCTCTGTCATCCCCAAGGCTCTGTGGTGGTTAATTTTAAGTGTCAACTTGGCTAGGCTGAGTTGTGCCCAGATAGCTGGTAAAACATTACTTATGGGTATGTCCGAGTATGTTTCCAGAAGAGATTAGCATTTAAATCAGTAGACTGAGAAAAGGAGGTCTGCCCTCACTAATGTGGTAGGCATCATCTAATATGCTGAGGGGCTGGATAGAAACAGAAAGGCAAAGGAGGATAAATTTGCTCTTTCTGAGCTGGATCATTCATCTTCTCCTGCCCTTTGGATATCAATACTCCCGGCTCTTGGGTCTTTGAACTCAGACCAAGACTTATACCCATTAGATCCCCAGGTTCTCAGACCTTCAATACTAGACTGAATCACACTGCTGGCTTTCCTAGGTTTCCATCTATAGGTGGTAGGTGCTAGGATTTCTCAGCTTTCATAATCATGTGAGCTCATTCCCATAATAAATTAGTTCTTTAATGTAGTATCTCTTAGTATCCATGGGAATTTGGTTCCAGACCTAAAGATGCTCAAGTAAATGGTGAATTCGTAGATGTTGAGAGCACAATAGTGCTTACCAGAAACTGGGATAGTAGAGGAGTGGGAGGACGGGTTTGATCAGTGGGTACAGGGTCATGTTTGATAGGAGAAACAAGGATTGTGTTCTATGGCACAGCAGGCGTGAACGTAATTAACAATAATGCATTGTATACCTCAAATATGAGAGAGGAATTTGAATGTGCTCAACATAAAGAAATGATAAAAGTTTAGGGTGATAGATATACTAATTATCCTGAATGATCACTATCTATTGATACATGAGTCAAAACTCACCTATGTCATAAATATGTACAGTTGTATATCAATTAAAATAAATAATAATTTTTTTTAAGAATTTAAATGGTACAGTATTTTCACACACTCTTCTAATGCTTAAAATCATCTCTCTATCACTTATAATACTGAATGCAATGTCTATGTAAGTTGCTGTTATACTGTATCATTGAGGGAATCATGACAAGAACAAAACAGGGCCATGGCAGCCAGTGTCCGTGCTAGTGGGTGGCACTAACCAAGTGCAGGGCCTTGACTTCTGCTGAACTTTGCCTGACCTGTCTTTCTCTCCCAATGCCACTTTCTACAGCAGGTGTCAGGGCCAGGACTGCCACCCTGACAGTGTGGCCATTCCCCGTGAGCTCTGCAGTAACTGAAGAGCTTACTGTCCTCAGGGCTGTGAGCAGGACCTGTAGATCAGAGTTTTGTTCATGTTCATATTTTTATTTCTGAATGTTTAGAATCAAAGCTGATATTCTGTACACTTTAAGAACAAGCCAAGAGTATTTTCTTAGTGCACTCCTGCCAGCTGTCCACCAAACATTAACAAGAAGACAGATCCTCACTGAATGGGGAGACATCTGGCTGGGGTGTCTGCCTTCTGGGATCCTCCGCTGGGAATTGCACTGGTTTTTGCATGTCATTCTAATGTGGAAAGGCATGCTTTTTCCTATAGCTCTCTGGTAAGGTCAGCCTGCTGCTGGAGCTGCCCATGGGATGCTGTGCATATTGCAAAACTGTGTCAAGAACATAGGGCTTGGTGCTCAACTTGTGTTCCGTCTCTTAGTCTTGGTACCAGAAACAAACAAATAAATAAACAAAAAAGTTATTTGCTCATTTATCTTGAAGATAAGAGCTAACATTAGGATGCTCCACCAGCTGTCAGCAACCCCCTCTTCTTCATCAAGCTCCCTCCTTAGTGTACCTAGAGTTTTGATTCTAACCAAGTCAGTCAATTACGCATGCGGATTATTCGTTCCTGTTTCTTGCCTTTGTACAAACCCTCTCTTTGCTGAAGCTCACTCCTTCCAATCTGGAAACTCTCCTCCAGGAAGCCTTCCATGGTTGATCTGGAGCATTTCTAAACTGTCTTTACGTTGTGCATAGTTTGTGTTATAGGACTTTGTATTCATGTTGGTTTGTAAATTTTTTCCTTAGAGGTTTTGCATGTGGCACTGTCTCATCGTATTTTCAGTCCACTTGTTTTAGTCAGCTTTTTTTGCTGCTGTGACCAATAGACCTGGAAAGAACAATTTTAGAGGAGGACAAGTTTATTTGGGGCTCATGGTTTTAGAATTCTCAGTCCATAGATGGCTGACTTTGTTGCTGTGGACCCAAGGTGAAGCAGAACATCATAGGGTGGAGAAGGAAGACAGCTCAGCACTTGGTAATCAGGAAGCAGAGAGATACTCAGTTTGACTGTGATTTGGGGTGGACATTGAGGCTGGGTGTGACTGGCTGGTTCCTTTAGCTGAATTTGTTCATGGTCTACAGTGAAGGCCTTGCTCATGTGGTTAGTAGGTGACTGGCTGTAAACTGCAGTGCAGCAGGGATAATGGGCCATGCTGTCTCATTCTCCAGCAGGCTGGGCTTCTTTCCTTGTAGTGACAGACTTTAAAGACTATTATAAACTCCTATGCTCAGGTGACTTTCAGGTCTCAGCATCACATTTGCTAGTGTTTTTTTTTGGTTGAAGGAAGTCACACAGTCAAATCCAGCTTCAAAGGGTAGGGAAGGAGTTTTTTTTGTTTTCAAGAGAGAAGTGGCAAAGTCTTCAGATATTTTTTGCAATTTACCATAGCAACCGTTTGGTGCTTTACAGATGCAGATGTTCCTCCAATTATGATGGGGTTATGTCCTGCTAAACCTCACAAGCTGAAAATATTATAAATCAAAAATGAATTGAATGCACTGATAAATCCACCATATAGTTGAAGAATCATGTCAAGCCATCATAAGTTGAAGTCATTACAAGTCAGACACTGTCTATATTATGTATTAGTTATCTCCTGCTGCATAACAAATCACCCTTAACACCTTAAAACAACAAATGTTTACTTTCTCATGGTTTCCATGGTGTAGGAATCTTGGTACAGCTTCCCTGAGTACCCATGTCTTAGGGTCTTACAAAGTGTTGATTGGGGCTGTGTTGTCTCCAGGTGCCACTGGAAGTACCTGCTTCCAAGCTTACTCACACCTTGGTCAGCCTCTGGTCCTTGCTGGCTGGTTCAGCAGGGGTGACATGTGAATACTAGGAGACAAGGCCTGAGGCTGCCTGCCACATCCTAACTCTGTATTAAATGTACTTACATTATCCTCCATATTCAATCAAGGGAACTGAGACAAAGAGAGGGTCCTTCAGACAGCAAGTAGGGGAGCTGAAGTTGGATCCCCAGCTGAAAGACTGTGATACCCTGCTTACAATGGAGGGCATAATATGGGGAAAGATTGATACAATTGACCACACATCCATTAGTGTCCGGTGTGTGTCAAACACCATCAACAGAATTGGCAAATCAGGACATACTCTTTCTAACTGCCAATCCATCCCTATTATACTAAAAGCAGTCATAAATCAATAAGAAAACATTAACATCAGTTGGGAAAAGTCTGCACTGTCCCCAGTCAGCAAGTCACTGAAGAAATATGAAAGGCAAATAAACAGAAAAGTACTGAACCTCACAAGTAATTAAAGAAATGCAAATTATAAAAATTCTTTTTGTGAGTTTGGGGGAGGGGTCCACTAAACTGGTAAACAGTCTTTTAAATATTTGTTCTCAGTCTGGGTGAGCATGTAGAAGGATGCCTCTGTGGAGGAAATGTTGATTGGTATAATGTTCTAGAAAGAAATGTTTGTGCCCTTTGACTCAATCATCTTCTAGGGATTTATATTAAAATCAGAGATAGCAATAAAATTTATGTATCCAGGTATTCACTGCAGCTTATTTTTCTTAGTTGAAAAATGGATGACACCTGAATATCAGTAACAACAGCAGGATGATTATTATATGCCATTCTAGATTCTGTGACCATTAAAACCATGTTTCTAAAGATTCAGTGACCTGGGGAAAGCCCTCATGTTATTTTAAATGAACACAGCACAGTTCCTACTATATGGTAGAATTCCATTTTTGTACAATGCATGTGGACCCACAAAAGCCTGTATGGAAACATGACAGAATATTAAAAATGGTTATTGCCAGGTGGTAACGTATGTTAGTTCCTTTATCCTTTTCCGTATTTTCTCCACTTTCTCCCTTGAGCTTTTATGACTGACATAACTGAGTAGAATGATAGCGGGAAGCATCCAGCCCAGGACCTGGGCACTCGGGCCAGTCGACATGTCCCTGGTCCGTGTTGCTCAGGTGCAAAGCTGACAGGCCCTTCCTGGGCTTGTCTATGGAGTTTGCAGACCCCAAAAAGATGCTGCTCAGCAGTCCGTCAGTATTTATCATAGTTAATATAAGGGACTGAAACCCATAGTCCACATTTCAATTAAGAAAATGTGTGTTTAGTTAGTATATCTGGCTGGGAACCACAGCCCTCCCTCTGCCACCTCCAGGACATGGTTGTGAAATAGTCCTGTCACGGCCGAAGCACCCTAGCTGGACATGGTGGCAAATGCCTGTAATTCCAGCGACTGGCGGTGGGGCAGGGCCGGCTGACGCAGAGGGTCATGAGTTCAAAGCTAGCCTCTGCAACTTAGCAAGACCCTAAGCAACTCAGCGAGACTCTGTCCCTAAATAAATTAAAGAAAAAAAATAAAAATAAAAAAGAGAGAGACTGAAGCATCTTGACCTTTGGGACATTAGTACACAAGACGTTAGGTGAAACCTGATGACTCTGGCTACGTTCAGTATATTCTTGGCATGTCACTTAAAAACCAGGTAATTTCTCCTCTTAGCCTGTGTTTTGTTATAAAGGACTATGAGTCAGTCACCTCGAGGTGGTTTTAGAAGAAACAGGAAACAGGGAGGCGTTTTCCTTTCATGTTTGTTCATTATGTGTCTCTTCTTTCTCCAGTTTGATTTCCTCTCAGCTTTTCCCTTCGTTCCTGCTCACTTTTCCTGCCTTCCTGCTGCTGGGATGGCCTGGCCAGCTCCAGCTTTCTGGCTTTAGTTCCTTCCTTACTCCTGTTCCCCTGATCCCACCTTCCACAGGGATGTAACCACCTTCCTTCCCCATTCTCTCTGCTTTTCTTTTTCTTTTCTTTCTTTTTTTTTTTTTCTTTTTTGCATTCTAGTTATACATAATAGTGGGTCTCATTTTGACATATTCATAATGCATGGAACATAGTTTCCTTCATTTCAATCCCGTACTTCCTCTTTCCCGCCCCTCCTCTCTGCTTTTGGGTTTTGCTCTGAATATCATGTGAAGATATCAGTTAAATATAGTCCACAATTATGAGAAATGCATTCTATATTTTAAAGATAAACTAGCTCCCGATAGTACAGTAACAAAAGAAGACATTTGAATGTGGGCAGAGTGCTTTCAGAATTATCACTGACGTCTAACATCTGGAGGGACACACTGACCCCCAACCCAAGCAGCAGCAGGATTTCCTTTCTTCCTTCCTTCTTCAAAGCAGTCATCCCTAGAAGCTGTGTGAAGGACCCAGAGGCAGGCAGGACTCTTAGTATGGTGCAGTATAATGATCTCCAATGTGCTGGGTGCTGCTTAGAAAAATGAAACAGATAAAACTTGAAAGTAACCCATTTTATGGAATCACCTCATTTGTCACATCCAGTTAGTTGAGATATTTCAGAGGCTCTGGGGGAAGGGGTTTTAGGGTGTGGGTTACCATTTTTAGTTCCTTCTCTTTCAAAATCCCTGTTCCCTTAGGACTCCAAATGTCCACTCCCCCAATTACCTGCTCCAAGGTGAGGGTACATCAGCACTGGACCATGAATGCTATTGAAAAAGCAGATGGTTGTAAAATGTAATTCACTAGTCACTTGTTCCTCAGTGTAAATGAACTGTGTATTAAACATTTCTGGCTCTGGCTCAGGGAATTAATTGAGAGTTGTTTATAGAGAAAAGTCTGTAATACAAGGCTAGAAAATATGGATTTTAAAAGAGCAAAGGTTACAGGCATGAAAAACATATTTAATATTCTAGAACTTTTTTTTCCCCCAAGGAAATGCTTTAAAATCTTTCAATGAAGACTAAGATTTGAATTTCCCACCTTTTATTAGCACTGCCCCTGAGCCAGCCTTGCTGGTGAGTAGGACTCTTAGGGAAGCAGGGCTCCCTCAGGGCACTGGGGTGGGCTAGACATAGCCACAGTAGGGAGGTGGTTCCCTTCAGGAACCTCGTAGGGTTCAGGTGTGGAAGGGGACTCTGCAGCCTGCAGTGTTGGTCACTCAGAGTATGGCAAGTCCTCCCCTGGTGGGCAGCAGAGTACTGCCTCATTGTTCTTGAAACATCCTTCTCCCTCAGCCATGACCCTAGTCATCCACAGTTGCCCTGTCTCCTGCTTGCTCTCTGCTTCCTGGTCGCTACACACCCAACTTTAAGCCAGTCCCCTTCAGCACCCTGTGATCCCAGAATGAGCTCTCTGTGACAGTGGTCTTGTGATACCTGCCCTGCATGTGGTCTTTGTGTTGTGTCTGCAGAATCTCAGCTGCCCCTGCTGGCCAAGCCCATAGATTTTTGTGGGAGAGGCCAGATGTGAAAAGGGGGCAGGGAGAGATGTGGACAAATCCTGAGTACCTAATAGGTGAGGACAGAAAGCTTGGAGATTTGGAGGGGTCTGCCACTCCTTGTCATCAGTGGAAGTGGACACTTCAGCTCTGGACCACGGAAACCAGGTGCTGAGCCACCAGGGGTTTGGTGGGAGCCATGGTGGGAGTGGGCATTGGGGGAAGTGCTGACAGTTTCCCTCATTTATTTGGAGCTCTTAATACTCCTTAATACAAATGAGTGCATGGGGTCTTCTCCATGTCACCATCATGTGCAAATATACAGAAGGTCCCTGACTTAATGACTGTTGGATTTATAACATATGACTTTATGATGGTGTGAAAGCAACACACATTCAGTAGAAACTATACCTTGAAGTTTGAATTTTGAAGTTGTGTGAGGCTGACACTCTGATCCAGCTCCCCCATCAGCCATGCCAGCATGTGGGGAGACACCCACATGTGTCTACACTGTCTACAGTGTTCTGTGTTGAAAAACTTTTGTACATGGAGCCTTTGTACATGAAGGATATTAACTGCATTTTCAGTGTGTGACCTTTTTTACTTACAAGGGGTTAATCAGGACATAGCTCCCATGTAAGAGAGAATGTAGAGAGAAACATTTATATTTAAAAGATAAAGAAATTATTTTCTTCATTTGTAATTCTCTACAAACTGTTTGGCTAATAAAAACCAATAAAGTGACATGGGATCTTTGAAGATGGTAAAAATAATAAATTTTAATAAATTTAGAAGAGTCTTGAGTCTTCAGCTACCACATCGCTCTGGTAATGGTTCTGCAGTAACTGCTGGTATAATATCCTATTGTTTTCTCCTTTAACATTAAAATTTCATCACTTTCCATCTTACTGTGTGTATTCTGTACTTTAGAGTGGTATTTTGGTCTGCTAACATATTGATAATTTATTCTGCTTAGGTTTCTGTCCTACAAAGGAATAGAGTAACCGTTCACATTTGGCACATTCTGAACATAGAGCACTACAGGTGTTTGTGTCTGTAGTTCACCTGCCAAGCTCCTTTTCCATATCTCTTTTCCAGTCAGTGGCAAAGTCTTCATCTTCCTGAGGCATGTTCCATCATTTCGGGCCTCTCTAAGCTGACTCCTCACAGAACCATGGCCAACACATTGGTTCAACGCATCCCTTCAAGTCATTTATCCTGACTCTGGTGCCTCTTTGTTTAATGTCCTCCATTCACTTCAGATGTTACCCTTGATTTCAGAGGTCTAAAATGCTGCCATCCCTAATTTGAGTTCAGTTTTCTTTCTTTCTCCTCTTCATTGTGACCCCTCTGTTCTTATTAGGTTGGTATCATAGATAAAGTGTTATTAGTCAGCCCTCTGTCACTATAATGAAATACTTGACGCAATTAACTGATAAAGAAAGAAGGTTTATTTTGACTCAGTATTTTGGAGGTTACAGTAACCACATTGCTTTAGGCTTATGATGAGTCAGCACTTCATAGCAGGAGTGCACAGTGGGGCCAACCACTTAGCTCATCAGTCCGGAAGCAGAAGTGAAAGAGGAAGAAACCAGGGTCCCACATTTCCCTTGGAGAGCATGCCTCTAATGATCTAAGTTCTTTCCACAGGCCCCACCTCTCATCACCACAGTAGCATCACTCTGAGTATCAAGCCTTAAGAAATGGACTTTTGAGGGAACTTCAACATCTGAACTACAGCAATGGGGAAAAACTAAGTTTGGAAATTATGGGTTTTTTAAATTTTTATTTAGCTCTTAATTTTTTACAGACTGCATTTTGATTCATTGTACACGAATGGTGTACATAATTTCCTTTCTATGGTTGTACACAATGCATATTCATACCATCGTGTAATCATACATGCACATAGGGCAATGATGTCTGTCTCATTCTACCATTTTTCATACCCCCTCCCTCTCATTTTCTTCTACATATTCTAAAGTTCCCCCATTATTCTCTCATTCCCCACCCCCACCCCTATTATATATCATCCTCCACTTATCAGGGAAAACATTCGGCCTTTGGTTTTTTGGGATTGGCTTATTTCACTTAGCATGATATTCTCCAATTCCATCCATTTATTTGCAAATGCCATAATATTATTCTTCTTTATGGCTGAATAGTGTTCCATTGAATATATATACCGGAGTTTCTTTATCCATTCATCTGTTGAAGGGCATCTAGGTTGGTTCCACAATCTAGCTATTGTAAACTGAGCTGCTATAAACATTGATGTGGCTGTGTTATTGTAGTTTGCTGATTTTAGGTCCTTTGGGTATAAACCAAGGAGTAGGATAACTTGGTCAAAAGGTGGGTCCATTCCAAGTTTTCTTGTTTTTAATATTTAGTTTTCTTCCTTATTCAGCCCATCCTTAGTGATTGCAACATTCTCTCATCTCTTTTGAAAATTTTCTTGCATAGCAATGTTTGGTTGTATTGAGGAAGATGCTCTCCCCCAGGCTGGGGACCTTCAGGGTCTTCTGGGAGGAACATCATAGAATAGTATTTGTAGAGCTAAATGTTCCTAGATTGTCATCTCTGAAAGATCCAGTTTGCATTTGTATCTTTTACATTTTCAAAGTTATTTTCAGGTTAATTTTTCTCAAACTAATTTCAAAGAAGACACCCAGAAAACAAGATGGAAAAAAGCTAGATTAAATTTGCTTCACCTAGTTGAGCAATCTAATTTTCATCTCTACCGATATAATGAGATATTTACTATTTGGAAGAATTTTCAAAAGCTTGCATGTAAACTATTTTATTATTCATTTGAAAAAAATAAACCTCTGAATTATTTCTTCATCCTGATTTCTTCTCTAAACAAACCTGTTATTTGTTGATGGTTTTCTCTGCCTAACAGGAAGTATCATACTCAAAATTTCATAGGTCAGGTTGGGTATAGTGACACAAGCCTATGATTCCAGCTACTTGGGAGGGTTGAGGCAGAAGGATGGCAAGTTCGAGGCCAGCCTCAGCAACTTTGGGAGAACAACTGACTCAAATTACAAATTTCAAAAGGATAGGGATGTAACTCAGTGGTAGAGCACTTGCCTAGTGTGTGCAAGGTGCTAGGTTCAATCTGTAGTGCAAGAAAAAAAGAAAGAAAAACAGAAAGAGAGAAGGAAAGGAAGAAAGAAAGAAAGAGGAAGAGAGAAATATAGAAGGAAAGGAAGAAAGGAGAGGAAGGAAGGAAAGAGGGATTGAAGGAAGAACAAAAGAAGGAAGGAAAGAAAAATTCCATAGATCATTGTCAACTTTCAGTGCTCAGGACACTATAATAAAGTCACTTAAGTGCATTTAGCATATAGTGCAGAGTGGGTTGTGTGTAGGGGGCTCACTTTCATACAGCAGGCAGTTAGACCTGTCCTTCTTTGTGTGTGCATCCTGAAGTTCTCGAAGTAGGTGAATGCTGCATTGCAAAGATACCCTAGATTAGAACTGGGTGGTTGATAAATACCTGCCAGGAGGATTCATAAAAGTCTGCATTTCAAGTCCACAAACTCCCCCTGTGCATGAAGGACTGGAGCCCAGGAGGTTCTCTTCCTGCTGAGCTGTTTTCCACACAGGGCTTGTGTCTAGAGAGAAAAAAGATCCACTGGTAGGCCAGTGTTTTAAAAGAAACATACCTGGCAGCTTGCATTAGAAAGGATGAAAAATCTTGTTAGACTTATTAAATTTAAAACAAGCTAATATAGGGTCCTTCTGTATCCACAGGGGATTTATTTCAGGACTTGAGGAACTAAAAGTAAGGATGCTCAAGTCCCTTATACAAATGGTGCAGTGTTTGCATAGAACCTGTGCCCGTTCTCCCATACACTTCATCTCATCTCTAGATTACTTGTGACACCTAATATGATATAAATGGTATGTAAATAGTTGTTACACTGTCTTGTTTAGGGACTAATAATAAGAAAAAATCTACATGTACAGTATAACTCATTTTTTTCTTTATTTTTTCTATGTTCGGTTGAATCCCTTGCCCTATGTGGATATGGAGAGCAACTATAGTTGGAAGTTGCATCAGCCCTATTTTTTAAAATAAGTAAAAAATGTTGATACTTTTTTAAATAGGAAGGGAGCACTAACTCAGATGGATATGCAGAGGGTAGCAAGAAAGTCTCAACCTAGCAAACTCTGGGAAGTGGTATGCTGTGGAAAACCTCCCTTACCATGTTTTCTGGGAGTTCAAAGCATTTCTCCTGAGTAGCAGAGATGGGTAGAGGTGATTTAATCTCATCTAATCTTAGAATGACGTCTTTACTCCATGGAAATCTTTAAGATGGTATTCTTGATTCACTCTGCTTCACAGGTTGGATTTTAAAAAAAAATCAGATCACTGTCCCATTTTTTCATATTGAATTTAAATTTTTCAATTAGAATCATTTGATTTGTGTCAAATTATGAAAGGAGCTTGCTTGTTGTTGGAATGTGTTGTTGGCAGAGTAATGGCTCCTCAAAAGATGTTTATGTCTCAATTCTTGGGACCTGTTAAAGTACATGGTAGAGAAGAATGGAGGCTGTGGGGTGGAATAAAGATGACAAAATCAGTTGACCTTGGGGCAGGAGCTTATCCTGGATTACCTCAGTAAGAAAAGGGTCCCTGACAGTGGAAGAGGGAAGCAGATAGAAGAAGGAGATATGACATAGAAGAATGGTCAGAGATACATAGTGCTGGCTTTGAAGATGAAGGGAGGGCTGTAAGCTGAGGAATATGGATAGAGGGCTCTAGAAACTGAAAAGTGAGACCATGGATTCATCCCTAGAGTCTCCACAGTGAGACTTATGTCAGACTTCTTAACTTTGGAACTGTAAGATAACAATTTGTGTTGTTTTAAGCTGCTTAAATTGGCTGCAGTTTGTTATGACAGCCATAGATAACTAATGTAGAAAAGGCTGGGAATATCACTCAGCAATATGAGTGCTTGCCTAGCATATATGAAGTCCTGAATTATTTGATCTCCAGGGGTGGAAGGCCACGAAAGGAAGAAGAGAGAAGAGAGAAATTAACAGTATTGCAGAAGTGAAACAATATGAACTTCTATGAAGAAAAAGCCAATCCTATCCCATTCCCCCCACTATGGTGCTATTAGGGACCAAGTCTCCTCCTCTTTGTTGCTCACCAACTTTAGCATAGTGACTTCGCTGGCCAGAATTGAGTAACATGGTCACAGTTAGTGAAGCTGGTCTGGGAAAAGAACTTTAGTTTGTGTCTTAGTTTGTTTGGCTTGCTATAATGAAATGTTGTAGACTGAGTGGCTTAAAAACAAACAGAAATTTATTTCTCACAAGTTTGTAAGCTGGGAAGTCTAAAATCAAGGTGCCTGCAGATCAGTGTCTAGTGAGGGTTTGTTTCCTCAGAGATGATATTTTCTTGCTGTGTCTCACATGGTGGAAGGGCATGCTAGCTCTCTTGGGTCTCTTTATAAGGATACTGTTTGAGATATTGGAAAAAAAATCGAAGTGTTTTTCCTACCTCTCTCAATATAGAATACTTCACCTCTGGTCACCAATATAGGTGTGGGATATTGTTCCACATACTAAATAGTTCTTCAACAGACACCAACGGTATGTCCTACAGTCCCAAGACTGCCAGTGATAATTCTCAGGTGTAATCTATACTTCTGACTTTCTGACTTTAAATTGGGATCCCTTCCATCCTCTCCAAGTTTGATTAATTTGCCAGAATAACCTCACAGAAACTCAGGGAAACATGTTATTTACTTTTATTCATTTATCATAAAAGATATTACGAAGGATTCACATGAACAGCCAGATGGAAGAGATGCCCAGGGCGGGCAGGTGGGAAGGGGTGTGGAGCTGCCACGCTCTCTCCGGGAACTGCCACATGTCCAGACACCTGGAAGCTCTCTGACCCTGTCCTCTGGGTTTTCATGGAGGCTTCATTACTTAAGTAAGATTGAGTCAATCACAGACCATTGGTGACCAACTCAACCTTCAACTTCTTTCTCCTCCCTCGGGGTCTGGAGGTGCGGCCAAAAGTTCCATCCCTCTAATCATATGGTGGTTGGTTCCCATGACAACTGTCCTCCACCTTGAGCTATCGAGGAGCCCTGGCTGCCAGATAATTGTTAGACTATTAAAAGTTACCTACTGCTCTGGTCATTCCAGGTAGTTTTAGCAACTGTGTATTGGAAATGGGGGACAATAAAAGATATATTTCTTATCTTAAGTCACAATATCACAGCACTAATCCCATTCACGAGGTCTCCACTGGTATTATCTAATTAAGTCGTCAGTGATAATTAGACCCCACCTCCTACTTTCCATCACTTGGGGTGGGATTTCAGCACATTATTTGAAGAGGAGGTGGGCACACAAATAGCACTTAGACAAGTTGCTATTCTAACCAATCTGATCTTTGGAGGAAGAAGGTGTCAGCTTTGGTCTGTGGCCCTGTCTTTCCTAGTCTTTGCCCACAGTCTGAACATCCACACATAGACCTCATTGGCACCTGCATTTCCTCCCTTTTCTGGAGCCAGAGTTCAGTTCCAGTGGTCAGTGGATGATCTGGCATTTCCCCTTTTTTTGAATGGTGTTCCTCCCACCCGTCTTCACCAGAGGGCTGCCTGGTAAATCTCACATTCATCACCTGCTTATCCACCTGCTCCCAGTGAGAAACCACCCACTGGGGCTTTGATCCCATGCTGTTTCAGGTAGTTGTTGTTCCCAGTCCTGTTCTGTTGCAAGATGTTAATTAATCCTATTCCCTTGATTATCTCCTAACTCATTTCCAAACATGGGCCTCTTCCCTGGATTTCTGGTGGTTTGAATTCTGAGGTCTGTCTGGAGGACAGCACAGGGAGAAATTTCTGGAGGAGGGAGCTGGTCAGACCTTGTCTTCCCCGACTTCCGAAGGGACCTGGGGGATTCCAATGATGACAGTTTTCTGTGGGTGGTGGTGGTTTGTTTTCGCTTTTAAGTGTGGACAGGGAGTCTAGGATGGTAGAGCAGTCACTACTGACAGGTGACCACAGGAGTAATGCCAAATGGGAAGGCCAAAGCCCAGAACCTTTTGTTCCACTGTAGAGAGGTCTTGCTGAGGCTCATCTGGCAAGCATCTGAGAACCTGATCCTAAGCAGATGAGAGCATGAGTTTTCTTTCCCTCTCAGAGACCTGTCGTAGTTTTGAAAGGGGTGAGACCAAGAGGTTTGGTTACCACCCTGGTTTCTCTCCATTCAGGATAGAGGCTACTTCCTGACTGTTATGTAGGGAGCAAGCACCTCTGGAGGCCCTCGGGGAGGCGTCACTCTATGTAAAGGTCAGGTCTGCATTTTTAAAATGGGGGAGAATGAAATACAGAAAGTGAGCAGTACTAGTCCTGCTGACCAATGGGAACAGGGTTTTTCATCTTCAATGCTTTCCTATTCCTCCCTCTGTCCAGGAAGCCCCAAGGTCTCTGTCACTGGGGGCTGGCTTCTAGGCTGGGGTTACTGTGACCCTCCTTATTATACTGTGCCAGCCCACTGGCACCTCTTCAGCTGGGTAGACTCTGGAAGGAATGAGAGGAAGTCACAGCATTCGCTGGTTCTGCCTTAATGGAGGTTCCCAGAGAAGAGGGGTCCATAGTAATTGACCTTGAGGGCCTGAGTGAGAGAGACTGGTCAGAAGAGAAATGCTACAATGCTGCAGCCACGTGGGGAGGGAGGCCTGTGAGCACCACTGTGTGTCCTTCTGATCTTCAGGACAAATTGCAGAGAACTGCTTCTCAGTAGAATAACTCTGCTGATGTTGGTCCAAAGTTCCCAGACTTTGATATTAAAAAAAAAAAAAAAAAGGATTTAATGAAGAAAATTTCACATTGGGCCGAGTTCCCTTTTAGACTCTGTAAAACTTCTGATCATGTCCAGCCAAGAAGCATGTTGGTGAGTTTCTCAAAGATAGTAGAACATGGTCTTCCCAAGTCAGAAAGTGGCTTGTAGGGGGTCAGAGTCTCAGAAAATGATACCCAGAGTATGTTGCTTTGGCATGCTGAGTACTTTAAACTAAGCCTTGGGAAGGGCCTCAGAAGCAAAGACTCTTTCTGACCTCCTTCTAACTTCCTTTTCCTCCTCCTCTTTCTCCTCTAAGTGAGACCACAGAAACGAGAATTCCTCTTCTTGAAGACAGATCACAGAACTAGGATCTCTCTCTTCCCAAACTAGGCCATAAAACCTTGAAATATTACTTTAATCTTCTCCTACCCCTTGGTGTAAGACCTGGCCATAAAGAAATTTTTTGACCTACCTTGTCTGATAGTAGATCATAAGACCCCTCATTCCAGAAGGAGTCCTGACCCCACCCAGGATGAAGGAACTGCCCTTCCCATTTTCCCCCAGTCCCTGGATAGCACTGTTTTACTGTGAGTTTGGACTGCTCTAGGTGCCTCATATTAAGTAGAAGCATGCAGTATTTGTTTTTTGTGACTGGCTTATTTCACTTAGCATTGTATCTTTATATTCATCCATTTTATACCTCATGTCAGAATTTCTTTCTGTTTTAAGGTTGAATTATATTCCAACATAGGTACAACCATATTTTGTTTATCCATCCATGCTTCCATGGATTTTGGATTTTTTTTCTTCCTATTAGTATTATGAATCTTGCTGTGATGAGCATACATGTTACAGCTCTTTGAAGTCTCTGCTTTCATTTCTTTTGGATATATATACCCAGAGGTGGAATTGCTAGGTCATATGTAGTTGTGTTTCAAATTTGAGAAACTTAAGTAGGGTGGGTGTATTTGCTAATGAGTGGGAAATTGATGGAAAAATGAAGTGGAAGCATGGGTAGGGACAATCCCTAGCATAGGCCCTGGAGATGCTGGGATTCAGGAAGAGAAGAGACATAGCAATCAGTGATGTGACTCTGAGGCAGAGGATGGTAAGTGTGGAAGAGTTCAGGGTCCTGCCTACCTGCATTGACAGGCATGGAAGCAGGAATGGGTGGGTTGGGTATCACTGGAACAAGGACATGCAGAATAAAAGCTGAGTTTAAAGTTGGAAACTCGATATTTGTGGTGTCTGGCATTCATTGTCACAGGTTTGCAATTTGCTCCAGTAAGATGTGGAAACTTGGGAGTGACCTTTTTTCTACATGCTAATGTTGGGAATGAGTGATGGTTGTAATTTTGTAAGTGCAATGTTAACCCAAGGTTATTGGAGAAAATTTTATGATCAATGCATACCATTCTATTATATGCAGAATAAAAAATGTTTTTACCACACGTAAGACTATGAAAAATGACATGCATCTCAGCTGGCACCAGGCTAAGAAAAGTAAATTAGGTCATTGCTGTAATAACCATTTAACATGGGGCAGGGAAGAGGATAGTTGTTTAAAAATTGCTTTTTAAGATCTGTAGTGTTTCATGATTCCTTTTATAAAAGTTCAAAATAGGCAAAAGTATTGTGTGTGATAGAAATCCTAAGAGTGACTGCCCATGAGGGTGGGGATGAATTGCAAAGTGTAAGGCAGAACTTCCTGGGGGATGGGATGTTCCATATCATGGATGGAATGTTAGATTCATGAAGGCATATGTCAAAGCTCATAAAATTGTATTTTATGGTATGTGAATTTCCTTGTATATACTTTTACCACAATGACAAAGCTATAGCATAAAATAATCCCATAGTGCTATGCTATCTTCTCAGAGATCTAGATACACCAACAGACATGAGAATAATGTTATTTAAGGAATGTTATTAGACACAGAAACTAAACTGTCTGCAAAGTAAAATCTCTCTGGGGATCTAATGGCATTAAGCTCAGTAATAAGGCATGAAATACATACTTGGAATTCCTAAGGTTGAATGGGAAGAGGGCATTTTATGTATTCATGTGTGTGGATAGGGGTATTACCTGGATGGTGTTAGTTTTCCATTGTTGTAACAATGTCCGAGATAAATCAACATAGAGAGACAAAAGGTTTATTTGGGCTCATAGTTTGGAAATTTTTACAGTGGTAATTGGCCCCATTGCTTTAGGCCTATGGGGAGGCAGCATACCATGGTGGGGGGAGTGATGGAAGAAGCTATTCATCTCATGGTAACCAGGAAACAAAGAGAGTAAAAAGAGGGAACTATGTCACAATATTCCCTGAAGAATACCACCCCTAAAGACCTAACTTCCTCCCACTAGGCCCTACCCTCCTAAAGGTTTCTACCACCTCCTACAGATTACAGGGTAGTAACCACACCTTCAGCATATGGGCCTTTGAGGGTCATTCCAGATCCAAACTATAGCACTCTGTGTGATTTTCTCACATGATGATAACAAGCACATTTGTACAGTTGCACATGGTCTTATGACTTAATTGTGCTCCCGCCTCCCATTAATTTGTACGTTGAAACCCTAAGCCTCAGCACCTGAGAACGTGATTGTACTTGCAGATTGGGTCTTTAAAAGAAGTAATTAAATTAAAATAAAATTATATGAGTGGGCCCTAATCCAATAGGACTGGTGTCCTTATAAGAAGAGAAGATTGGACACCAACAATCAGAAAGGAAAAATATGTGAAGACACAGGGAGAAAATAGCTGTCTACAGTAAGGAGAGAGTACTGAGGAGGAAACCAGCCCTGCCAATATGATACCTTGACCTCAGAATTCCAATGTCTATTTTTCAGTCTGTCCACCTGGGGTTCTTTTGTTATGGCAGCCCTAGCAGATTGATACATATGGCTTTTGATATCATTATTTCTTTTATCTGTATTCCTCCTGTCCTCTGAAGAAGACAGGGGTAGATGGTAACTGTATTTATAAATGAACAAATAAAAACGCAGGGGCCCATGGTAGACGGTGGCAAGCTTATTCTTTTTGTTATTTTACACTGCCTCATTGAGTTTCTTATGGGTAGGGGGTAACTACCTGCTGATAACAGGGCATTGGTATTAGACTGAAATTTGAAAGGAATCTAAACATTAAGGTTCAAATAACCCTAAGTGCAAACTCAAACACTTATTTTGTTTCTGTTTTCAGTTCTTATCAAGAGTTAGCCTTTGGTTTATGAGTCTTGGATTTCACAGTGTCCAGGCCAGCTGCTAGGAACATTAGACCCTCTCACTGGGTCCTGTGTGAGGTTGGTGGTGGAGGACATTCCACAATGCACACACTTTAGGTTTGGCCATCTAAAAGTGATAAATATACTAATTATGATTTAAAAAACTCGCCCATGACCTGATAGCTACTGAAGATTATAAATGGAAAACCAGAGTTCCTTGGTTCCAACTTTCATTCCTGGTTTTCATGTAAGTTTCAGATCCTTTGTGGTTACTAATGTAGATAGTAACTTATACTGATATTTTGATTTATTGCTTTTAAAACTTGAATTTAAAGTGTATAAAATGGTTCTGATTCAAATCCTTGTATTTATATATACTCTCTTATGATTCCATGCATGGCCAGCCTTATTCAATTAGTTATCATTTCTGATAACATAAAAAGGATTTATAATCCAGGTATGGTGGTACATGCTACAATCCCAGGACTCAGGAGGCTCAGGCCGGAGAGATCACAAGTTCAAGGTCAGCCTCAGCAACATTGCAAGGCCCAAGCAACTAGGTAAGACCTTGTCTCAAAAAATAAAAAATAAAAAGGATTGAGGATGTGGCTCAGTGGTTAAGCACCCCTGGGTTCAATTCCTGTACCAAAAGGAAAAAAAAAAAAAAGGACTTATGAAACCCACTGCCACATCAAAGACAGATCCTTCACAATATGCCACCCTGACTACATGATTCTCCCCTATCCCATTCCCTTGCCTTGCCTGACCTAAGTTACCATTTTCTGAATCTTACCTAATTCCCTTGCTTTTTTGTATATTTCCACTTATTAAATAAATTTTAATCTTGTTTATTTTTACCTATATAAAAGAATCTTCTGTATGTGATCTTTTGGGGGGCCTTTTCCCACCTAGGATAGATCATAAATTCCCTTCCTGTTGTATGACTTGCTGTACTTCACTCATTTTGGTAGCTCTACTCTGAGTGTAGTTGCACAGTTGATTCATCTGATCTCTCATGAATGAACATTGGGTTGTTTCCAGATCATTGCTACTGTGAACAGGGTATATCAGAAGATTCCTGTGCTGATCTCCTGGTTCATATGTGCATGACTTTTTCTGGGTAATATGCCCAAGAGTCAGATTCTGGGATAGGACCACAGATGTTCAATGCTAGAAGATTATGTGCTCTGCTCTTTCCTGAACCAATTCCTTCTATTTACTGCCCTTCCTCTCCCTTCCATCTGTGTATACTTAATCTTATGGATTTATACTCTTACTGGCTCTAAATATTCTCAGACCTTTAAGGTGTTCCCCCAATTCTCAGACCTCAAAGGAATGAGTAAAACATGCTTGGCTTATATTCTCTGATACGATGATGCTCACTATCTGTTCTTGTGTCTGTTGGTCACAGGGGATCCATGGACCTGGAACAGTGTCTGTTAACCTCTTGCAGCATCCTCATGATTTCTGTTGCTTATAATTTTTGTCTGTTCTTTGGGTTATTTTATGATTTGGGGTCGTAGGTTTTAAAGCTCTCTTTTGTGCTGTACAGTGGTAGGACAGGATCTTGGGTTGGTTCTCTGCGTAACACAAGGGAGATAGCATGGCCACCCTTCTTCCACAGCCCCTTCCCTGTGCTTCTCCATCACTGCCACCTGGCTCATCATCTTTAATGGCTATCATCCTTGTGTATAGGTGCATTCTAAAATTTTTAAAACCAACAGACCCTATGTATTGGAAAAATGATGTGATTTTATTCACTGTAGAACCAATCATGAGATTTCAGAGGTGGAATGCACCTTTGCTGTCTTAAGAATTGTTCAAGTATCCATGCATAGTTCTTGTATGCGTTTCACCTGGCTTCCCCCAAGGTGAACATCTCATGTGACCATGGTCCATCTGCCAAATCTAAATGGAACGGATATATAGACTTTATTCAGATTTCACCAGATTTTCCCTGATGGCTTTTTGTTGTTGGTCTGGGATCTAATCTAGAGACCACATTTAATTTAATCATCATGTCTTTTTAGTCTCCTCTAATCTTTCCTTGATTTTCATGACCTTGACATTTTGAAGAATACTGGTCAGGTATTTCGTAGATCAAATATCCCTCAATTTGGGTTGTCTGATGTATCTTCATTATGAGAATGGGGTTACAGACTTGAGGGAAGAGTACCACAGAGGAAAGGTCCCCTGCTCATTTATTGCACCATATCTAATATTAATATGTGACTTATTGACTTATTACTGGCAAAGTTAACTTGATCACCTGTCTGCCTGGTGTCTGCTCTGTAAAGTTACCATCTTTTCCTTTCCTGTGCCCTCCTTCCTTGTAAGCTAGTACATACCACAATGAAGAGGAAAAGAATTAAGCTCTACTTCCTGGAGGAAGGAACATCCAAGAATTAGTGGACATAAGGTAAAACCACAGTCATTAATAAAGTCTCTAGCAGAGACACTCTGAAGCAATGCAGGTATCCTACTTCTTAAAATTTCAATCTCTAATTTTAGCATTCTTGAGTGGATCTTGGCTCAGCAATTATCACTGTGGTGTTCTGATGGTAATTTTTAAAATTTCCTTCCTTCTTTTTACCTTTATTAGTTTGAATTCTTCTTCAAAAGAAGCTATGAACATAGATGAAGGATATTTAAAACCAAAATATCACCAGTATGTTCTATAGCTATGAACATAGATGAAGAATATTTAACCAAAATATCAATTTTGGATATTTAACCAAAATTTAACCAGTCAAAATAACCAAAACAAGACCAAGGAGAATGTTCTCAATACTGAGTCTATTCACCTTTCATCTTCTTAATAAATGACTAAAGAGGAAAACAAACAAACTGTGTAATCTATAAATAAATTGCAGAACAAGGAAAAAGGAGTAGTACCTAGAAGGCTAAAATAAAAATTTAGTGGAGTATCCAGATAAAATATATAGGCAATTAACAAATATATGAAAAGTGTTCAACATCTCTAATAATTAAAGAAATGCAAATTAAAACAACCCTAAGATTTCATCTCACTTCAATTAAATAGCTATTATCAAGAACAAGGTGTGGGTTTGAATGTGGGGAAAATGGTACACTCATTCATTGCTGGTGGAGTTGTAAATTGGTGCAGGCCACTCTAGAAAGCAGTATGGAGATTCCTCAGAAAACTTGGAATGGACCCACATTTTGACCCACTTATCCCACTCCTCAGTTTATACCCAAAGGACTTAAATCAGCATACTACAGTAACACAGCCACATCAATGTTTATAGCAACTCAATTCACAAAAGCTCAATTGTGGAACCAACCTAGAAGCCCTTCAACAGATGAATGGATAAAGAAACTGTGGTACATATACACAAGGGAATATTATTCAACCATAAAAAAGAATAAAACTACAGCATTTGCAGGTAAATGAATGGAATTAGAGAATATCATGCTAAGTGTAATAGACCAATCCCAAAAAACCAAAGGCCGAATGTTTTTCCCTGATAAGTACATGATGATACATAATGGGGTTGGGGGTTAAGAGAAGAATGGAGGAACTTTGGATTACATAGAGAAAAATTAGAGGGGGCAGGGGACAGGGGTATGAAATATGGTGGAATGAGATAGATAGACATCATTACCCTATGTACATGGATGATTACATGAATCTTTTGAATCTACATCATGTACAACCATAGAAATGAAAAGTTGTACCCCATTTATGTACAACGAATCAAAATGCAATCTGTAAAAATAAAATAAATAAATAAATAAATAATAAATACATCAATACATAAATAAACCATGAGGAATCAAAAAGAAAATGTCAGGACATTGGTATTTTCAATAGTGTGAAAAAACAGAAGAAAATGACTTTTAGCAGTTGGAGGGGTTGGTTCATTTATCAGTTGTCCAGTAGAATGTCGTACAATCTGAAATTGTCTGCCTCTTCCCAGTGCCATCTGACTTGTTCCTCTGTTTCATGGCATGTGTTTTAATCCTCCAAATCCATTTTTCCCTCATAGGAAATTGAATCTATGATCTTTGTATGAGAGTGGTCATTCCTGTAGGCATGCCCCTTCATTATCTCTGTAATCTCTCCTGCAGTGGTCAAGGCTGTATATAGCTGTCTCTTTTGAGGATGAAATTGCTGAGCTCAGCTTGTGATGTGTAAGTCTATGCAGTTGCCCAGGGATAGAGCCAGGATTTGAATCCAGGTCTGCTGTGTTGAAAGCTAGAGCTGCCCAGTTAAGACTCCAGGGTGGGATCCTGGCAGCTACATTTTAAACTGCTAACAAGGTGATATTTTGACTTTTTAAAAAATTTGTTTTGAATTCTTTTGGCTTGCATGGCTTGTTTGCATTTAAGTTACTTAAATTCCTGTATGCCAAAGTAAGGTCCAACATGAAGCCTGACTATTGTGGTCACTGAAGGGCTTTTAGAATTGATTGTTTGGTGAATAGGATGGGGTGGATGAGTTTTCTACCATTCTAAGAACAACACTTTCCTCACTCAGAGCCAACATCCTGATTGGCACTGTGTTACTTAAAAATATGCTGAGAATTCATGTCCTTGCTGCATTACCTAAGAGATTTGCATTTACTGTGGAAATTCAAGCACATTTTATCCAACCCACAGGCACTAATGAAGAGCTAATGAACCGCTGAGAAACTGGTTCAAATAAATGATTACAATCGACAAGAGAAGTACAAACATGACCCTGATGAATGATAATCAAGAGCGAGTGGAAAGGGATGATCTTATTAATTATCCAGACTCTTTTAAGTCTAGTTCCAGAATTGTGAATAGTAATAGACATTGGAGATAAAATGTTACATAAAATATTCAGTTACTCTTAAAACAGGCCACATGATGCAGATACAGTGTTTCAGTATCATTTTTGACATTTATGTATGTATTTGTATTGAGAGCTGGTTACCCGTTTTTTCTTGGAATCTAAATAATCAGCTTATTTTAGTAATTTCATGTTACTTATTAATTTTTATATTTGATGACTAGTTGAAAAAATACTATAATTTTTAAAATTTTTTTCCTTTTTTGCACTGCTAGGGATCAAACCCAGTGACTAACACTGACCTATATGCCTAGCCTGAATTTTTTTTTTTTTTTTTTACATTTTCTTTTTTTATTTATTTTTATTTTATTTTTTTATTTTATTTTATTGTAAACAAATGGGATACATGTTGTTTCTCTGTTTGTACATGGCGTAAAGGCATACCATTTGTGTAATCATAAATTTACATAGAGTAATGTTGTTTGATTCATTCTGTTATTTTTTCCCTTCCCCCCACCCCTCCCACCCCTCTTTTCCCTCTATACAGTCCTTCCTTCCTCCATACTTGCACCCCTCCCTAACCCTAACTCTAACCCTAACACTAACCCTTCCCTCCCCCCATTATGTATCATCATCCACTTATTAGCGATATCATTCGTCCTTTGCTTTTTGAGATTGGCTTATCTCACTTACCATGATATTCTCCAATTTCATCCATTTGCCTGCAAATGCCATAATTTTATCATTCTTTATGGCTGAGTAATATTTCATTGTATATATATACCACTTTCTTTATCCACTCATCAATTGAAGGGCATCTAGGTTGGTTCCACAGTCTGGCTATTGTGTGAATTGAGCAGCTATGAACATTGATGTGGCTGTATCTCTGTAGTATGCTGATTTTAAGTCCTTTGGGTATAGGCCAAGGAGTGGGATAGCTGGGTCAAATGGTGTTCCATTCCAAGCTTTCTGAGGAATCTCCACACTGCTTTCCAGAGTGGCACTAATTTGCAGCCCCACCAGCAATGTATGAGTGTACCTTTCTCCCCACATCCTCGCCAACAACCTGTTGTTGCTCCTGTTCTTGATAATCGCCATTCTAATTGGGGTGAGATGGAATCTGAGGGTGGTTTTGATTTGCATTTCTCTTATTACTAGAGATGTTGAACATTTTTCCATATGTTTGTTGATTGCTTGGAGATCTTCTTCTGTGAAGTGTCTATCCATTTCCTTAGCCCATTTGTTGACTGGATTATTTGAATTCTTGGAGTAGAGTTTTTGAGTTCTTTATAGATTCTGGAGATTAGTGCTCTATCTGAAGTATGAGTGGCAAAGATTTTTCTCCCACTCTGTAGGCTCTTTCTTCGCATTGCTGATAGTTTCCTTTGCTGAGAGAAAGCTTTTTAGTTTGAATCTATCCCAGTTATTGATTCTTGCTTTTATTTCTTGTGCTATGGGAGTCCTGTTAAGGAAGTCTGGTCCTAAGCCGACATGTTGAAGATCTGGACCTACTTTTTCTTCTATAAGATACAGGGTCTCTGGTCTGATTCCAAGGTCCTTAATCCATTTTGAGTTTAGTTTCGTGCATGGTGAGAGATATGGGGTTTAGTTTCATTCTATTGCATATGAATTTCCCATTCTCCCAGCACCATTTGTTGAAGAGGCTATCTTTTCTCCATTGCATATTTTTGGCCCCTTTGTCTAGTATGAGAAAAATTGTATTTATTTGGGTTTGTGTCCATGTCCTCTATTCTGTACCATTGATCTACCTTTCTATTTTGGTACCAATACCATGCCGTTTTTGTTAGTAGAGTTGAAGATCTGGTATTGCAATACCCCCTGTTTCACTCTTCCTGCTAAGGATTGCTTTAGCTATTCTGGGTTTCTTATTCTTCCAGATGAATTTCATAATTGCTTGCTCTATTTCTGTAAGGTACATCATTGGGATTTTAATTGGAATTGCATTGAATTTGTATAGCACTTTAGGTAGTATGGCCATTTTGACAATATTAATTCTTCCTATCCAAGAACATGGAAGATCTTTCCATCTTCTAAGGTGTTCTTTAATTTCTTTCTTTAGTGTTGTATAGTTCTCATTGTAGAGGTCTTTCACCTCTTTTGTGAGATTGATTCCCAAGTATTTTATATTTTTCGAGGCTATTGTGAATGGGGTAGTTTTCCTAATTTCTCTTTCTGAAGATTCATCACTTATGTATAAAAATGTATTGGATTTATGGGCATTGATCTTGTAACCTGCTACTTTACTGAATTCACTTAAGAGTTCTAAAAGTTTTTCTGGTGGAATTTCCCGGTTCCTCTAAATATATAATCATGTCATCAGTGAGCAGGAATAGTTTGAGTTCTTCTTTTCCAATTCGTATCCCTTTAATTTCTTTGGTTTGTCTAATTGCTCTGGCTACAGTTTCAAGGATGATGTTGAATAGAAGTGGTGAAAGAGGGCATCCCTGCCTTGTTCCAGTTTTTAGGGGGAATGCTTTCAGTTTTTCACCATTTAGAATGATATTAGCCACGGTCTTAGCATAAATGGCCTTTACAATGTTAAGGAATGTTCCCACTATCCCTATTTTTTTCTAGTGTTTTGAGCATGAAGGGGTGCTGTATTTTATCAAATGCTTTTTCTGCATCTATTGAAATAATCATGTGATTCTTGACTCTAAGTCTATTGATATGGTGAATTACATTTATTGATTTCCTGATGTTGAACCAACCATAGGTATTTGGCTTATGTAATTGATAGAGAAAACTTTACAGTTCCCTGCAGACTTGAAGCCTTGGTAAACCATTATTTACTGGAAACCTCCACCAATTATTTTAAATAAGATGATTCTCCATTGACTACTGGCATTGATGGTGTATGCTGGATAGAATAGGATAAACCAGGAATACCTTTCTGGGCTTCTGTTTTGGGTAGCTAATTAAGCAGAATATAATGCTTTAAAGGAAATTTAAGTTTTCTTTTTTTAATCAATTTTTAACATTTGTTCTAATTAGTTGTACATGATAGTAGAATGCATTTATACATTTTGATAAATCATACATAAATGGAGTGTAACTTCTCATTTTCCTGATTGTACATATTGTAGGTTCACATTAGTCATGCAGTCATATATGTGCATGAGATAATAATGTCTTACTCTACTATCCTTCATATATCCCTTCCCTCCCTTCATTCTCTTCTACCTGATGTATAGTACCTCTATTCTTCCTTAGAGCCCCACCCCTTATTGTGAATTAGCATATGCATATCAGAGAAAACATTGGTTTTTGGGGTTTGGCTTATTTCTCTTAGCATGATTTTCTCCAACTCCATTTACCAGCAAATGCTATAATTTCATTCTTCTTTAAAGCTGAATAATATTCCATCATGTATATATCTATATCTACATTTATATCTCTATCTATCTATCTATCATCTATCATCTATCTCTCTCACATTTTTTTATCTATTCATCTGTTGAAGGGCACCTAGGTTGGTTCCATAGTTTAGCTATTGTGAATTGAGCTGCTATAAATATTGTGACTGTGTCACTGTAGTATTCTAACGTTAAGTCCTTTGGGTATAAACTGAGGATAGCTGGTTAAGTTTTCTTTCTTTTTTTTAAATTTGCTCTTTTTAGATATATATGACAGTAGAGTGTATTTTGACATATTCTACATACATGGATATGACTTATTCTAATTAAAGTCCCATTCTCATGGTTGTCCATGACGTGGAGTTACACTGGTTGTGTATTCATACATGAACTTAGGAAGTTATGTCTTTCCATTCCCAGCGCTTTTCCCTTTCCTTCCTTCCCCTTTGTCTGATCCAATGAACTTCTATCCCCCTACCCCCATTATTGTATGTTAGCATCCACATATCAGAGGGAACATTCAGCCTTTGGTTTTTTGGGATTGATTTATTTCACTTAGCATGATAGTGTCCAGTTTCATCTCTTTACCAGAAAATGACATAATTTCATTCTTCTTTATGACTGAGAAATATTCCATTTTGTGTATATACCACATTTTCTTTATCCATGATTCTGTTGAAGGGCACCTAGGTTGGTTCCATAGCTTGGCTATTGTGAATTAAGCTCCTTTAAACACTGATGTGGCTGTGCAGCTGTATATGCTGATTTTAAGTCCTACTGAGGAATGGGATAACTGGGTGGAATGGTGGTTTCATTCCAAGTTTTCTGAGGAATCTCCATACTGAATTTAAATTTTCTCAACTAAATATATAATACATATTTTAGGTAAGTGCTCTACCACTGATTGTCCCCAGCTCCTACATTTTAAATTTGAATTTATAAAATAAATCTGTACTAACAAAATTCTTCTTTTGTTTGCTTTGTATATTTAACTGCATAAATATGACTTTGGGGAATAAAAATTTTCTTTAAGTTTAAAACTATTACATAGAGGACAATGAGGCAGTGCTATTTTCTTAGAGAAAGCCCATGTCCTCTGGAGGCTAGGTAGAGCCACCCACTCAGCCACGGAAACTGTGGCTCTTTGCGCATGGACAAGACCTATGGAATATTGCTGACAAATAAAAGAAAATTTAAATATGTTCCAAAAGAACTAAACAGCTAATTTTTCTTATTGAATGTCAGGCATTTTATAATATGACTTCTGACATTGTGGAGAAAATAGCAAAAGTTGAGGTCTTTGCCACTGGAACTCTTGCCTGATTATCAGGAATTTCACATGCTTTCACCCTAAGAGTGAAATGACCATTCAGGATGATTCTGAGGACACCAAGTTTCTTAGCCTGTATCCCAAGTCTAGCTGTTGACCTCTCCACTACATTGGTTGCTTCATCAATAGCGAAGGGTCTGATGGTTCCCCAATTTATATATGTCCTCCTCATTTTAGTCAAACAGGGGCAGTGGCCAGGGCTGTAGTGGATGGGGGACGTAAAGTCTGAAACCAGGAACCACCAGAGCCAATAGGAGGAGCTGCTCACTGAGAAGAGATACCTTCAAGTCTTGTGAAAAAGCATCTTCAGGGTTCCATTTACATTTTGCATGTATATATATTTTTAGCAGCATTATCTTGAAAGCTGCTGAGGGTTTTATTTTTATGTCTGCCCTTCCGCTGTTCCCATAATGTTTGATCAAAACCAAAGAACAGTTTCTAAAATTATATTACAAAGATGCTTTGACAGCTTGAGTGATTTTTGTTATCCCCAAATATTAACAAACATAGAAATTAAACAAACAATATGAACATTTGCCCCAAGCACCATTCAGGATGCACTGTCCTGGTCCTCATTGCTTGTTTCTGGGAGTGCCAAGTACGTATACCTGAATCTGGGTCTGTTTGAATCTGTGGGGATTTCCTCATTTGAAATTTGCAGGACAGCTCATCCCTGACTTATGATGGATCAACTTAACGATATTTCAACTTTAAGATGGTGTGAGAGTGATATGAATTCAATGAAACTGTACTCCAAATGTTGAGGTTTGATCGTTTCCTGGGATACAGATACACAGTCTGATACTCTAAATGCTGGGCGATGGAGCCAAAGCTCCCAGAAAGCCAAGTGACCTGGAGGGTGAACGAGGGATACTCTACAGTGTACTATGTTGCCAGTGTTTTTTGGATATCCTGTTTTGTTTTTGCATCCTGTCACTTCTTTGGAGCATCCATCTGTGTCTCTTACTTCTGGTGTGTTAAATGCATTTTTGACTTAAATATTTTCAACTTAACAAAGGTTATCAGAACATAACTCCATTGTAAATCAAGTATATCTTTTTCTGAGGTTCTACAAACTGGGCAGCCCACTCCTGCTCTGTAACCATCTGGGGAGCACAGAGCAGCTACTGAACTCTGAGTTCATGTTTTTCTGGGCTTAAAAGCACGAATGCCAGACAAAGCAGACTTTGAGGGTGGGGAGGTGCTGAAAGGAGAAAATGCATGCCTATCAGGCAGAGTAAGTAGGGGACAACTTGGAACTTGGCAGGGAAGAGGGAGAAAATAAGGAAGAATGCAAAACATGCTGTTCAAGATCTTTGAAACAGACCACAAAGGCATGGTCGTAGGGATCAAGGATCACTGAGTTTAGAATAGTTTCTCAACCTTGGTCACAGCTGAGATTCCCTGGGAGTCATGAACTCCTATTTTAAGAAATATGGTCGAAGAGTGCACATAGCAGCTGGGTCAGCCCTGCCATGCTTTCTTGTGGATATATATATATATATATATATATATATATATATATATATATATATTGTTTGTTTGTTTGTTTTTTAACCAGAATTTCATTTTGAAATGTTAATTTGCAATAGGAGACTTTTTCCACAGTCTAAGAGGTTGTTTCTCAAATGTGAGATTGTGCTGTAGCAAATGCCACCACCTTGCTGTGACCTGATGGCCTCAGCTTGAGAAACACGAAATGAGCTCCAATGTTTAATTTAAGCATTTTGCCCATGTCTTCTTCAGATTGAACCCACTAGAGTGAAGTTCTCTTCTTCTTTGCAGCTTATTTGGCAATATATGAACATGTCTTGTGTGCAGCTGAATATTTTGTAATTTTGTAGTACATGATCCTTTCAGGGACTTCGGGTCTTATTTATGATTCATAACACACCTGTGGATTAGTGTGGGAACCCTGAACAGGTGAAGGGATGTTGATGAAAGACAAGAACGTGACTTTAATCACACAAATATCCAGTTATCATAAAGCCAACATGAGGCTTGTTTGGGGAGGCCAAGGAGACAATTTACAATGTAGACCAGTGCACCTGGGAAACATCTTTCTGAAAGACTTAATGAATACCAGACCTATCACGGGTCAGCAATCTCTTCAAAGCCAAAACAATGAAATGTGTAAATGCTTGTTCGTGGATTGCTGGATTCTGTAACCAGGGAAGACTGTATGACTGCTTTGAAAGATTGCAGGGAATTCTTGAATTCCTCAAAATTAAGAAGTGCTCAAATGGTGGGTCAGCTAGAGGTGCAGTAACTGTGCAGTTAAGGGATTTTATTGACCATTATTAAACAAAACACACATTCTTTAAGAGAGACAGAGAGTAAACAAATAAATAATATCAACAATATAATGCCAGGTAGTAATAAGTCTTACGGCAACAAATAAAGCAGGGTATGGGGCCATTGTGGGGGGTGGGGTGGGGAGTGCCTCTGAATCATCAGATAAATGAATTGACTTTTAGTTCCTTTTTTTCCTCCTTTTGTCAGTACTGGGCATTGGACCCAGGGGCATTTTACCACTGAACTATATCCCCAGCTCCCGCCCCCACAACCTTTTTTTTTTTGAGTCAGAGTCTCACTGTGTTGCCAAGGCTGTCCTCAAACATGCTATGCTCTTGCCCTATACTCCAGAGTACCTGGGGTTACAGGTACGTAGGATTGCCTCTGGCTGCTCTTTGGTTCTTTATGAAAGGTCACCTTACCTGCAGTTTGGGTCAGGAGGATGTTCAGAATGTAGGGCCAAAAGTAGCTATACTTTCTCCAGGGCAGGGACCCCAGAATTTTCTGTTAAAGACTTCCACTGGTGTCTCCAAGTTCATGCCTCCAGGAACAAGTAGTGGAAAAGAAGGGGGTTGAGGGGAAGGTTCTCCTGCCAGAAATCTCAACCAGCTGCCAGGTGGGCTGTGGGGCTAGCCTTTGAAGTCTCTGATATGGAATCCCCTCAAATTCCTCCAGGGTGAAATTTGAGAAAAAGGGACTTTCTGGGAATCATTTCATCTCAGCTCAGAAGAATGCATTTTTAACTAGCTGTGTTATGTGAAAGGGAATAAGATGATATTGATATACCATTAAATGAACCAGCCTTTCTCTTGTGGCTATGTGAATTAATATAAGCAGTCTTAATAAGAAAATGTAGATAAATTGCCTTTGGAGTTTTGAATTTCTAAGGGCAAAAGAGATTTTCAACCACCAGTTTGTGTATTCATTTATTTATTTTATTATTAATAGTTTATTTATTTTCAGTGTTGGGTAGAACCCAGGGCCTCAGGCATGGGCCCTTCCCTTGAGCCACACCCCCAGCCCTTTGCTATTGGTTTAACAAGGAAAGGGGTATCTGTGATCCTCTCAAGGCAGAGCACAATTCTTCATTGCATTACACATGCTCCTTGATTTAGGATGGGGTCACATGACCATAAGCTCATCTGAAGCTTAAAATATCACAGGTTGAAAATGCATTTAATATCCCTAACAACACAACATCCTAGGCTAACTTAGCAATGTAGAATGTCAGTTGTTTCCTCTTGTGATCACATGACTGACTGGGAACTGTGGTTTGCTGCTGCTGCCCAGCATGGCAAAAGAAGATTCTATAGGATATTGCCAGCCCAGGAAAGACCAGAATTCAAAGTATGGCTTCTACAGAATGCATACTGCTTTTGCAATATCAGAAAATCAAAAAATGTTAAGTAAAACCAGCATAAGTTAGGATGGATCTGTGTTAGTTTCTAGTAATTCACTGCAGTGAAAGTGTCATGGGAGAAGATGTGTTCCCCAAGAAGGGTTCAAGGAGTTTCCAGAGAGAAGGGGGACCTTGACTCAGAAACAGCAGGGTTCTTGGCATATGTGATGGAAAAGAATTTCTGCACAAGCCAGTCAAAGGCATAGACAGAGGTTTATTTATGAAAGTAGACACATATCCTATGGAAAATAGGGTAATCTGGAAAGATGCTTTTGGGGTAAAGCAAGGAATATTTATTCATGGGAGAATACAAGCTATCTCCAGAGGGAGAAACAATAACCACTTAATTGTGGGGTGTTAATATTTACAGGGGGATGGTCGCCTAGATCTGGACTAGAGGTGGAGCCAGAGTGAAGCTACATAATTTTGCATCAGTTTTCCCTGCATTGATGCCTTGCTTTCATGTTACAAGGGCAAGGGTCAAGGGTGCCCCAGAGCATGTCACTCAGGAGTTACAATTGTCCCTCAGTACCTTTTGTATCTCAGTGGTTCATGGATGTTTCCTTTGGGACTCAGTATCTCTCCCTTTATTCCTTTCTATCTTAAAAGTGCAGCCCAAAGACCCACTTTGCTGGGATTTAACCTACTGGGCTAGACCTCCAAGTGATGTGAAGGAAGAATTCAGTGGTAGCCGTGGTGGGGATGGGTTCTGCGTGCACAGTGTCAGGACCTTTGAGGGCTCTCCAGTTGTGCACTTCTGTTTCTGACAGGGCAGTGGGCATGATTGAGACCTGTATGTGCTGAGAATTGGGGTATGAATAAAACACAATCTTTATGCTCACAGAGCTTCACTGGGAGGTGAAAGATAGATGTGCCTACAACTGGAAGAGATCTGCTGGGGAGTAAGGATCACTAAACTTGGGTTCTCCTCCGGGGCAGACAGCAGGAATGAGGCTGGAGCTGAGAATCAGGGGTGGGCCAGCAGTGGAGCCAGCCAATTCCAAGCCTGTGTGGGGTTCTCACGGCAGCATGGAATTCAGGGTCCTGGGAGGCCACAGCTGGCAGTGAGGAGTGAAGGGGAGCATGAAACTGAGGCTGGGGATGGAGCCAGGCCTTCCAACCCTGCAGGTGTGTGCTGGTGTGATGTTTTCAGTCCACTCTAGGGGCACCCATCCTGGATCTCAGCATCCGTGGAGCAGCAAGTGTCGCTGGAGGACCAGGGTCCTGACAGAACTTATAGAGTAGGGGAGAGGGTCAAGATGGGAAGTTCTCACATGAGTGCAGGTGACTTAACCATGGTGCCGAGTTTAGGGAAGAAAATAGAGCAGTTCTTTAGGCAAAAAACCACTCAAAGGATGGTGATTGTCTTAGCAGAGGACCATGATGGTGAAGAGGATTGGTGACCTGGAGACCTGGTGAGAACATTCTAGCCAGGACAGAATGAGCAGCCTAAATACAAAAGAGAAGCAACATGCATGAGTTCAGGCCTGGGCCTGTGTGCTTCAGGCAGACAGAGGGCCCTGTGAGTCTGAACCCTGTGCCTGAGGGAGAGGTTTAGGTGGGACGTGGTCAAAGTCCAGGACCAGAGGTGGAATTTATTTTAATTGCAAAAATTTGAATTAAGGTTATAAATAGGAATGTGCAGGAGTTACCTGGAGTTGATAGAAGTCTTTTAAGTTAGAATTAGTGTTGATGCATTGAGAGAACATGTCACTAATTCGTATTTAACACGTTCTACTATGCCTGCCTATTGAAGGTAAGTGTGTTCTGCAGTGATATGGCACATTATGGCCAGAGAACCATTTTAGAGCAACAAAGGATGAAATCTCATGTAATTTGTCATGGTTTTTCTGACCATCAAAATAGCCTATTCACAGTGAAAGAAAATGCAAATGCATTTCAGACTTCCATTATTTCAGATTTCCTAATCAGTGTGGTCTTGTGTTCATTTCATTAATTTGAAGAATAGAAAATGAGGATTCTTAGACTCGGAGTGAGAGGCAAATGGATTGATCTCTTTGCTTCCACTTCCCACTCATTGCCCTTATAAAAATTGTAATTTAAATTTTTTTGTGTGTGGAAATAGGCTTATAAGATTTATTTTGCTTTTTAATTTATTTACTGTATTTCCTCAGGCTGTGTTCTATATGTTCTGTGTCTGCAGATGCCAGGGATTATAAGGTTATAGTCAAACTAATGAGTTTACCATTGCTTGGGTCTAAAAATAATTTTAATAATAATGGTCCTATATGCTATATCAATTTCTGGGAGAGGGTTCCACAAACTAACTTTTATTTTGTAGGTTGTATTTTTGTTAAAAGCATGCCTGTAAAATCTCTCTGGGGCAAGTTATAAAGTTTTATTATTAGGAGAATGATTCAAAGCATAGTCTGGCAGTTGTAAAAGATTCAGAATGACACAGGTGGATCCCACTCTAAGTAGACCTGTTTTATCCAAATTTAGATTCATAAAAAGCGTAAGTTAGATGGATTTCTTTATTTTTCACAATAAAGCTCTACCTGCAGGGGCCTAGCAGGAAAGAGAATTATGTGGTAGTTCAAAAACCTGATGCTAGAGCCAGAAGGCTTGGGTCCAAACTCTGACTGCTCTGTAACTGCCAATGTGGTTTTATGCAGGTTTCCTGACCTGCATCCCAGGACCTTTGTTTTTTCATCTTTAGAATTCTAGCTCGTAATAGTACTTCCTTCTTTCACAAGGAATGAAGGATGAAACAAATGTAATTCATAAGATATAAAGCTTGAAAAACAGTTTTCATCACATGGTGAGAGCATCGACAGTCTTTAAGTATAATTCATGCTCTGGAATGGGTTGTAGTTAGGAGCAAGCAGCAGAAGCCAGCTTTGGCTAACTTATGCAAAAAGGAGTTATTGGAAGGACATTGGGGGGAGGATGGAGCTCAGAGGGGCAGGAATGGAGCATCCCAGAGGATGTGGAGCACAGTTTCAACAGACATTATTTTGTTTTCCTTTTTTCCTTTTGTCTATATCCAAAATTCAAAGTGGGTTATTGACTTATGGAGGCAGGGGTGATCTATGAGAAAATTAAAACTACATAGCTTAAGCATGGGTGTGTAGGGTGATGGTTGCTCCCACTTTCCTCTTATCCTTCTTCCCTTCCTTCCCTCTTTGTACCTTCTATTCTCTCATTTACTCATCAGTCCATTCATTTGTTCTTCCCATCCATTCATCTAATTGTTTCTCTACCTTTTGACTAAGATCTAGTGTAGTTCCATTCATCCATCCATCCACTCACCTACCACTCACTCACCCACTCATCTGTCCATTCATAATGGGTCATAAGGCCTGCTGTGTGCCAGGGCCTTGCTGGTAGCTGAAGATACCACTTTGGACAAGATGGACCAGGACTCTGCCTACTAAATATACATTCTGGATCAAGGAAGGTGGACAGTAAATAAGTAAACCATTTCATATGTGTTGAAAAAGTAAATGTACCTGCAATCCAGTAGAGTGGAGCAAGGTGCTTTGAACTGAGAACTGGCAGACTGGGAGGAAACAGCTGTGGGGAAATCTGTCCATAAAGAGTGGAAGCAACCAGTGTCCTCCAACATACTTTCTGAAAGAGAGAGACATTTATCTTTTTCCCTTTTCCTACACTTTCAAGATCATCTGAAAGTTTTATTACAGGTTGCTTTTTGTAGTTTTTGCCTCACTATCACTTGGATCTTGGAGCATCAGGGGCTTCCTAGCCCTGGACCCCCCTTTGCTCTGGGTTCCACATCCATCTCTGATAGTATCTGTGGCTCACCAACTCTTGAACAGATGTGGGACCTGGGTGTAGTGGTCAGTAGAAGTTCTTGTTTCCACTTCCACTTCCTGGCATTTCCTAGTCCTTCCCCATCAGACTTGATTTCTTCTTAGATATGATGGGGTCTGTAATACAGATTTCTGGGTTTTAGAAAAGGAAAAGTTAAGTAGGCATTTGGACATCTGTCCAGCCCTAGTGTGCAGTAAGAGGTAGGTGCCTTACCTTAGGCATGGATGACTGATGTAGCCCGGTTGTTACGAATGAACCTGTCATCTTATCCCCCTTTAACTGGTATTCTTTCCCTCACCCCTCTCCCAAGTCATGGAGGTATCCTCATGCTGGTTGGGTGGGGGCATTGCTTAGTCCTGCTGGCTAATCTGATGACTCTGAGAACCATGTGAAATGCAGGTTTCAGATCATCACTGTCTGTAGGCCTTCAACCACAAACTGATTTGCCCCTCCTACCAAATTCTGTTAGAATTAGGACAGAGGGGAGGAAGAACTTAAACCAACAACAAACGTAACATTTTTAATGGGTCAAAAATAGTATACATATAAATAGAAAAATCCCAGTTTTAATATGGGATACTCAAATTCAAAAACTACATATTAACAGGGGCAAGCATAGGCTGCAGAAGACCTGTCATTCTGACTGATAAGAAGAAGACAGGTCTGGGTGTGTCAGTTGAGAGCAAGTTCAGTGTGATCAGCTCTCTGACAAATCTCAGATTCTGTTAATCCTTGTGTGTCTCTGTGTGGTGAATGTTGCTGCTTTTCATTCTGATGACCCATGACTATATTTACACTTTTCATTTGGCAAGTATTAAGGATGATTGATAGGTGCTTTTTTTTTAAATTGGTGGTTTCAAAATGTGATGCGTTTCTTGACATTTTCATTATATTAATTTTTTTATCAGTTGGAGGATGTTAGCACAAGAAGTCCTACATTATAAAAATCTGTCAATTTGAGGGCTATTTATAATATAATAGTGAATTTGCAATCTGGGTATATACTCTGAAGACTTAAAATTTTCTTTCCAAGAATGTTTGTACCAATTTAGAAATTTTGCTTTGTTCCTTTGGTAAATAGCTTAAGAGAAGAATGGAAAAGTGAATAATATAAAGTGGAATAACTATTTTGAGTGTACATGAGTCTAGTTGAATAAAAGCTTACTATGAAATAACTAATGAGGGATTTATAAGGCTAACCACAGGGGCTCTTTTATTTAATTGTGGAAAGCAGGCTTCTAGGAATATCATATCCCAGGTTTTTAGTTTATTATTTTATTCCACTGATTCAAAAATGTCTGTTTCTCATTTGATTTGACACTTAAAAAGATAATTCTTACAACAGGTAATGTCTAGGTATTAATCAAATATTTTTTCTTAATGAATTCTGGGGGATGGTGTTCTCTTTATATCATAATCAATTAAGTTTATCGCTGTGCTAGTTTTGGTACTTTTAAAAGTGAAAAGGTCTGAAAGAGTCCAGGAAAAACAGGTTCCAGGGGTCAAAAAGTGACCTGGAGTTTGCTACTTCTTATCATGTAGTCTGCAGTTTTATGTGATTGTGTGTGTAACTCAGTGGTAGAGCGTGTACTTAGCATACACCAGACCCTGGGTTCAATCCCCAGCACCAAATAAACAAAACAAACAAAAAAGGTGCAGTTTCCCTTGATGTGTAGGTAGAATGATATCCCCCTCTCAGGTGTCTAGACCCTAATCCCTGGAATCTATGAATGTGTTATCCAGCAAAGGGACCTTGTGAGTGTGATAAATCAAAGATTTTTGGTAGAGAAATTATCCTGGTTATTATTATTATTATCTAGGTGGGCCCAATGTAATCAAAAGGGTCCACATAGAGAAAGGCGACAGGAGAGTCAGAATAGAGATGTGAGGAAGGAGGCAGAGGTCATCCTTACTTTATAACAAACCCTCTCTCAGGTAACTAATCCAGCCCTGCCAGAGTGAGAACTCACTCCTGCAAGAAAGGCATTAATCCATTCACGAGGGCTCCATCCTCAGGATCTGAGCACCGCCCACCTCCAACATCAGCACAATGTCAATGTCAGCATAATTTTCACTGGGGACAAAACACACTTGAACCACAGCCATCATCTGCCAACTTCAAGAAGCCACTGAGTAAATGGCACACAGTTAAATAGAAACATGGAATCAGATTTAAAAGCAACTCAGACTTATGAACTCAGTTGAGAGGAAGCCACATTGCAAAAGAAAAGACCAGTGAAATGTGATGAAGACAGAACCATGTTACTCTGAGAAGAGAAACCAGATTACCAAAACTGGTTAAGTGGGTGAGAAGACCAACAGGAGAATCACTTTTGGAACTAATAGAAATAAGACAGATGGGAAAATTATGAGAGAAAAGCTAAGGTTTGTGGAGGATATCTACAAGACATCAGAGAGTTGTAGTTATTTTAGTTTGGGTATTGGACAAAAGTTTCTAAATTTCAATAATTAAAAGAAATCTAGGTTAAGCATTAAAGAAGTAGCTGGCTACCTATGAAGAATAGCAAATCGGACTTAAACTGCATTTTAATTATCAACACCAAATGCTAGAAGACAAAGTAGCACCATTTATATATTTTTGAAGGAAGAGGTTGTTAAGCAAGATTTCTCTAGGCTTTCTGTATGCAAGGTTTCTAAACTCATTCATGCAATGGGCAAATGAAAGTCATTTTCAGAAATAGGGTGAATTCAATGTCTCTGCATCACATTTGTGAAAAAAGAAATGAGTTGAAGTACATAGCCAAATTAAAAAATTATCAATAAAGATAAATCAGGAAATGGGAAGTGTTGGTATAAATAATGCAGAAGAAAGCAATTAAACCAATAAAATGTAAAGTTAAGCTTGAATTGTTGATGTTAATGTGGTTTCTTCATAAAATCTGGGAGGTAGAGTGGAATACAAAATCTAACCATATTGCAAAGAATACACGCACACACACACACACACACACACACACCATTCATATACACTTATTAGATATATGATTTCAAATAGATATTGAAAAATGCAGTTAGAAAATTGATGTATATTTCTAATCACTAGAAGAAGACAACAAGCAAAAAGAAGAGTTAATCGAAACAGCAAAAGACAGAAAAATAAAGTAAGAAAATGTAATAAACAATTCAAAAAATAAGATTCCAGGAAAAAAAATTCAGATAGGTCAGCTATCACAATAAAAGAGAGTTGTTTAATATTCTGTATTAAATGACAGTGCTTTTGGATTTGGGGACAAAAGGCAAAAATTTGGATAGATGCCTTTGACCAAAAGATGTGCTTAAACTGACAGACCAAGGCATTAGCAAAGAAATATCTGGAAGTGGGGAAAAAAAAAGTAGGACTCTTAATATAAGATCAAACAAAATGTGATACAAAAAATAATCCTAAACAGAATAGAGGATTTAAAGCATACTAAAAGTGTCATGGTCATCAAAGATGTTTGGCACTACATTGTCTGATAAGTTTTGATCTTAGAAATAGAATGTACTGAGTCAGGAAAAGTTAGAAAAACATGACTTGGTTGGCAAGGCAAGAGTCTCGAAGACAGACATGATGGGTGTGATATTCTGAGACCTACCAGTGAGAGAGGAACTGGGTATGAATTTGTGTGGAGGACAACTTGCAGAAAATCTCGAGTTGTCGGTGAAAGGAAATGTGTTGAGGCTGTATGCTCGCGTACATCTGGACACTGGCCACCATTTCTTCTGTGCCTCATGGTTAAGACCAGAATAAACACAGTCATCCCTCTGTATATGAGGGCTCCACACCCACAGATTCAGCTAACTGCAGATTGAAAATATTCAAAACCATGAACAAATTTTTCATCTTGTCATTATTTGCTAAACACTCCAGCAAAAGAACTATTTGTATAGTATTCATTCTATATTAGGTATTAAATCTAGAGATGATTCAAAGTATGTGAGAGGATATGCGTAGATTCTCTGCAAATACTTCTTCATTTAATATAAGGACCTAGAGCATCCATGGATTTGGCTATGGGAAGGGACAGGGAGTCCTAGAATCAATCTCCTGAGGCCTTTACTCTCTTGTGATCTCTCTCTGCTGAGAGGTTGGAGACTGCCCAGAAAGAGTAGAAGAGAGTCAACAACAATATCAGCTTCCTTTTTCCATTATAGAGGAAATCTTAAAAGAGACTATTTCTATCATTGGAGAATTAATACCCATAGGATGTTTTGTATGGTGCATATTAGTTATACAAGTAGTGGGTTTCCTTGTGGCACATTCATAAATGTATGTAACATAATTTATCAATTTCATTCCTTTGTGTATCCACTCACCTCTCCTCTTCACTTCCTCTGATCACCTTCCTTCTACCCCATGATCTTCCCTCTACTTTCAGGACATCCTCTTTTTTTTTTTTTTTTTTTTTCTTTTTAACTTTTCTTTTTCCTCTAGCTTCCAATGAGGCAGAAACATGCTTGTTTCTGAGTTTGGCTTGTTTCACTTAATGTGGTTGCTCTTCAGTTCCATCCATTTTTAAGCAAATGACAAAATTTCATTCTTCTTATGGCTGAATATACCACATTTTCTTTATGCATTCATCTGTTCACAGACATCAAGGTGGCTTACATAGCTTGGCCATTGTGAATAGTGATGTGATAAACGTGTGCACATGAATCTCTGAATGCTGACTTTAATTCTTTTGGATAATATGGAGTAGTGATACAGATGGATAGTATAGTGGTTCTATTCTAGTTTTATGAGGAAACTCCATACTGATTTCTGTAGTGGTTGTCCTAATGTATATTCTGATCAAGAGTGTACAAGACTTACTTTTCCCCCACATCCTTGCCAGCGTTTATTGTTATTTGTATTGATGATTGCCATTCCGATTGGAGTGAGATGGAATCTCAGAGTAGTTTTTATTTCCATTTCTCTGATGACTGAAGGCATTGAACATTTTTTAATATAATTGTTGGCCTATTATACTACTTCTTTTGAGAAGTGCCTGATCAGTTCATTTGCCCATTTAGCAAATGGGTTATTTGGGGTATTTGGTATTATGTTTTTTTGCTGTTAATATTCTGGATATTAATTCTCTGTTAGAAGAATAGCTGATAAGATTTTCTCCAATTTTGTAGGCACTTTCTTCACACTCTTGTTTTCTTTGCTGTGCAGAAGTGTTTTTTGTTGTTTTTTTTTTTTTTTTTTTTTTTTTTAATTTGTTGCCATCCCTTATCAATTCTTGGTTTTGTTTCCTGAGCTTCAGGAGTCCTATTGAGAAAGTCAATGCTTGTGCCTATGTGTTGGAGTATTGACTCTACACTTTCTTCAAGCAATTGCAGAGTTTCTGGTCTAATTTCTCCTAGGTCTTTAATCCATTTTGAGTTGAATTTTGTGCATGGTGAGAGATAGAGAATAGTTTTATTCTTCTACATATGGATATCCAGTTTTCCCAACACCATTGTGAGGCTATCTTTTCACCAATATATGTTTTGGGCACCTTTGTCAAAGATTGGAAGACTGTAGCTGTGTGGTTTTGTCTTGGTATTTCCTATTCTACTTCCATTGGTTGGTGTGTCTGTTTTTACACCGGTACCATGTTGTTTTTGTTTTGTTTCTTTTCTGTAGCATAATATTAAATTGGGTATTATGATGACTCTAGTCTTGTTCTTTTTGCTCAGGATTGCTTTGACTATTCTGGGTCTTTTTTTCTTTCATATGAATTTTAGGATTATTTATCTGGTTCTGTGAAGAATGTCATTGGTATTCTGATAGAGATTGCATTAACTATAGATCCCTATTGGTGGTATGATGATTTTAACAATATAATTCTGCCTATCCATGAATATGGGAGATATTTCATCTTCTAGTGCCTTATTCGATTTCTTTTCTCATCATCCTGTAAGCTTCCTGTTAGAGATCTTTCATTCACTTTATAATTTTTTTGAAGCTATTGTGAATGAAATTGTATCTCTGCTCTTTTTTCATGGAGGGTTGTTGGGTTCATTACATGTTTTATAAAAGCATCTTGATTTTGTGTTCTGCATGTTGATTTTGTATTCTGTTACTCTACTGAATTTGGTTATCCCCAGATATAGGAGCCTTATGAAGGGTGGAGTCTTATAGGTCTTCTGAGTATAGGATTGTATCATTTGCAAATAGGGATAATTTCATTTGTTCCTTCCCTAGTTATATCCTTTTTCTTTCTTTCTCTTTCCTAATTTCTCTGGATAAAATTTTAAGTGGTATATTAAATAGCAGTGGTAAAAGTGGACATTTTTGTCTTGTTCTTGATTTTAGAGGAAATGCTTTCAGTTTTTGCCCACTCAGTATGGTATTGGCTTTCATTTTGTCACATACAGCCTTCCTTATGTCAAGGCCTTTGTTACTTCCTGTCATTTTGCTTTATTTCTGTTTGATTTAATTTTTATTTGCTTATCTATTCTTATACTGAGATTTATTTTTTCTTATGTTTGCTGGTTGCTTTCAATCTTCTGTGTAGGATTCAGTTAAGTATCTTCTGCTTCTTTTACTAGTTTCTTCAAGGTTTTTATCATGAATGGGTGTTGAATTTTGTTGAAGGCTTTTTCTGCATTCATCAGGGTGGTTATGTGATTTTTATCTTTGATTCTATTTATGTGGTGCATTATACTTATTGATTTGTGAATGGTGAACCATCCATGCATCTCTGGGATGAAACCAAATTGAACATGATATATGATATTTTTAGTGTGTTGTTAAATTCAATGTGCAAATATTTTATTAAGGATTTCTACATCTATGTCTATCAAGGAGTTTGGTCTATAATTTTCTTTCCTTGATATGTCCTTATATAGTTTTGGTATCAGGCTTCATAAAATGAGTCTGTAAAGTGTTCCCTGCCTTTTTATTTCATAGGATAATTTGAGGAGCATCGGTATTAATTCCTCTTTAAAGATGTGATAAAGTTAGTACTGTGAATCCATTTGGTCCTGGGCTATTCTTTTTTGGGAAACATTTTTTTATTACTTCAATCTCATTGCTTATTATTGATGTGTCTAGGCTTTTATATCCACTTTGTCCTATTTTGGTAGGTTGTATGTGTCTAGAAATTTATCCATTTCTTCTAGATTTTCCAATTTTTTGGAGTATAAGTTTTCAAATAGTCCCTAATCATCCTATGATTTCAGTGATATTTTTGAAATGTCCCCATTTTGTGCTTTACTTTTGATAATTAGGGTCTTCTCTTTCTTTTGCTTACTTTGGATAAGGGTTTATCAATCTTTAACATTTCAAAGGACCAACTCTTTGTTTCATTGATCCCTTGATATATCTTTTATTCCCTATTTGGTATTTATTATTTCTTTCCTTCAACTGGTTTGGGATTGATTTTACTCTTGTTTTTCTAAGACCTTGAAGTATATTGTTATTTATTTGTGATCTTCTAGATTTTTTTTTTATGTAGGCACTCATAGGTATAAATTTCCCTCTTAGAAGTACCTTCACTCTTTGGATAAATTCTGGTGTGTAATGTTTCTATTCTTGTTTGATTCAGATTCTCTCTGTCCCTTTAATGTTTGTTTCATGAAATTGGGTGCACTGGGGCATGAATAGCTACGATTGTTTTCCATCCTTTCACTCTCCATCTGTAGATGTCTTTACCAATGAGGTATCTTTCTTGTAGATAATATGAAGTTGGGTCTTGGTTTTAATCCAATTTCCAGTCTGTGTCTTTTAATTGGAGAATTGGGTTGTTTAAATCAATGTTATTATAGAGAAGCATATATTACTTCCTGTCATTTTGTTTATTTTCTGTTTAATTTTATTTCCCTTATCTCTTCTTATACTGAGATTAATTCTTTCTTGGGTTCACTGGTTGATTTTAATCTTCTTCTTCTGTGTAGGATTCCATCAAGTATCTTCTGCTGTGCTGGCTTGGTGGTCAGGATTCCTTTAGTTTGTGTTTACTTGGAAAGTTTTTATTTCTTCTTCAACTCTGAATGTTAGCTTTGCTGGATATAGCAAATCTACTTTGGTAGTTGTTTTCTTTTCTTTTTTATTTCAGGGTCTGAAATACCTAGTCCCTCCTCTCCTTAGAGCTTCTCCTGGGGAATTGGCTCTTCTGTTGATTGGTTTGCCTTTAAAAGTCACTTAATTTCTCTCTCTTTCAAATTTTAGAATTATTTTCTTGTTCTTTCCTTGTTCTTTGTTTTGAAATTTTAACTATAATGGGTCATGGAGAGGTTCTTTTCTGGTGTAGTCTATGGAGTTGTAAATGCCTCCAGTATTTGAATGTCCATCTCATTCCCAAGGTTTGGGAAATTTTCTGCTATTATTTCACTGAATAGATTATCTTTTTCCATTAGCCTGTCTTAAGATAGGTCTCTAATATTGTTTCAGGGTTCTTGTATGTTCTCTTCATAGTTTCTTTTTTATTCCATTACTGATGGAATATTCAAGTTTATCTACCTTGTCTTTAAGCCTTGAAATTCTGTCTTCTGCTTGATTTAATCTGTTGGAGTTTCAACTGAGTTTTTAATTTGACTCATTGTTCTTTTCTCTCTTTCTTTCTTTATTTTTGGTGCTAGAAATTGATCCCAGGGGTGCTTAACCACTGAGGCACATCCCCAGCTCTTTTCATTTTTAAATTTTGAGAAAGGATCTACTACATTGCATAGGGCCTTGCTAAATTGCTGAGGCTAGCCTTGAACTTGTGATCCTCCTGCCTCAATCTCTTGATCCACTGGGATTACAGGTGTGCACTGCTACGTCTGGATCATTGTACTTTTCATTTTCAAGGTTTCTATATGACTCTTTTTCAGAATATCTCTTTATTAAATTTCTCACTCATATCCTGTATTGTCTTCCTTAATTTATTCAGCTATTTATTTGCACCTTCTTTGAGTCCACTGGCCATTTTTGCTGTCTATTTTAAAAATCCGATCTCCAGCACTTTATCCACTTTGATATCTGTGGATTCATTTATTGGGCATTATGAACTTTTTGAGGGTTTTTTTTTGGCCTTTTTCCTCATGTTTCCTATAATTCTATATTGAGATTTTGTACATCTCTTAGGATGGATTTCTCTTTCACTATTGTCTGAGGGTCTTTTTAGTGAGCAGTTATCTCTTTACAATGTGCCTTGGGCTTGGGGGTGTATTTGAGTGCCAGAGCACCCACTCAGCATAATCTGAGTGCTAGATTAAGCCACTAGCACCATCTTGAGAGAGAATAATCAGCAGTAACAGTGGTATATTAAAGGCATATGCATATACAACATACAATTAAAAACTTACTTAAAAATGATCTCTACAACTCTACTAACCCAAGAGAAAGAATAATGTAGAACAGGTAGAAAAATTAGGCATGAATAGTAGTATACTTAATACTAAAATATAGAGAATGAAAGATAAAAAAGGGAGGAAAGAGAAGAAGAAATTAGGAGAGAAAGAAAGAGAAAAAGGATAAGGGGGACTACAAATGAGAAAGAAGAAAAGAGATACCAAAAGAAAAATCCAATTAAAATACATAGAATTAGAAATATGAAAAAATAAATAATGAAGGAAAACAAACAAACAACTTACAAAAAAAAAAAAAAAAAAAAAAAAAAGGTGTTGGCGGGGAGGGAAGGCAAAAGAAAACCAAAAAAAGAAAAAAGATTTCTGAGATTTCTCCTTGCTGAGGTGAGCCAAATGGATTCACTTCTTTCCAGGGAGTCAGTTTTAGAATCCTCCAGCAATGGAGAGGTTTGGGGGTCACAATTAGAGTTTGCTTTGTTCCTTCTCAGTTTTAACCCATACAGGCCTTACCTGTTAGTGGAGTTTGTGAACTGAACTCTGCTTCTCCTTGCCCTCCAGTGAGTGATGTGAGGGAAGTTATCCCTGGCAGAGCTCTTTTATTTTTTTGTTTTTTGGTACTGGAGATTGAACTCAGGGACACTCGACCACTGAGCCACATTCCCAGTCCTATTTTGTATTTTTTTAATTTAGAGACAGGGTCTCATTGAGTTGCTTAGTGCCTTGATTTTGCTGAGGCTGGCTTTGAACTTGAGATCCTCCTGTTTCAGCCTCCTGAGCTGCTGGGATTACAGGTGTGTGCCACTGCACCCAGGTGCCCTCATTAACTCTTGTTTTTATTCCCAGGGACTGGGTTATGGCTGTAGCAGGTGCTGTCGAATCAGCTCTCTCACCCTGGGACCCTGTGTGGACGGATGTGATTTGCATTGCATTTCATCATCCCAGAGCCTCTGTCCATGTGCTTGCATGTGTGTGTGGTGATGGGGGGTGGGGAGGAGGGGACGTGTCCTGGTTGCAGCAGTGAATACTCCAACACCTCTTGGTCAGGGACAGGTGGTAGAACCTGTGGGGTCCTGTGCCAAGGCAGGGAGCTGCAGGCAGCAAGTTTACCACCTGACCCAGTCTTGGCAATTGCTGTAACCACACTCAGCCTGCATCCAAAACCAGCTCCTCCTTGACCTTGTCACAAAGCTTTTACTGCCAATTTCAAAGGACCTGCCATAATACCTGTGCAGTTTGGAGCTCCCAGCAGATTGGGCCACAGTGTCACTCCTGGGCTGCTCTGATTTTTGGTCTGGTTGTTCACTGACCCAGTGAAAACAAAGGAAAAAGAGGCTGTTGGTTCTTGGAAACACAAAAAAATAAGAAATTTTTTTTAAAATGTAAGGATTCTGATCTCTGGTGAAGAAAGTTTAGATCCACAATAAATTTGTAAATGGAAGGCTGTGAACCACGAGTCTTGTCTTTATAGTAAAAAAAAAAAAAAAAAAAAAAAAAAAGTATATATATATATATATATATATAAATATATATCAAATGAACTTTTGGAGTAGAAAATAATCTAGGTATATATACACTTAAATATTTCCATTGGTTTATCTCTGTGTCACCCGTGCAGGTGAGTTTTACTTTCTTCTCTGTAATTTTTCATATTATCTAAATTTAGTAACCTGGGTATATATTATTTATGTAGTCAGAAAAAGCTATTTCCATTTTGGAGCAGGGAGGAACCCTACCTTGTTGCTTTCTGAATTCCCATTATAATTTTCTCTGCCAACATTTCCTATAGCTTGTGCAGTATGAAACTGCTTATGCAAGATGTTAAATATGTATTCCGTTTTAAAAAAAGATTCTAAGGTCACATTGGGGAAGGCCTGCTTATTCAAGGTTGAATCATTTTCTTTTCTTGTGCTGTGTATTGGAACCTGTCAGAGTATTTGTCATTCTAATGGGCACTGTGACTTATGTATATGTGTACCTTGAGAAATTAATATTCTGTAGAAAACATCTTCAGACACATTCACATATCCCAAAATTATTCATTGCATTATATATCTCAGATCCATCCAGGCCCCCATAGCACTACCAGATCTGATATGATTGGGACATGTACTGGTTCCTTTGGCCACCAAGCCCAATGGTCTCCCCATAGTATCTTCTAATTTCTTATATTATGTGCTTCATCTGAACCTCCATGCTCAGAGACCATTTTAATACTGCCATGTCTTGGATAAATTTGACACTTTCAAGACCTTTTAAGTCCTTGTCATCTCCTTTCTACTTTAATGTACTAACATGCAGATTATAATTTTTTTTAAAACAAATTTTCTAATGATTTTGTTGTGGAGATGGTAGGGGTGGTGGGGCATAGCAGAGAGCAATAACTTTTCAACCTTACAGGACACCAGACTTCTTTGACCTTACACTAACCAGGAGTCTTTCTTATTTAACATATAAGCTTGTTGATTTTTTCTTCCCTCAAACTCCCTGAGTTTATCCTGCTGTTTCCTCTTTTCAAATGCAAGGATATAATGTTTCTTCTCCTTCTATAGTCCAAAGACATTAGCTCAGCCCCTTTCACAGATAACAGGTGTATGGGGTTCTTTTCTTAGGTGAGAGTTAACTTGCTCAGTACCATTCTGCTGGTATGTCCTCATTTGGAGTTAGTTTCCAGAGGTCCATTATCCCAACTTCAGCATCTGGCAAGATGTTGGCTACTCGCCAGTACTTAGAGTCCATTATTCATGAAATTATAACTGAAGAAATTAGCTGATCTTAATCTTTTTAGTGTTTGGGGAATAGAAATGTCAAATTCAATTTTCCATGAGGTACCCGGAGAAATGGAGAGATTTGGGAGTTTTGGCATAATTTAGGAAGTATGCTTTCTTTATTGCTTAAAAATTTTATATGTAAAATAATTAGCTGTTTTCCCACAGATGTTATAGATGCTGATATTATTGTGTGGCTTGGGCATTTCAAGTTTTATGCTGCTAAAAAGAAAAACGTCTTGCTTTTAAATTTTTTTTTGTGTCATCTAATAAAATAAGGACATAGTAAGGGTCAAATAGCAAATAGGAAGTCCCAGTGATTTCCTGCTTCAGTTTGCCTAAAAGCAACTGCTTTTGCTCTTTGCTTTTTCCCCTAGCCTTACCACACATCTCCACATTTCTGAATAGAATATAGATCTCTATTTGATTAATCCAGTTTAGACATAAGTCTCGACTTATTAGAGAGATGAGAACTTGACTTCGTTTTCTACCCCATCATTCCTTCTCCTTCCCCTTTCTCGCCTTCCAAAGTAGATGTATTACACATTTAGTTAAATCAGTATTTAGGTTTACATTAACATTCCTCTGTATTATTCATGGCATTGCTATTTAGGGTAGTATGGTTGTTGCCTAATTTACTTTTTGTTTTCCTAAAGTTGATACTTGCTTGGTTTTTCACTGACTTATTTAAAAACCTCCCCTTGCAGGTTCTCAGTAGAATTTTGTATAAGGACAAGTTCCAGAAGGACAATATGTCTTTGTCTGTTTTCTTCTCAGAGACTACTTTTTTTTCTCCTTTTGGGTTGGTGGCTCTCTGGGGCCTGCTGCAGAGCTTTCATCTTAGAATATCCCTTGCTGTTATCTCTGGAATTACATTGGTTCATTTATGGATCTCAGGTCTTTCTCATTCTGGCTTTGCTTCCTGTTTTGGTAGAGCACATCCTGCATTAGCTTCAGGTAAAAGATGGTATAATGCTAGAGGGCATGGTGGGATCAACCTTAATATGCCTTGTCTTGGGTCTTATTGTTTCTCTGTGGACTGGTGCTGACCAATCTTCATATCACAGGCCTATTTTAATGTTTTTTAGGGAATAACCATTCAGAATTCTCCAAGAGTAAATGGAGCGGAATCTGTTTTCAAGCACTTTCCAAATTCCCCTTCCTTATTTTAGTTCACTTTTCTAACTGCACACAAATGAGCCAAAGACAATGTTTTAATTAGTTTTCCATTAGTATAATGGAAGTACTCAAGTTTAGGTACCTAAAAAGAAAAGAAGTTTATTTAACCCAAGGTTTTGGAGGCTCAAAATCCATATGCATAGCAATAGTATTGGTGAGAGGCTCCTTGACTGCATCTCCTCATGATGGATCACGCCATAATGGTGGGACCATGTGAGAGAGGGAGAGATCAAATTGCAAGACTGGAAGCCAGAGAGAGCCTTGAGCCCCATGATCCTTTTTGAGGGCAGAGCCCCCCTCCCCCATTTGACCTAAAGACTTTCCACTAGGCCCCACCTCTTAAAAGTCTCAGTCTGAAAACCACTACATTGAAGACTAAACCCTTACACATGAACCTTTGGGGGACACTCTCAAACCATGTTAAAACCATCACAAATGGCCTCTGTATTTTGACCTCTGGGTGGTTTATTTCTTCATGAGACCCATTAGTTAGCTCAAAAACCTCTGGTACCAAATTCAAATTGTTACATGTTTAGTTTTCTTTATGCTTTTATGTAAGAACCCAGAAACCACTCTGGATGTGGGAACTCACATAAGAGAGTTTATTAAGCAAACAGGCAGAGTGTCTCCCTGCAGGGTAAGAGAGAAAAGGAGAGGAAAAGAGAGAGAGAGAGTGCACGTACAAGAGAGAGTGAAAGGCCAGGAGGAGAGAGCATGAAAGCAAGGAGGAGAGGAGAGAGTGAAAATATCAGGGAAGCCATTTTTAAGCAGTGGAATTCCGCAGGCTAACAGGGACCAATAACAGAGAAGAATACTTGCCAGCTGACTGATGAACCAATGGCTAGCTAGGATGTTCAAGACTGAAAACTAGGTTGTAAGTTGGGAGGCGGAGGCATTGTAAAGGGTGGGGGAGCAGCTTTGTATTATCTTATTTTATTAGTATATTACAGTGATACGTAACATTGGGGTTCATTTTGACATAATCATGCATTCATGAAATATAATTTGCTTTACTTCAATATATTTAGTTATTTTTAAAATGGTCCTAATAATCAGATTTTTAGCCACTGAGAGCCTGATAGTCCATGAAACCTCCATTAGCATGGGTTAGCTATTGATAAGATAGTTGTATTAGGGTTCTCTAGAGGAACAGAATCAACAGGAAGTATGATTATAAGAAGGGGATTTATTAGTTTGACTTACATGACCAGAAGCTAGATAGTTCACAATGGCCATCTGCAGGCTGGAGAACTGGAAGAACCAGTAGCTGCACCATCCAAGAGGCAGAAGCCCCAGAACAAGAGGGATCAACAGTGCTACTACCCTAGACCTAGACCAAGGCTTCTGGAAACTCCCTCTAGAATCACTGGCAGAGTCTACTTTGGAAGAGTGAAGAAGTGACAGTTCAATATCCTCAGGTGATAAAAACAGCAATCAAGAACTCCTTCAAGAACAATCAAGCTTGCATCTGCATCTGCTTCCTTGTTGTTCCAACTTTTATTCCATGCAAGCCACCATCCTATTGGGCTGTGCTGCCCATGCTTAGGGAGGGTCTCCACTTCAGTTCACTATTCCACATTCCAATCATTCCTAGACATGCCCTCACTGACATACCTAGAAGCTTCTTAATCATTCGCATTTCTTAATAATCAAGTTGACAGTTCAAATTAGCCATTACAATAGTGCACTGTGGTTTAAGACCCCAGCTAAGACTTCTACTGTTCTACTGAGTGACATCACCTGGAAATCAAACTCCTCCTGACTCCTCTCTGCCTGGGAGTTCCCTCTGGATGGTAGACCCATGGACTTCTGACTATGAAAGTCTCACATTGAGGGACCTGCCCTCCCATACAACATTGTCTGAACACCACGAGAAAGCTTATGTGTGTTACTAACTTTTTTGGTCATATTTCTTTCCTTGACCAGCCTCCAAATTCCCTAAACCTTCTATACCAAGGCAGATCCAATTGCAGAGCCACAGAATGAATATTCTGTGATGTACACAATGTTGTTCTCTTTTTAAATTTTCTGTTTCTTTATTTTGTTTCATTTGTCCCTTACTTTCTTCCTTTCATTAGGGACTGAACCCATGACCCCATGCATGCTAAGTAAGCACCATACCACTGAGCTCCACTGAGCTATTGTAATAGCAGGTTTCATTTGGACATAATCGTACATGCAAGGAACATAATTTACTCCATTTCAGTCTCCAGTACTTGCTCTTTCTCTCTTTTCCACTCTCCCCCTGTTTTCCTTTTTATTCTTTACTGGTCTTCTGTTATTTTTTTTTAAACTGGTGTTTTATAGATATACATAAATGTGGAATTTACTTTGGTATATTTATATTTGTACATAGCATGATTTGCCTCTTGTAGTTCCTCCCTTTTCCTGTCACCCCTCCCTCTCCTAAGTCCTTTTCCTCTACTCCACTAATCTCCCTTCTAATTTCATGGAATTTCTCCCCTCCTTTTCCCTCCCCACCACTTATTTTGCTCTAACTAGTGCACATGAGAGAAAACATATGACCCGCAACTTTCTGAGTATGGCTTATTTCACTTAGCATGGTGTTCTCCAGTTCCATTCATTTACCAACAAATGCCATAATTTTTATTCTTCTTTATGGTTGAGTAAAACTTCATTATAGGTATATAATATGTATATACACATATGCACACCATATTTTCTTTATCCATTCATCTGTTGATGGGCACCTGAGCTGGTTCCACAACTCTATAGGTCTTTTTAAACTTCCTTTTGAGACAGGGTCTTTCTGAGTTGCCCAGGCTGACCTTGAATTTATGATCCTCTTGCCTGAGCCTTTGCGGTAGCTGGGATTACAGGCATATACCACCATGCCTAGCAGTTTTCTTTTTCTTTGTACTGCTGCATTAGGATTTATCTTTGTCAGTTCTGTCACATCAGTACCACCTGCCTGTCTTTTTCATAGCTTCCCAGGTTTGTTCACAGTCAATAGTCATTCATTGCTTCCATCAATCTTTATTCCTTCCTGCTTATCTGAGTTTTCCTCTGGGTCATTTTTCTTTCCCTTAGTGTAGGTTTGCTGGTGACAAATTTGGCTTTGATTACCTAGAAATGGTCTTTATTTCGCCTTCCTTTTAGAAGGATGTTTTCTTGGTGATAGGATTCTGGGTTGCTGATTATTTTCCTTTCAGGACTTAAAAGGTGGTTTCCAAAATTTCTGTTAGAAATTGATTGTCAGTCTTTTTGTTACTCCTTTGAAGGTAATGTGTGTGTGCCCACTTCCACTCTTACGTTGCTTTTAAGATTTCTCCTTTTTTCAGTTTTTTTCTTTCCCTTTTATGTAGTTGGCCAGCTAGGCTTTGCAGAGTTTCTTGATATTTGATATTTTATTTGTTTTAGGAAATTCTAAGCCATTACTTCTTCTATTTCAGTTCTATGGTTTGGATATAGTGTGAGTATGTTCCCCAAGGTTTTGGGAGTCGAAATTTGATCCCCATTGTGAGGCCTTAAGGGGTCAGAAACTTAATCTGATTATGGTGTTTAGAGGCGGGGCCCATTGAGAGGCAATTAGGAATAGATAATGGCATTAATCAAGAGCCCTCATGATAGGATACTGGTGGCTTTATAGGAAGAGGGACAGAAACCAGAACATGTATGTCCTGTTTCTTGTCATGTGATACTGTGCCACCTTGGAACTCTGTTAGTAAAAAGACCATCAAGAAAGGCTAGTTCTATGGTCTGGAATTGTAACTCAGTGGTAAAGCATGTGAGGCACTGGGTTCAATCCTTAGTACCACATAAAAATAAATAATATAAAAGTATTGTATTCACTACAACTAAAAATTTTTTTAAAAAAAGAAGGTTAGTTGGGGGCTCTTGACCTTGGACCTAGAGAACTGTGAACCAAAGTCAATTCCTTTTCTTTATAGTTACCTAGCCTCAGGTATTTTGTAGTGACCTTTGAGTGCTGAATGTTCTTCAGCGGTCCATATATTTAAGAATTGTTCTCCAGTGGTACACTGGGAAGTGGTAGAATCCTTAGGGGATGGGGCCTTATAGGAGGTCCTGACTTACCAGAGGCCAAAGCAATGGGTCCACTCAGTCCTGACTGAAACCTCCAGAACTGTGAGCTAAATAAACCTTTCTCTTTACAAGTTAATTATCTCAGGTGCTCTGTTATAGTAGCAAACTATTACAGCAATGAAAAACAAACTAATATATTAATTTTCTTCCTCTTGGGACTTGAATCATGTAGGCCTTTTCATTGTGCTCTCTATCTTTTTAATATTCTTTGTGACTTTTTTTCTCTCTGTGCATGCTCAGCTTGAGTACTCACCATAATTGATTCATTTTTTAGTTTTCTAGTCCTATATTCTGCTGTCTAGCTTTCTGTTAAATCCATCTGTTGAGTTATGAGTTTTAGATATTACAATTTTTAGTCTTATATTCTCTCTGAATATTTTTACAGATTACAGTTATTTGGTGAAGTTCTCCATTTATTTTTTTCATCTGGTTTGTTTTCCTGGATGCACTAATTATAATTGTTTTGAGGTTGGTCAGCTAACTTTATTTTCTGGATTACCAGGTGGCCATCATTTTAAATCAGACAGGTACGGTGCTGGTTCAGAAACCATCTGCAGTCCCGGAGTCAGTCTTGCTCTTGTTTGCCCTGACTTTTCAGAGTTTTCAAAAGAGTCTCTTTTGTATTCATTGAAGCTCCCCCCTTTTAGTGTTTCCCAATTATAGTTGTTTTCTCCCTGATCCTTTTCAGTGGATTTTTGTTAGGACTTGAATCTCTTACCTTTAGAACTTGAAAACCATCCCAGGGAACCTGTCCCTAGGAAAAAGCTAACTCTGTGTTTGGATCCCAGTTCTCCACCTCTAGCCCTACTGGATCCTCCCTCAGAACTGGCTTTCTCTAGTTGTTCTCTGACTCCTTCTTGTACTCCCAGTTGGCTACCATCTCTAGGGTAAGGAAGCGACAAAGTTTAGCTCTCTTCATGGAGAGAGGTTTATTTCCCACATCTGTTTGTCTGAATTTTGCTGCTCTCAGCTGCATTTCCAGTTTTGTCTGGTTTTTCCTACTGTTCTTGCTGAGGACACTGCTTTGCTGCTAACTTCTTCACCCTACCTGGAAAACAAAGACCTGTGCTACCACAAACTGCCTTTTAGAATTGTGAATCAAATACAGTTGCATGCTAACAGTCATAGCCTACTTGCTTATCGTTTTCAGGTAGGCAAGATACGTCATACCAACACAAATTTAAGTAATGGTGCCTGAAATACTGTGGAGGGAGAGGTGGCATCTTCTGTCGACCTGTGATGTGGTGATGTGTGAGGCTGGTCTCTTCGTTCAAGGGGTTGCCACCTGTTTGCCATTTTCGTGCTAGCCAAGTGATTCCACTTCATTGCTTTATTTTACATTTATTTTATTTTACATTTGGATGAAGTCCTTAAAGAAAAGGAGAGCACATTAGGTTAAATGTTGCCTTTGTATGTGGAGAGAACTGGTGATTAGGACAGGTCAGGCAAAATTTTATGTTTTCGGTATTAGTGCTGTTATTACTGATTTGATAGAATACTGGTCTAGACTCTATGCATTTTTAGTTTGTGTAGTGCATAAGTTAGACTTTGAGTAGATTCCATGATACTGTGTCTTTATAGCATGTTTGCTATAAATTCTGAATAAAATTATCCTAATCATTATTCTAAAATGTTCTAAATTGCTTCTATTCTTATAGTTGTTAGCATTGAACACATTATTCCATTTTTTTTTTTTTTTGCTGAGCAAAACATAATTGCTCTTGTGGAATACAGCTCCATTGATGGGGAAATCAAATATTAAAAATAGAATTGCAGAATTTTGCAGAAAATGCAATTAAAGTACCGAATGCATGTGTCTTCACTCCTATTCGTAGCTATTATTTTCAGACTAGAGCTATTAGAGGGAATCAAATTTTGATTTGAGAATATTTAAAAAGAAAATAGCCATTCATTATATTTGCAAGGTATTATCCACCTACTTATATACTGTAGCCACATGGAAAGTTTCTTTTATTTTTAAACTCAGTTTATTGCATGTAAACCTGTAGATCTGTGTCTTTGAACAGGTTACTTCATACCTTGGAGATGTAATTTCTTTGTATGAAGGGAAGAAATGAGCACCTCACTTTGATGTTCTGTGATATAACCATTATGAAAGTATGCAGCCAAGTTGTCCTTTGGGTTCTACTGTGAAGCTAACCAAATGCAGTTTATCTACTGATTAGATGACATTTTCTTGGAATGTCATCATCTTAGGAAGACTGGAAGTTATGAAGCTTTAACAGAGTTTGGTAGGAAAAGGGAAGGAGATGGTTTATGACCTGAGTACTCTAGGTATGGATTGTATCTGGTGAATCCAAGCCCCAGTGTATTTTGGGGATTGTAAAGTTTTATGGAGTGTTTTAGATTACACATCAAAAGAAACAAATAGTGGGGTAGAAGAGATGTGCCATTTGAAAAGTAAGTTGCCACAGCAGATAAATTCCTTTGAGAAACTCATTTGGACTGGGAGCTATGAACATAGATGAAGGGTATTTAACAACCAGTCAAATTAACCAAAAACAAGACCAAGGAGAATGTACTCAATACTGAGTCTATTTGCCTTTCATTTTCTTAATAAATGAATAAAGAGAAAACAAATTAAACTGTGTAATCTATAAATATATTGCAGAAAAAGGAATAATACCTAGAAGGCTAAACATAAAAATGTAGTGGAGTATCCAGATAAAAATATCAGGATATTTCATTTTCAATAGTGTGAAAAAATAGAAGAAAATGACTTTTAGCAATTGGAGGGTTTGGTTCATTTATCATCTTATTTTAGACCATTTTAAGTACATATGAATGAAAAAACTTCAGAGTGAAATCACTAAAAGAAAGAGAACAAGATAGATTGTAGGGGAGGAAAAGACAGAAAGAGAGTTGAGGGACACTGATAAGTGAAAGAGAGAAAAAGTATGTGAAATAAAAATTAAAAGAATAAAATAAAAAATAGGAAATAAAAACATAAAAAAATACAAAAAATGAAATGAAAGCTCATCATTATGGCATTTGCTGGTAAATGGATGGAATTGGAGAATATCATGCTAAGTGAAATAAGCCAATCTCAAAAAACCAAAGACTGAATATTCTCTCTGATATACGGATGCTAACACACAACAAAGGAGGGTGGGGAGGGGAAGAATAGAAGTTCATTGGATTGAACAAAGGGAAATGAAGGGAAGGGAGGAGGAGGCAAATAGGAAGTATAGTAGAATTAATGAGACATAACTTTTCTATTCTTTTATTTGAATACACAACCAGGGTAACTCTGCATCAGGTACAACCACAAGAATAGGATCCTAATTAGAATAAGTTATACTTCATGAATATCAAAAAAAAACAAATAAAAATAAAAAATAATAAAAGGGCTGGAGATGTAGCTTAGTGCTAAAGCACCCTTGGGTTCAATCTGTTCAATCTCCAGTACTATAAATAATAATAATAATAATAATAATAATAAGTTTGGGGGTTCTATTTCTTTTTTCTTTAATAAAGCACTTTGAAAAGAAAAAGAGTCTATGGGCACATAGTGATTGGCAATACTCTAAGGAAAATGCATGCTCAGGCATTTAGAGGATGTAGAAGACACAGAAATAAAAGAATGAGCCAGATGTGGTGGTGCACATTTGTAATCCCAGAGACTCAAGAGGATCACAAGTTTGAGGTCATCCTTGGCAATGTAGAGAGAACCTGTCTCAAAATGAAAACTAAAAAGGACTGGGAATATAGCTCAGTGGTAAAGTCCCCCTGGGTTCAATCCCCAGAACTCCCTCCCCCCAAAAAAGGAAAGAAAAGAATGATAAACAATTCAACTACTGGAAGTAGACAGTAGAAGGAAGATGACACACAATTCAGAGGGACATCACAAGAACTCAATAATTGAAACACTAAAATAATCTTATTAATGTGTCTACCACATAGGGAAGGTGAAAAATATTAGTGATTTCCCCTTCACCAATCCTACTCTGAAGATATATGTCAGTTATCAAAGTATGGTTACATTATAATCAGTCTGCAACTAGCCATGTATACTTAAGAATTTATTTTATCTTTCAGTAAACTCCTGATTAAGATCCAATGTAAATGGTTAAGATCGCTGTAGATCTCTAAAGGTTTTACATTTTATTTCTTAAAAGTGAATTCCGTATCCAATAATTGCTACCATCAAAATGGCTTTTTTAGAAGAGTGTGTCCTTTTGTAATGAACACGGAAAAGAACAAGATCAGCAACTGGGACTATTGGTTCCAGTTATGTTACTGTATAGCTTATAATTTTTAGAATGGGCTTCATTGGTTCCTGTGGACATATGGACATGTTAAACTAGAATGTTTCCTCCAGTTTTAAATTTCTAAAATTTTAGAAGTATGGTAGTAAATTTAAATAAAGTTCATTCTTTAACAACCTAAAAGAAAAGAAATAAATGATATAAGTCAGTAGAAAGAAAAAACTAAAACAAAAATCAATAAAAATATGAGAAATGATATTAAAAACATAGGGAAAATGCAGTAACACAGAAAACAAAAAAATAGAAACACACCTAGATATTTCAGTGGCCTCAATAAATGTAAATGCAGCAAACCTACTTGTTTAAAGACATAGATTGTCAGATTAAATCAAAAACAAAAATCAGCCATATGTTCTTTTGAAAATGTACCTTAAACTTAAGAAATGGTAAGGTTGAAAGAAAAGGGCATAAAAGATGAGCTAGGCAGACATTTTAACCAAAAGAATCTTGACAGAGATATTTTACTACCAGAAGAGACTAAGTAAAAAATCCTTGTTAGGGAGAGGATCATTATATACACCAAACAGATACTTTTTTCTTCTTTGTGTACTTCTTTTTAAAAAAATATTTTTATTTATGACAGTAGAAAGTATTTGACATATTTTACATACATGGAGTATAACTTGATCTTCTGGTTGTGCATGATGTGGAATTACACTGGTCATGTATCATACTTCTTATTAAAGAAAAGTGGATCAAGTTGGAGATACAAATTGATCATTCATCAAAGGGAGAGATTTCAATGCATATCAATTAATAGATCTATGAAAGAAAATTTAAAATAATTTAGCAATACAAAGAACACAATTAACTAATTTGATATGAGTGATATATACATAATACTGCTTCTTCGAGATGTTCCCAATTAAACATGGAGTATTTTTTTAAAATACTAAAAATGTAGTAGTCCATAGAGCAAGTACCAAAAAATTTCAGAGTGAATATCAAAGAGATCATATTCCCTGAACACAGTTTAATTGAGTAATAAATCATTAACAAACTGATAAATGACCCTAACATATTTGGAAGTTTTAAAAGTACATTTTAATGACTCATGAGCTGAATAAGAAATTATAATGGAAATGAATAACTTTAAATATGCAGAAAGAAGAAAATCTGAAAATGAATAAAAGTAAGGGCTAAAGTAAATTTGGAAAAAAAAAGGACTAAGATTAAAGAATGCAAAAATAGGAATAAAACTTAATGAAATAAAAAATAAAAATAAAGAGGATCAACAAGACCAAAAGGCAGTTCAAAGGTAGTCTTTGAAAAATTTAACAAAATAGACAAGCTTGGTGAGAATAAGCAAGAATTAAAAACCATGAAGGTACAAATACCACTGTTTCAAGTGCAAAGGAGATGTAATTGCAGATCAGAAGACATTGAAAAGTTGTTAAGTGACTACACATTTGTCAGCTCACATAAAATAGACAAATATATAGAAAAATGTAATAGAACTTAAGTTATAGAAAACAATATAAAGTTAATGGAAGGGTTTCATTCTTAAAGGGAGAAGCATTGAAAGTATCTCCTTTAAAATAAGGAACAAGATATCTACAAATCATTTGAAATGATGAGACTAACAATTATTAGAAGATTGATATACAAAAGTACATTGTATTTTTATAATTCAGACACAACCTAAAAACTTGATTTTAAAGGGCATCAACGGCACAAAAATAAGGAACCTGGAACTATATCGAGTAAAAAATAGGTGTGAATGATGTGTGCAATAAAACTTTATGAAATTCATTACAGAAGCCTAGATAAATATAGAGATGCCATAGTCACAGAGGAAGGAAGACTTAATTTTGTGAAAATGACTATTTTTTAAAATTATATTTGATTTATTAAAATTTCCAACAGGATTTTTTTTTTTTTTTTGAGGATAGAGTGGAATTTAAGAACCTAATTGTAGAATAATATGAAACAGCTATAGGCCAAGGAAAGTCTTAATTTTAGGGGAATTCATGCTCTTGGGTAGGAAGACTCGTTTTAGAGCTGTAGAAATTAGGTAAATACGAAGGTAGATTAACCTATAGGAAAAACAACACAGAACCCTGAAATAATTATGTGACACTATGCTAAATGATGGAGATGTCACAGCGGATCTGGTAGAGGGGAGGGAGCTATCTATAAACGGTGCTGAAACAATCGACACTCCTCACCAAATAATCATTCTTGGGTGTTCAAAAGACTTAAATGTGAAAGGCACAGCATTTAGCACTTACAGATCATATTAAAATATTTTATGTATAATTAGTGATTTTCAGATGTGTTGATGTCTATGTGATTCTACAGAAAAATATCTTTACTTTTTTGATAGGCATATTGAAAAATTGACAGGCAAAATGTCACGATGGCTGTAATTTGTCTCATAAAAAGCAAGGAAAAAAGGATGAAGCAAATGTGGAAAAGTTATTAATCACAGTGAAGGACTAAAGGGCTGGATTGAATACTTTTGTTTTTCTACTTTCGTGACTACTTGAGATTCTTTGATATGAGAATGTTTAAAGACCAAACAGAAGGGTTTAAAGATGAAGTTAAGGAGTCTCTCAAAAAAACTGAACAAAAAGATCAAGAAGTTGAAAATGGGCAAGAAAAGGAACGAGAGGATCAGCCAAATCAATAGGAGGGAATCGTGAGTCAATAATGATACAAGAAGTATTCCCAGAACTGAAAGAGATATTACAAGGTTCAGACAGAGAGCCCAGCACTGCACTTAATGAATGCAAAACCAAGGTCCTTCCACCATCGTAGAGTCAGAAAATCCCATGGGGACCAGGCACCCCACCCTCCACATCCTTTCAACCTTTAGGGATTACAGAGTCTCAAAAATCTAACTTTCTCCAAACCTTCTCTCAGTAATTCACTGGAAAATATGAAGTCCATCAAAAAATTGGGAAGCAAATCAATAAAAAAGAAAATGAAGTTTCAAGAAAATGGGATAGAGCACAAGAGAGAGGTAAAGGGGCGTCCAGGGTGAAGGGAAGTCCCTGGGAAAGCCAGGTAGGAAAAAGCAGGTGATAGGACCTCAGAAGTACATGCCAAGAAAACCCAAGTGGTTGGAGCTCTTTGTGTGCTGGAACATGGGGGCAGGAGACTCTCAGGTTTCTCAGAGAACTCAGGATGAATTGGTGGTAGATATGTAAAAGACAAAGGAAACCAGTGCAATTAACTCCAATTACAAATTATAATGTGATTTCTAAAGGGCATTGTAATTATAATACTCCTTGTGGTTCAGTTGTGGACAACATTTACAGAGTCATAGTGTCAAAAGGTGAACTGTTTCTCTCTTGAGATTGGGAAAGTGAGGGGGAGAAAGGGACAGAAGTGTGTGAATTGGCTGTGTCTGATGTGTCAGGATCATTGAGAAAGTGAAAATCCTCCACTATCATAATCAGAAGGCAGTCCAAGTGTCAACTTTAGAAAGTTTAAAGACTTTTTTTTTGTATTTGTCGATGGACAGCATGCCCTTATTATTGTTTATTTTTATGTGGTGCTTAGGATTCAACCCAGTACCTCACAAGTGATAGGAAAGCTCTCTACCCCTGAGCCCCTGCCCCAGCCCCAGATTTAGAAAGTTTAAAGTAAAAAATAGAAGAAGCAGCCAAAACAATTGTAAGTGGTAGTGTCTTGTAGGGAACAATCCAACTTTCAAAGTATACATAAGAATAACTTGGATCAGAAAAAAAATAAATCTTTATTTGTATCTCTATAAGTTTATTCAAAAATATTTTACTCACGTTTGTATTGTACAATGTCCATAGGCCAATAGTAGGTGACTCTTCCAATAAATGATGTTATTTTCATACAGTGAGACCCATTCTGCCATCAACCAACATTTACAGGGTGTGATGTCATGACCAGCATGCGTTGTAGTATAATGAGGAAAGGTTATTAGTAATGTGATGATCTGGATTTAATAAAAATTATTTAAATAGAACCCTTTGCATGTGAACATAAATTCTTTTTTTAATTATTTATTTTTTACAGACTGCATTTTGATTCATTGTACACAAATGGGGTACATCATTTTGTTTCTGTGGTTGTGCATGATGTAGATTCATACCACTCGTGTAATCATACATGTACATAGGTTAATGATGTCTGTCACATTCCACCATTTTTCATACCCCCCTCCCTCTCATTTCCTTCTACATAATCTAAAGTTCCTCCATTCTTCTCTCATTCTCCACTCCCCCACCTCCATTATATATCATCATCCACTTATCAGGGAAAACATTTCACCTTTGGTTTTTTGGAATTGGCTTATTTCACTTAGCATGATATTCTCCAATTCCATCCATTTATTTGCAAATGCCATAATATTATTCTTCTTTATGGCTGAATAATATTCCATTGTGTATATATACCACATTTTTCTTTATCCATTCATCTGTTGAAGGGCACCTAGGTTGGTTCCACAATCTAGCTATTGTGAATTTAGCTGCTAAAAACATTGATGTGGCTGCATTACTGTAGTATGCTAATTTTAAGTCCTTTGGGTATGAACTGAGGAGTGGGATAACTTGGTCAAAAGGTGGGTCCATTCCAAGGTTTCTGAGGATTCTCCATACTGCTTTTGAGAGTGGCTGCACCAGTTTGCAACTCCACCAGCAATATAAAAGAAATGAACAGAAATTCTATTAGTTTGTTTTCTCTTTTTGTAACAAAATACCCAAGATTGAGTACTTTGTAAAGAAAAGAAGTTTATTTAGCTCACATTTCTGGAGATTCAAGGGCATGGAGCTAGCACTGGTTCAGCTCTAGTGAAGGCCTCAAGGTTGATGGCATCACAATAGCAAGAGGGTGTACCATAGGGAGAGATCACTTGAAAAGACAAGAATCCAGAGGATGGGAAGGGCCAGATTTGCACTTTTTTTTTAACAAGTCTCTGGAGAGAATTAACTCAGTGTCCCATGAAAGCTGCCTTAATTCCTTCTGAGGGCAGCACCCCAAATGACCTAACCACCTCCCACTAGGCCCCACTTCCTAAAGGTCTCACTATTCTTAACATCACTGCATTGGGGATGACGCTTCCAAGGCACGAACTCTTGGAGGATGAGAGCTAGGAGGGTGTACCTGACTTGGAGGCATTTGAAATTCAGGTGGGTAGGAGAAGAACAGGGGAGTCATGACAGGCATACCTGAGTGAATGGGGGGTTTCTGATGAAGGGAGAGGATGCTCTGGGGTCAGCTAGTTCTGGGACAGGGATATGCACAGATTGGTGGAGCAGCTGGCCTGCTGATGAGGCACCCAGCAGCTTTCTCTGGATCAGGTGTAGATGCAAACTGAAGGATGGAGCCACAGAAGTAGTGAGCTCTACCAGGACAGTCCCGTGTGGAGGAGAGAAGGCATGGGGAGAATGCTGAGTGGAGGGAGCAACCTCAAAGGGGCAGCTGAGAGGGGAGGAGATAGCCATTCAGTGCAGCAGGGTATTCAAGAAGCAGGGAGGGGATTGAAGTCAGCCTAGTGCAGACTGAAGGTGGGTTCTCTGATTCAGAGAGCCACACACATGGCAGTTCTGCAGGAGATGAACATGGGTGCCAGTCAAAAGGCCAGGGAACAGGAGTGAAGAGTGAAAACTGCTGTTACAGATTCTGAGTCCACCCGTTCAGAAGGGGAGGGTGCCCTCATGCCACCAGCTTTGTATGAGTTGTCCAGGTCCCCACCTTCTACTTAGGGCTTCTAGAATTATCTGTACCTGTGAGTGGATGAAGAGGATGAGTGAGGGTTGGGCGTCTGGGTGGGGTATCCCTGTTCCATTGTGTGTCACTTCAACCAGGTGGACAGTTTGGGGTGACCCAAAGCACAAGAAGCACTCTTTGTGCCCTCTCTCCGGAAGCCCCTTCCTCTCCTACCCTTGTGTGGCCCTCAGCCTCCTTTCAGAACCAGGTTGAAGGACAGAACTGCTCTTCCCTAAATCTCCATCAGGAGAGCAGAAGGCTGGTCTTGGGGAGAGGCCACAGCTCCCAGTTCACTGGTCACTGCACAAGTGCATAAATTCAGAGGACCCTCTGGGGTCCAGGCAGATGGGCAGTGGGCTCTAGGGGCAGAATTCTGAGAAGGATATGTTCTTTGGGACTAATTCTGATACCACAGCTTCTGGCACCAGTGGCCCTGAGAAAACTCAAGCAAAGGCATCTTGAGGGAGAAGTCCTGGATTTTGGAGTTTGCAAAAATAGTGCATGTTTTATTGCATTAGTACAATGGGTCTTTATTCAAAATCATTTGGAAATGAAAGAATAATTTTTCTACCAGACAGGTTCAGTTCCTATTGTAATTCCAGTGGATTTAAAAGTTGATGTGGGTCTGTGAATTTGCTTGCATAATTATACTCTGATAGCTTTTCATTACACATAATGTGATTTTAATGGAATTAATGTTCTGTATCAACAAATACATTGTTTTTATTGTTATGCAAAGAGGAGACTTCTAAAAGAAGCAAATAAAAACGATCTGCAAATGGTTTATATAATATTCTTTTCCAAGCAGGATGACATACCTGCCTACTATTTTCTTTCTGATATTGGGCTGAGAAGAGGGAGCAGGACAGAAGCTCTGGAATATATTGGGTACTGATTAGAATTCATCCTTGAAACTTGTGTATTCTCTTAAAGTCTCATCATTCTCCATCCAAGAAGAGCAGCCCATATAGAATTTCTCCTGCCTGCCAGGCCTCCCTGAAAAACCAGACTTCCCTACCATCCCCTATCACACACCTTATTTGTTAGACTGTCTGTTGTCTGGGACCCTCTTCACATAAGCCTTAACAAAGCCTAGTTTCCTTCTCCTTTACAGAGGCCAGTGGCCAAGATGATCCAGAGGCCATCAGGGTCTGTTCTGAAGACAAAGGCCCTTGAGGTGCAAATCTTGGAATTCAGTCAACCCCATCCACCTCTCCTACCTGTAAGCAGGAAGCATCAGAGGGAGCTACGTCCACTGACATGAGTTGTCTCCCTCTTCTGAAGCCGGAACTCGGATTTGGTTTTAATAATGTGTTTTCTCAGAAATTATGCATAAACCATGGGAAATAGAAAAGAAAAAAGGAGGAAGCCAAAAATCCCACTGTCCAGAGATAGCCTTGATGACTTTGAGAATACAAGTACTGATTTATTCCTATATTTGTGTGTAGGTTTCTGTATATACCTTGCAAAAGGGAAACTAGCCACCTTCCAATGCATTTTGTAGCTTTTCTTCCTTTTCCATTTTGTGACTTTTCCTTCTCTTCTTTTTCTTTTATTGAAGGAGTCTGCATGGCATTAAATATTCTTCTGTAATGTAATTTATTTTGGCAACTGGGAAAGACCCAATAAATAGAAGCAGTTCCCTCTTGCTGAACACCTAGGTCATTTCCATTTTCATAATTATAAATAACCCTTAATACCAGGAATTCTTGGAAATGGAATTACTGCCTTAAATGGTCTGCAGAGGCTAAAACATGCATTATATCAGACATATGTGGATTAAAGATTAATATTATAGACAATTGCATATTTCAAAACAAGTCTCCCTTCTGCTTCTCCCTAATTCAGTTTCTCATTGCTGAGTTTCTTGGGCCTGCTTCCAGAGAGGACATTTTTGTAGTACCAACATCCATCTATTTCTTTTTCTTGACACAAATGGGATCCTTCTGTGCACACTAGGCTATGTCCTGCTTGTCATTTATTTATCTTTGAGATTATTCCACATCAGCCCAAACATATTCACCTCAAACTTCATAATGCATATATTCATATTATATGTAAATTTAAGTTTATTCAATGAATGCTTTATTGCTACCCCCTGGCTCAGGTTTTAAGAGTAAACATTCTGTGTGAATGGCGTGGTGTGCTTCTGTTAATGTCTATACATTAAATTCCCAGTAGTGAAACCACTGAGTATGTACTTTTTTATTTTGAAAAACATTATAGAATCACCCCCAAGGAAGTGTATATAAAATTATACCAATAATATTTAAGAGGATCATTTTTCCCTCTGTCTTTGTCACTACTGGGTTTCATCAAAACTTCACCAAAACATTGCCAATCTGATGCATAAAAATCTGATTTATCTTGTTGTTTTGACTTTTAAAAAATTTTGAATAAATTTAAGCATCCTCTTAAAGGTTTATTCTCCATTAAAATATGAACATCCCCTTTATAGTAGTTATTATTTCTTACTGAGCTGTTCTTTTTTCTTATTATTATATATGAACTCTTTATAAATTAAGAAAGTCGATCTTTTTTTCTATTATATGCATTATTAATATTTTCTACATTTAAAATTGGTCTTGGATTTTGTTCTTTGTAAACCACACAAATATGCTCATTGACTTTTGCCACAATAATGCTACATTAAAAATCACCCCAAACTCAGTGATTGACACTAGGAAGCCTTTATGTTCTCCTCTGGTTTTTAGATCAGCTTGGATGGTACCAGTTTGGGTTGCATGCTTCTGGTTGAATTGGGATCTGTGCCACATGTCCATTTAAGTGTAGCCACTGTGCCTACACTTGAAGAGGTCAGTGGCCATTTGAGTGAGGAGGAGGTGGGAGAGTGCATATGATGTATCCACAGGTCTTGGAGGTGATGGCAGGTACCACTTCTATCCAGCAAGGATGAGCAAGTCCCATGGTCAGGCCCAGCACTGGGGTGGGGATGGGCACTTCACCCACTCAATTGTCATAGATACAGACTTAACTCACTCTCTCTTTCTTTTCCTTCCTTCCTTCCTTCCTTCCTTCCTTCCTTCCTTCCTTCCTTCCTTCCTTCCTTCCTTCCTTCCTTCCTTCCTTCCTTCCTTTCTTCCTTCCTTCTTTCCTTCCTTCCTTCCTTTTCTTTCTTTCTTTCTTTCTTTCTTTCTTTCTTTCTTTCTTTCTTTCTTTCTTTCTTTCTTTCTTTCACTGGTAATTATTATTAGTTTTGCATTTTATTGGTTCTTTTTGATTATATATAACATTAGGATTTATTTTGACAAAATTACAAAAGCATGGAATATAATCTGTACTAATTCAGTCCCCAGTACTTTCCCTGTCCCTCTCCTCCTCCCTTCCCCTGATCCCATTCCTTTACTCTACTGATCTTTCTGCTATTTACTTATTATTTTTCTTTTTATAAATTGGTGTCTTATGGATATACATGATGGTAAGATTTGCTGTGGCATATTCAAATATGTACTTGGGAAAGTTAGGTCAGATTCATTCCAATGTTCTTTCCATTTCCCATTCCTTCCTCCTTCCTCTTCAATCCCCTTCATGTATTCACTGATCTTCAATTTTTTCATATTCCCCTTATTTTGGATTACCTTCTGTATATCAGGGAAAACATTTGACCTTTGACTTTTTGGGACTGGCATATTTCACATAGCATGATAGTTTCTAGTTCCATCCATTTCCCAGCAAATGCCACTATGTCATTATTCTTTATGGTAATATTTCATTATGGAGTAATACTCTGTTGTGTATATATACCACATTTTCTTTATCCATTCATTTATTGAAGGGCACTTAGGTTTGTTCCATAACTTGGCTATTGTGAATTGTGTTGCTATAAATATTGAGGTGGTTGCATCACTGTAGTATGCTGATCTGGGTTGTATGATGGGTCCATTTCTATATTTTTGAGAAATCCTCATAATGCTTTCCAGAGTGGTTGCACTACATTGCAGTCCCACCAACAATGTATGAGTGTTCCCTTTTCCCCACATCTTCACCAGTTTTTATTGTTACTTGTATTCTTTATAATTGCCATTCTGACTGGAGTGAGATGAAATCTCAGGTAGTTTTAATTTGTATTTCCCTGATTGCTAGAGATGATGAACCTTTTTTCATGTATTTGTTGACCATTTATATTCCTTTTATTGAGAATTTTCTGCTTCTTTTGCTGATATATTGATTGGTGTGTGTGTGTGTGTGTGTGTGTGTGTGTGTGTGTGTGTCTTAAGTTTTTTGAGTTCTTTGTATATTCTTGATATCAATGCCCTATCTGAGGAGCAGAGACAAAGATTTTCTCCAATTCTGGGGCTCTCTATGCTCTTAATCCTTTCCTTTGCTGTGCACAAGTTTTTTTTAATTTGGTGTCATCCCACTAATTGATTTTTTATTTTATTTCTTGAACTTTAGGAGTCTTGTTAAGGAAGTTATTAGTTCCTGTTGCCATGTTGGAGTGTTGGTCCTACATTTTCTTCTAAAAGTTGAAGGGTCTCTGATCTAATTCCTAGTCTTTGATTCACTTTGAGTTGAGTTTTGTGCAGAGTGAGAGATAGGGGTTAAAATTCATTCTTCTACATATGAATTTTCAGTTTTCTCAGCACCATTTGTTAGAAAGGCTATCTTTTCTCCATATTTTTGGCACCTTTGTTTAGTATCAGAAAACTATAGTTAATGTGGGTTTGTCTTTTTGTTTTCTATTCTATTCCATTGGTTTTCATGCCTGTTTTTATACCAGTACCTTGTTGTTTTTGTTACTATAGTTATCTAATATAATCTGTTCAGTATAATAGTTGTGATGCCTCCTGCTTTTCTTTTCTTGCTAAGGATTGTTTTAGCTATTCTGGATCTCTTATTTTTCCAAATGAATTTCATAACTGCTTTTTCTAGAATGTCATTAGAATTTTGATGGGAATTGCATTGAATCCATTTAGCACTTTAGTTAGTATGACCATTTCGACAATATTAATTCTGCACATCCAAGAACATGGGAGGTCTTTCCATCTTCTAAGGTCTTCTTCAATTACTTTCTTTAGTGTTCTATAGTTTTCATTGTAGAGGTTTTACCTCTTTTGTTAGATTGATTCCCAAGTATTTTATTTTTGTTGAGGGTGTTGTGAATGGGATATTTTTCCTAATGTCTTTTTTGGCAGATTCACCATTGGAGTATAGGAACATGACTGAAGTGTGAATGTTCACTGTTGTTGAGGGTGTTTTGAATGGGGTATTTTTCCTAATGTCTTTTTTGGCAGATTCACCATTGGAGTATAGGAACATGACTGAAGAGTGAATGTTCAATGAGTATCCTGTTACTTTGTTGTATTCATTTATGAGCTCTAGAAGTCTTTTGGTGGAATTTTTTGGGTCTTCTAAATATAGGATCAGGTAATCAGCAAACAGTTAATTTGAGTCTTCTTTTCCTATTTGTATCCCTTTAATTTTCATTTGCCCATTGCCCTGGTAGAGTTTCTAGGACTATGTTGAATTGGAGTGGTAAAAGTGGGCATCCTTGTCTTGTTTCTTTTTTTTTTTAGAGGAAATTCATTCAGGTTTTCTCCATTCAGTATAATGTTGGTCTTAAGTTTGCCAATATAAACTTTACAAATTTGAGGTAAGTTCTTTCTGTCTTTACTTTTTCTAGTGTTGTAAACATGAATGGGCTCTGTAAAAAAATTGAAAATAAATAATTAAAAAACATGAATGAGTATTGTATTTTGTTAAGCACAGACTATTTATGTGGGGAATTGCATTTATTGATTTATGTATATTGAACCAACCTTGCATCCCTGGGATGAAACTCACTTGATCATGGTGCACTATCTTTTAAATGTATTTTTGTATGCAGTTTGCCAATATATCAAGAATTTTTTGCACCTATGTTCATCAAGGATATTGGTCTGAAGTTTTCTTTCATTGATGTGGCTGTCTGATTTTGGTATCAGGGTGATATGAATTTGGTAATGTTCCCTCCTTTTCTATTTCATGAAATAATTTGAGTAGGATTGCTATTATTTCTTCTTTTAAAGGTCTGGTAGAACTCAGCTGAGAACCATCTGATCCTGTGATTTTCTTTCTTGGAAGGCCTTTGATAGCTGCTTCAATTTAATTACTTGATATTGATCTGTTTAAGTTTTCTATATCCTCATAGTTCAATTTGGGTTGGTTATATGTTTCTAGAAATTTTTAAATATCTTTAAGATTTTCTAGCTTATTGGAATATAAATTTTCTAAATAGTTTCTCTGGATTTCAGTATTGTCTGTGGTCATATTTTCTTTTTCAGCTTGAATTTGGATAATTTGAGGTTTTCCTCCTTTTTTTCTTGGTGAGTTTGGCTAAGGGTTTATCAATTTTTTTTATTGTTTCATAAAACCAACACTTTGTTTCATTGATCTTTTGTAGTATTTTTTCCTCAGTTTCATTGTTTTCAGCTTTGATTTTAATTATTTCCTGTCTTGTACTGATTTTGGTGTTACTTGATTCTTTTATTCCCCTATGGCCTTGATATATAATGGTATAATTATTTATTTGATATCTTTCTATTCTTTTTTCTTTTTTTTTCTTTTGTATAATCATAAATTGACATAGGGTAATGCTGTTTGATTCATTCTGTTATTTTTTCCCTTCCCCCCACCCCTTCCACCCCTTTTTTCCCTCTATACAGTCCTTCCTTCCTCCATTCTTGCCCCCCTCCCTAACCCTAACTCTAACTCTAACACTAACCCTTCCCTCCCCCTTTTATGTGTCCTCATCCACTTATTAGCGATATCATTTGTCCTTTGGTTTTTTGAGATTGGCTTATCTCACTTAGCATGATATTCTCCAATTTCATCCATTTGCCTGCAAATGCCATAATTTTATCATTTTTTATGGCTGAGTAATATTCCATTGTATATATATACCACAGTTTCTTTATCCATTCATCAATTGAAGGACATCTAGGTTGGTTCCACAATCTGGCTATTGTGAATTGAGCAGCTATGAACATTGATGTGGCTGTATCCCTATACTATGCTGATTTTAAGTCCTTTGGGTATAGGCCAAGGAGTGGGATAGCTGGGTCAAATGGTGGTTCCATTCCAAGTTTTCTGAGGAATCTCCACACTGCTTTCCAGAGTGGCTGCACTAATTTGCAGCCCCACCAGCAATGTATGAGTGTACCTTTCTCCCCACATCCTTGCCAACACCTGTTGTTGCTTGTGTTCTTGATAATCGCCATTCTAATTGGGGTGAGATGGAATCTTAGGGTGGTTTTGATTTGCATTTCTCTTACTACTAGAGATGTTGAACATTTTTCCATATGTTTGTTGATTGCTTTTAGATCTTCTTCTGTGAAGTGTCTATTCATTTCCTTAGCCCATTGTTGACTGGATTATTTGCATTCTTGGTGTAGTTTTTTGAGTTCTTTATAGATTCTGGAGATTAGTGCTCTATCTGAAGTATGATTGGCAAAGATTTTCTCCCACTCTGTAGGCTCTTTCTTCGCATTGCTGATAGTTTCCTTTGCCGGGAGAAAGCTTTTTAGTTTGAATCTATCCCAGTTATTGATTCTTGCTTTTATTTCTTGTGCTATGGGAGTCCTATTAAGGAAGTCTGGTCCTAAGCCCACATGTTGAAGATCTGGACCTACTTTTTCTTCTATAATTTGCAGGGTCTCTGGTCTGATTCCGAGGTCCTTAATCCATTTTGAGTTTAGTTTCGTGCATGGTGAGAGATATGGGTTTAGTTTCATTCTATTGCATATGGATTTCCAATTCTCCCAGCACCATTTGTTGAAGAGGCTATCTTTTCTCCATTGCATATTTTTGGCACCTTTGTCCAGGATGAGAAAATTGTAGTTATTTGGGTTTGTGTCAGTGTCCTCTATTTTGTACCATTGATCTACCTTTCTATTTTGGTACCAATACCATGCCGTTTTTGTTAGTATTGCTTTGTAGTAGAGTTGAAGATCTGGTATTGATTGCGATACCCCCTGTTTCAATCTTCCTGCTAAGAATTGCTTTAGCTATTCTGGGTTTCTTATTCGTCCAGATGAATTTCATAATTGCTTGCTCTATTTCTGTAAGGTAGGTCATTGAGATTTTAATTGGAATTGCATTGAATCTGTATAGCACTTTAGGTAGTATGGCAATTTTGACAATATTAATTCTTCCTATCCAAGAACATGGGAGATCTTTCCATCTTCGGGTTTTCTTTAATTTCTTTCTTTATTGTTCTGTAGTTCTCATTGTAGAGGTCTTTCACCTCTTTTGTGAGATTGATTCCAAGTATTTTATTTTTTTCGATGCTATTGTGAATGGGGTAGTTTTCCTGATTATTCTTTCCAAAGATTCATCACTTATGTATAAAAATGCATTAGATTTATGTGCATTGATCTTATATCCCACTACTTTACTGAATTCACTTATGAGTTCTAAAAGTTTTCTGGTGGAATTTCCTGGTTCCTCTAAGTATATAATCATATCATCAGCAAATAGGGATAGTTTGAGTTCTTCTTTTCCTATTCGTATCCCTTTAATTTCTTTAGTCTGTCTAATTGCTCTGGCTAGAGTCTCAAGAACGATGTTGAATAGAAGTGGTGAAAGAGGGCATCTCTGCCTTGTTCCAGTTTTTAGGGGGAATGCTTTCAGTTTTTCACCATTTAGAATGATATTAGCCATGGGCTTAGCATAGATAGCCTTTACAATGTTAAGGAATGTTCCCACTATCCCTATTTTTTCTAGTGTTTTGAGCATGAAGGTATGCTGTATTTTATCAAATGCTTTTTCTGCATCTATTGAAATAATCATGTGATTCTTGACTTTAAGTCTATTGATATGGTGAATTACATTTATTGATTTCCTGATGTTGAACCAACCTTACATCCCTGGAATGAAACCCACTTGATCATGGTGCATTATCTTTTTAATATGTTTTTGTATGCGATTTGCTAAAATGTTGTTGAGAATTTTTGCATCGATGTTCATTAAGGATATTGGTCTGAAATTTTCTTTCCTCGATGTGTCTCTGTCTGGTTTAGGTATCAGGGTGATATTGGCTTCATAGAATGAGTTTGGGAGGGTTCCCTCCTCTTCTATTTCATGGAATACTTTGAGAAGTATTGGAATGAGCTCTTCTTTAAAGGTTTTGTAGAACTCGGCTGAGAACCCATCTGGTCCTGGAATTTTCTTTGTTGGTAGGCTTTTGATGACCTCTTCTATTTCATTACTTGAAATTGGTCTATTTAAATTGTGTATGTCCTCCTCGTTCAGTTTAGGCAATTCATTTGTCTCTAGAAACCTGTTGATGTCTTCGAAATTTTCTATTTTGGTGCAGTATAAATTTTCAAAATAGCTTCTAATTATGTTTTGTATTTCAATCCTGTCTGTTGTGATATTTCCTTGTTCATTCCGAATTTTAGTGATTTGGGTTTTCTCTTGTCTTCTCTTTGTTAGTGTGGCTAAAGGTTTATCAATTTTGTTTATTTTTTCGAAGAACCAACTATTTATTTTGTCATATTTTTGTATTGTTTCTTTTGTTTCAATTTCGTTGATTTCAGCTCTGAGTTTAACTATTTCCTTTCTTCTACTACTTTTGGTGCTGGTCTGTTCTTCTTTATCTAGGGCTTTGAGCTGTAGTGTTAGGTCGTTTATTTGTTGAGTTTTACTTCTTTTATTAAATGCGCTCCATGAAATAAATTTTCCTCTAAGTACTGCTTTCATAGTGTCCCACAGATTTTGATATGATGTTTCTTTGTTCTCATTTACCTCTAAGAATTTTTTAATTTCCTTCCTAATATCTTTTGTTATCCATTCATCATATAAGAGCATATTGTTTAATCTCCAGGTGTTGGAATAGTTTCTGTTTTTTACTCTTTCATTTATTTCTCACTTCAATCCATTATGATCTGATAGAATAGAAGGTAGTGTCTCTATCCTCTTGTATTTGCTAACATTAGCTTTGTGGCATAATATATGGTCTATTTTAGTGAAGGATCCATGTGCTGCTGAGAAGAAAGTGTATTCGCTCTTGGTTGGATGGTATATTCTATAAATGTCTGTTAAGTCTAAATTATTGATTGTGTTATTGAGATCTATGATTTCTTTGTTCAATTTTTGTCTGGAAGATCTGTCCAGTGGTGAGAGAGGCGTGTTAAAATCACCTAGTATTATTGTGTTATGGTCTATTTGGTTTCTGAAATTGAGAAGGATTTGTTTGACATACATGAATGAGCCACTGTTTGGGGCACAGATGTTTATGATTGTTATATCTTGCTGATTTATGCTTCCCTTAAGCAGTATGAAATGTCCTTCTTTATCCCTTCTGACTAACTTTGGCTTGAAGTCCACACTATCTGAAATGCGGATGGATACTCCAGCTTTTTTGCTGAGTCCATGTGCATGGTATGTTTTTCCCCATCCTTTCACCTTTAGTCTATGAGTATCTTTTTCTATGAGGTGAGTCTCTTGCAGGCAACATATTGTTGGATCTTTCTTTTTAATCCAATCTGCCAGTCTATGTCTTTTGATTGATGAATTCAGGCCATTAACATTCAGGGTTATTACTGAGATATGATTTGGTTTCCCGGTCGTTTGGTTCATTTTTTAAATTTTATTTATTTATTTATTTATTTGACACGACTTGGTTGCTCCTTTATTTGACAATTCCTTTAGGATAATTCCTCCCTTTGCTGATTTGCTTCTTTGTTTTTCATCTCTTCCTCATGGAATATTTTGCTGAGAATGTTCTGTATGCTGGCTTTCTTTTTGTAAATTCTTTTAGCTTTTGTTTATCATGGAAGGATTTTATTTCATCTTCAAATTTGAAAGTACGTTTTGCTGGATATAAGATTCTTGGTTGGCATCTGTTTTTTTTCAGGACTTGAAAAATGTTGTTCCAGGCCCTTCTAGCTTTTAGGGTCTGGATTGAAAAATCTGCTGATATCCGTATTGGTTTCCCCCTGAATGTAATTTGGTTCTTTTCTCTCACAGCCTTTAAAATTCTGTCTTTATTTTGTATGTTAGGTATTTTCATTTTATTGTGCCTTGGTGTGTGTCTGTTTTAATTTTGTGTATTTGGAGTCCCATAAGCCTTTTGAACTTGATTTTCCATTTCATTCTTCAGATTTGGGAAATTTTCTGATATTATTTCATTGAATAGATTGTTCATTCTTTTGGTTTGTTTCTCTAAGCCTTCCTCAATCCCAATAATTCTTAAATTTGGCCTTTTCATGATATCCCATAGTTCTTGGAGATTCTGTTCATGATTCTTACCATCTTCTTGTTTGTTCAAGTTTGTTTTCAAGGTTAAACATTTTGTCTTCAATGTCTGAGGTTTCGTCTTCCAGGTGTTCTATCCTATTGGATATGCTTTCTATGGAGTTCTTAATTTGGTTTATTGATTCCTTCATTTCAAGGATTTCTGTTTGGTTTTTTTTTCAATATCTCTCTTTATTGAAATGATCTTTTTCTTCCTGTATATTCTCTTTTAACTGTCGATTGGTGCGATCATTCAATGCCTGCATTTGCTCTTTCATCTCATCGTTTGCTTCCCTGATCATTTTAATTTTGTACATTCTGAACTCCTTTTCTGTCATTTCTTCTGCCATGCCATCATTGGGTTTTATTGATGTAACATCTAGATTTGTTTGGGGCATATTCTCCCCTTGTTTTCTCATGTTGTTCAGGTATCAGTGGACCGCTGAGCTATTGCAGATTTCCTCTATTGACTTACAATGTCCCTGAAGATTTCTGTATATCCCCTCTTAGCCTTCATTAGGCTGAAGTCTTGCAGGAAGATGATAGTGCGGTGCTCCACAAGGAAGGTGCCTCTCTAGGAGTGGTGGTCTTCAAGTGGGGTATATTCCCTGCTAGTGGGCAGAGGTGTCTCCACTTGTTGACCAATGGTCATCCAAAGGGTAACTATGCTGTGGGCTGAGGCAAGGCCTGTTTGGGCCTGTGTCTCTGGTTTTACCATCCTTGTGGAAAAACCTCACCCGGCAGGGAAGACTCACCGGGTGTGGAGGTCGTGCTGGTCGGTTCCCCTCCTTGAGGTTCCCCTCAATCTACAACTACTGCCTGGGCTGGGCTGCCTTCCTCGGCAACGTTCCCAGGGGCCCGGCCCTACCCCCTGGGCCTGGGAGCCTCCCCCTTCCCAGACGAATCTCCTTAGGCTGCCTCTCCTCAGAGAATCTGCCCGCAGTCCTGGAACCTTCACTCCGCCCCTAAGCGTGTCTCTGTGGGGCTCTTCCACCACGAAGCCTCCTAGGTCCTGGGACCCTGCTCTGCACCTAATCGCCTGGCTATGCGGCCCCTCCTCTGAGCAGCCACCTGGAGCCCCGTACAATCGCTCTGTGTCCCAGAGACCCACTGCACGCTTCTTCCTCCAGACAGCTGCCAGGTGTTCTGGTGCGGTCACTAGGAGTCCAAGCAACTCACTGCGAGCCTCCTCCTCCCTCCAACCCCCCGTAGCCCGGGGCAGTCACTCCAAGTCCAAGTGACCTGCCCCGTTCCTCCTCCTCTTCAAGGTAACCCCCCAGGTGTTCAGGAGCAGTCACTGTGAGTCACTCTGAGTCGCTCTGAGACCACATGACCCGCTGCTTGCCTCCTCTGGGCAGCCGCCCAGAGCTCTGGTGCAGCCACTGGAGACCAAGTGACTCACTGCGCTCCTCCTCCAGGCAGCCCCCCGGTGTTCAAGAGCGGTCGCTTTAAGTCCAGACAACTCACCACTCGCCTCCTCCTCTGAGCAGCCGCCTGGAGCTCCAACGCAGTCACTGCGAGTCCAAGCGACCCGCCGCACTGCTCCTCCTCCTCCTCCTCTGCGCAGGCCCCGGTGTTCAGAAGTGGTCACTCTGAGTCCAAACAGCTCGCCACGCAGCCCCTCCTCTGGGCCTCCGCCCGGAGCCCCAGTGGTTGCTCCGATTCCTCTTTCTATTCTTTTAACGTATGAGTTCAATGCTATGAACTTTCCTCTTAGAACTGCCTTCATTACTGGCCCAGATATTTCGATATGTTGGATTACTTCTAAGATTTTTTTAATTTCTCCTCTGATTTCTTCTGATATTCATTCATCATTCAAAGTGTGTTATTTGATTTCCAGGTGTTGGCGTGGTTTCTGCTTTTCATCCTGTTGATTTTTAGTTTCATTCCATTATGATCTGGTAGAATACAAGGTATTATCTCTATTTTTTTTGTATTTGCTAAGTTTTGCTTTTTGACCTAAAATATGGTCTATTTAAGAAAAATGCTCTATGTGCTGCTTAGAAGAAAGTGAATTCAGTCATTGATAGATGAAATATTCTACAGATGTCTCTTAGGTCCATATTATTAATTGTATATTTTAGTTCAATAGAATATTTACTTAGTTTATGTTTGGATCATTTATTCAGTGGTGATAGAGGCATGTAAAATTCACCCAGCATTATTGCATTGTGGTCTGTTTGATTCTAAATATTGAGAAGGGTTTGTTTTATGTATATAGATGCTCCATTGTGTAGGGTATAAATATTTACAATCATTATGTCTTGTTGATGTATGATTCCCTTAGGCAGTATGAAGTGAACTTCTCTTGTCTTTTCTGATTAATCTTGACTTGAAGTATACTTTATTTGATATGAGAGTAGCTACCCATACTTGTTTCTGAGTCCCATGTGAGTGGCATATTTCTCCCCATCCTTTTCATCTTCCATCTGTGGATGTCTTTACCTGTGAGGTGAGTCTCTTAGACACAGCATATTGTTGGATCTTGTTTCTTAATCCAATTTTCTAAACTGTGTCTTTTGATTCAAGAATTTAGACTGTTTACATTCCATATTATTATTGAGTGATGATTTTTATTTCCTGAAATTTTTATTTATTTCTAATGTTTAAATCAGTTTTGATGCTCCTTTAGTTGAATATTCTTCTAGTATAATTCCTCCCTATACTGGTTTTCATTTTATTTTTCATTTTTTATTCATGAAATATTTTATTGAGTATGCCTTGTATTGGAGACTTTCTAGTTATGAATTCTTTTAGCTTCTGTTTATCATAAAAGTTGTTTCCCCCTGGGGTTTCAACCCAGAGGCACTTTACCACTGAGTTACATTCATAGTCTTTTTATTTTTTATTTTTAAACAGGGTCTCTCTAAGTTGCTTAGGTCTTCACTAAGTTGCTGAGGATGGTCTCAAACTTGTGAACCTCCTGCTTCAGACTCCTTAGCCCCTCGAATTATAGGCATGCACCATGGTGCCCTGCTCATGGCAGATTTTTATTGCATCTTCAATTCTGAAGCTTAATTTTGCAGGGTGTAGTATTCTTGGTTGGCATTCATTTTCTTTCAGAGCTTGGTATATATTATTCCAAGCCCTCCTGGCTTTTAGGGTTTGGGTTGAGAAATCAGTTGAAATACAGGTTGGTTTTTCTTTGAATGTGACCAGTCACTTTTTGCTTTTGTGACTTTTAATATTTTATCCTTATTTTTTATGTTAGGCGTTTCCATTATAATGTGTCTTAAGAGTGAATCTATTGTGATTTTGTTTAAATCTTTACATGACATACATTCAAATGGGTTGAAAGTACAATTTGGCTAGTGGGGTACAGTTATCATTCAAGTTAAAGTTAAATATATGTTCAAAGTTGATGTTAAAGTTATTTATAGTAAGCCATGTCAAAGTGAAGGAAATTCTTGTTGAATCTCGATTTGGATTTAATTGGGGTTTGGACATTGAGTAGAAGTCCATCTGTCCTTGACTGTGGATCTCTCCAGAGTTTCAGGGCATAGGAGCCAATTGCCTAGTTGTTGTGAACCTCCCATCAGTAGTTTCTGGTTTGTCAGCTCAGGCTGCTTGGAGGGTGCAGTATTGTGACTTGCCTATTTCTCTTATGTGTATTAGTTCAGGAAGAAGGCTCTGAAGTGTCCCTCTGATTACTGTGACTCATTGTGTACCTGTACCCCTCTACAGAATCCTTTTCATGGTGATGAAGATCCTGATAGCTGTCTGTGAGCACAAGTACTCTGGTTGTGGGTTTTCTGTGGGTATTTTGTGGTTCAGAAGTATTCCCCTGGTTGATGTTACTCTCTGGGGCACTGTAGTGAGAGGATTCAGGTGGTTCACCTGGGCCCCATTGCACCAGGTTATGAATGGTGGATGTTGGTGTTCTCTGTTGACTGTGTCTGACAAAAGGTCCTGCCAGTATCCAAACGATGCCCTCTCACTTGACAGTTTTGATCATGGATCAGTCTGGGCACCAGTTAAGGTTGGGAGCAGCCACTACATGTTGACTTGACTCTGGTAATTTTCCACCTAAACTCATTTCTCTCTGGCTATCTTTGCAAATGCCTTTTGCTGAAGTCCTGGGGTATTCAGGGAAGTTACTGTAGCTGCTTTCTGTCTATGACTGTCACCATATGGGAACCAGGTCTCCATGTCACTGGATATTTAGGCAGTTTCCTTCTTGTAAAGCACCCCACAATCCTGGAGAGAGTCCCTAGGCTTCCTACTCTGCCTCTCAACAATGTCAGTGGTCAAAGCTGTTGGGTGCTGGTGAATCCACTTTTCTCTGCATGGGGCCAAAGCTGCTTCATTACATCTCTCTCCGAGTGAATGGACACTATGCAGAGTTCTCCACCCTTCCTGGGTGGCAGAGGCTGAGCAGGGTTAGGCACACTTCCCAGCACAGGTCCTTACCACCACACTCCTTGTTCATGGTGAGGGGAGGGCTGTGGGTTTCAGCAATTTTTGGCTAGTAGTGGTCCCTGTAGAAGTTCTTCTTGGCCAGATTATTAAGAGGTCCTTCTGTAGGTGGTGTCTCTCTGGTTTAATTTGCAGCTGTTTGGGTGCGAGAAGATGCTGTGTTGATTTAAGGGGTAACTAGTTGACTCAGGTCTCCACAAGATGGCTATGGACACCCAGCTCTGTGTTCTTTTCATGGTTTGGTTTTAAGCTGTTTGCTCTGTTCTAAAGACCCTGCTGTTTCTGTCACACTTTAAATTTTGTCTGCCTTTTCAAATATTTTTAAATGGGTGAACTTAGGAGCTTTTCCTCCTTCCAACTGCCTTTTGTCCCTCCCTGCTTCTTTTACCCTGCATCAGGTTTGGAGTTAGGGAACCCTATATTTATTCTCTACTCTGTTCTCTACTCTGTTACCCATTTTTTTTTTTTTTTTAGTTGTAGGTGAACATAATACCTTTATTTTTCTTTTATGTGTACTAAGGATCGAACCCAGCACTTCACTGGAGCTAGGCAAGCACTCTACCACTGAGCCACAATCTCAGCCTTTGGTACCTTGTCTTAAAGTCACTCCAGGTCTCAGTCTTTGTAATATTGAATCTTAGAGAGTTTATTTTGTCACTCATTTTTTAATTCTGCTTTTCCTTCACTGCCTCTTTTCTGTGTTGTGAGGAGATTAGGACTCACTGTCTAGCTCCTTTATGCCATCCTTTTAAATCCTCCAGACTTTTACTTATAATACAGGATGTGAGATTAAGAACAGAGACTCAATCTACCACATGTATTTTTAAAAACATAAACTTAAAAAATTAATTTATTGATATTTTCTGTTATGATTCCTGATACCACATTGTGCCTCAAAGGCTGAATTCAAGAATGTCCTAAAAATTTCTCCCATTTTCTTCTACAAAATTCATGTTTTAATTTATGTTTTCTTTTTAGAGACTTCCAGAATTTATTTTGATTTAAAGACTAAGATAGAGAGTACGTTTTATTTCCTTCCATATGATGAAACAGTTCACTTTTTTATTGCGTAGATTTTCTTTTTCCCCTTTTAATGTTTTAATTAGAATTGAATGGAACTTATACATTATTTAGTCCTTCTATTTTAAAAATGAATGTTTTTATCCCCATCTAATAATGAAGTCTTTTGTGCTCCTCAGTAGATGTTTAAAACTTTCTTCATATTAATCTCGCTCTGCCTGTATTAGGCTGTGTATGAGAAGACGTTCTGCCTTTTTGTTTGCTGGTTTAAATAGAATCTTTAATTTTATTCTCTTTTGTAACCATTCTTTGCTTTCATAAGTGTAGGAAAGCTGTTCCTCTGTAAGTTAAGAACTTGTTTCCTCACATTGTCTACCATGGTAATGTGGGGACATGTCATCTAACCTTTGTGCTTTCATTTCTCATGTGTACCCAGGAACAAGAATCACATACACATTTTAAAATGACCAGGATAAAAAAAGTTAGAGTAGACACTTCATAGGTGTCTGGAATTCAGTCAGTGCTGAACAAATATAACTCTTAGTATGATTTTTTAATATATTGATTTTGTAATTAGGTAATATACTTCTTTAATGGTTTCTTGTTTTTTCAATCAATTCCCTTGGGTTTCCTAATTAATCATATCATTTTCAAATAGTAATAATTTTGCCCTCTTCTTTCCCATGCTTACAACTTTTCTTCCTTTTCAAGTTCAATTTTATTTGCTGGTTGTATTAGTTTTCACTGCTGTATAACAAATTCCCACAAATCTAGCCACTCAGAAAAACACAAAAGTATTATCTATGAGTTTCCATGAACCAGGAGTCTGGGATGATTTCCTTGGGTCTGAAGGCTGAAATCTAGGTGAAGCCAGACTCACTCTCATTCAGATGCTTGATTATTGAAAGATCCACTTCCAATCTCCCAAACTTGGCAGAATTCATCCTGGGGGTTATATGAATCAGGCCCCTGTTTTCTTGCAAACTCTCAGCAATTAGAGACATCCAGAGCATGGCAGCTTATTCTTTAAGACCAGCAGCAGAATCCCTCTGATGCTTCATATCTTTAACATCAGGAACTGCCTACTCTCCAAGGGCCCACCTGGGAAAGTCTCCCTTCTGTTTAACTCAACACCAGCTGATTTGGGACCTGAATCAATCATGCACCACATGATGTTATGGTCAAACACAGACAGCATGTATGATGGTGGCATATCATAAGATTATAGTGGAGCTGAAAAATCCCTTTGCCTAGTGATATCACAGCGATCCTAATGTCATTGCACGACACATTTTTCATGTGTTTCTGGTAATGCTGGTGTAAACATTTCATGTGCTGTCAATTGTATAACATATAGCATATACAATAATGTACAGGACATAATACCTGATAATGATAATAAATGAATTATACTGGTTTGTGGATTTATTATACTGTGCTTTAAATCATTAAAGTATACTCCTTATTAAAAATCAGTTTCCTGTAAAACAGTCTGCCTTGTGACTACAGCAGCAGCTTCACACATCTCATGTCTCTTGATTGCATCTGAAGGCCACACCTAGGCCGCCAGGTGATTCCCACCAGGATGGAATCACCCAATGACACGTTTCTCAGAACATGTCCCTGTCATTAAGCAGTGCATGACTGTACATCCCTGAAATCCTTCCACCTAATAAGGAGATGGCACTGGGTCCGACTCAGTCCTGTCTACACAATGGGCGGGGATTAAATAGGGCATGGGTTTGGGGGAGATTTCATGCCCTTTCATAGTTCTGTACACTACAGTAGCATTTTCAGGATAATTGTAAATATAAATGGAGGTTGTGGGCATCTATATCTTGTCCTCTAAAACTAATAGTTCCTTTTTTCCTTAGAAAATGGAAAAAAAAAAAGAAAATGGAGATCTCATTATGTTGAATATCTTTTATTCATCTACTGAATGAGTATATCATTCATTTTTTTGTCACATCAATGATTAATTTTATGAATATACTTCCTCCTCCTGAACCATCTTTTCATTCCTGATATGAGCCCCCCCATGTTAGTCTTTATTCTTTTTAATGTACTGCTGAATTCTATTTTCAAAGATTTCATTTAAGAATTATGTACCTCCTTTTGAAAGTAATTGGTCTATTTGTGTGATATTTTTGTCAGTTTGCAATTGTTAGGATGACCTTTGTAAGAAGAATTTGAAATGTTTCCTTTTTTCTCCCTCTGTGCTCTGAAGAAATTTTAACAGCTTTGGAAATCTTCGTCCATTGAAGGTTTTTTTTTTTCTTGTTTTGTCGAGGTGCAGGGGACTGAACCCAGGACCTTGTGCTTGCGAGGCAAGCGCTCTACCAACTGAACTATATCCCCAGCCCTACAGTGAAGTTTTTAAAGAATTAGCTCATAGTTGTTTGACCACTTTCCCATTTTCTTGTGTTTATAGGACATTCAGTGTTTTGGTCTTTTTAAAATCAATTATAGTAATTTATATTTTCCTGGTAAATTGTCTGTATCATCTGGGGCTTTGGTATTATTTGAGTGGGATTATTCTCACTGTTTTTCATACATTTTGCCAATTGGCAGAGTTTTCCTCTTGATGATGTGCATTCTTCATATGCAGGAATAGAGGACTGTCATTAAGAAAGAAGTCATTCTATCTCACCCTTGTCAGTTTGACAGCCAAAAAGAGATGTAGTCTTTGGATTTACATTTTATTAATTCCTTGTAAGGTGTTTTTCTTAGTGTGTGTGTGTGTGTGTGTGTGTGTGTGTGTGTGTGCACAGATTGTCTATTTATAATCTTTGTTACCTGGGAGGTTGATTTTTTTATATTTAATGTTTCAATCCTTTGGTAATGTATTTTGGTTTGTGAGAGTGAATGATTTTAGTTTATTTATATACAATTAGCTAGTAATTGTCTCAGAACCATTTATTGAAGAGTTCTTTTTTCCTCTGTTGATTTAATATGCCACTCACTGTATAATTAAATTATGAAAGCTAATTTAATGTATCCATATGCAAAAGAATGAAGTTGGATCTTTTCCTAATACCATAAACAAATATTAACTAAAGTGGTTCAGAGATCTAAATTTAAGAGTTAAAACTATTAAAACTTTTTAAGAAAACATAGGGGAAGTTTCACATTGGATTTGATGACAATTTCTTGTTTATGAATCCAAAGGCACAGTCTATGAAAGAAAAAATAGGCAAATTGGACTTTGTCAACATTAAAAAACTTGTGGATCAAAGGATATTATTGACAGAGTAAGAAGAAAACCCTCAGAATGGGAGTAAATATTTGAAAAATCATGTATCTCCCGAAGGATTCATATTTAACATGTATCTTCTAAATAGGACCCCAGTCTTGTGGATGTACACTGTGGTGAGATTAGCTGTGCTCTATTCCTATATGTACATAGAAGAGTCATGTCAGATTTATTCTGCTGTCCTTTTCCCTTTTCTCCTTCCCTCCCCTTCATTCCCCTTTATGTAATCCACTGAACTTCTATTCTTCTCTTCCTCCCTTTATTGTGGGTTAGCTTCCACATATCAAAGAAAATCTTCATCCTTTGGTTTTTTGGGATTGACATTTCTACTGTCATATAAAACTCTAAAGAATCAATAAAATGAAGAATTAAGTGAAAAATGTATCTATTGAAATGAAAAAGACAAAAATTAAAAGGTGATCAAACTGTATATAAAAATATTTAATATACATATATGAAACTCTTAAAACTCAACAAAAAAAATAAATGAGCCAATTAAAATTGGTCAAAAGATTTTTTTGACAACACAGGGGAAACCAATATGCTAAGTGAAGTAAGCCAGACACAAAAATATAATACTGAATAATCTCACGTAAGTGTGCAATCTGAAAAGAAGTCGAACTCATAAAATCAGAGTAGAGGGATTTGTTACCAAGGACTGTGCAGTGATGGGAAAGAGTAGATGCTACTCAAAAGATATATGTTCTTAGTTATAAGATGGATATGTTTTGGAGCACTAAAGTTCAGCATAGTGACTACAGTAATAATACTTTGTTTATTTGAAATTTTCTGAAACAGTAGATGATTGATCATAAGGGAAATGCAATTTGAAACCACAATGATATATCACTTCCTGTCCATTAGGATGGCTATTTAAAAAAAACAAAAAAAAACAAAAAAACAAGTGAACAAAACACAGAAAGCAAGTGTTAAGAGAAATTGGAACACGTGTGCACTCTTGCTGGGACCATAAAATGGCAGATCCATTCTGGAAAACAGTAGGAAATTCCCTCAAAAATAATAAGCAGAATTACCATATGATCCAGCAGTTCCACTTCTTGTCCTATATACAAAGGAATTAGAAGAAGGGACTGGAAGAAATATTTGCACACCCATGTTCATAGCAGCATTATTCACATAAGCCAAAAGGTGGAAGCAATTGAAGTAATCATTAACTGGTGATGAGATAAACAAAATGTGATATGTACATATTATGGAATATTATTCAGCCTTTTTAAAAAGGGAGAAAATTTTAACCTTGCTACAATATAGATGAACTTTGAAGACATTATTCTAAGTGAAATAAACTAGTCACAAAGGACACATACTGTTATTCCACTTATATGAAGTAACTAGAGTTGTCATATTCTTAGGAAGAGGAAGTAGAATGAGGGTCAAAGAGGTCTGGAGTGGGAGAGGAAGGTGGGGAGTAAGTATTTAAAATATAATTTAAGACGTCCCATCAGCCCTTGGCGCCGCCTTCCTCTCTTTTCCTCTGCACTGCCTTCGCTGCCTACGGAGGTGGCTGCCTTCAGACTTCTTGTGAAGCCCAAAATAATCAAGAAGAGGACCAAGAAGTTCATCCCGCACCAGTCAGACTGATATGTCAAAATTAAACGCCACTGGCGGAAACCCAGAGGAATTGCCAACAGGGTGCGGAGAAGATTCAAGGACCAGATCTTGATGCCCATTATTGGTAGTGGGAGCAACAAGAAGACAAAGCACGTGCTGCCCAGCGGCTTCCGGGAAGTTCCTGGTCAAGGAAGTTCCACAACATCAAGGAGCCGGAAGTGCTACTCATGTGTGCTGAGATTGCTCTCAGCGTTTCCTCCAAGAACCGCAAAGCCATCCTGGAAGGAGCAGCCCAACTGCCATCAGAGTCACCAATCCCAAGGCCAGGCTGCGCAGGGAAGAAAACGAATAGACAGTTCATGGGCACGTTTTTTGTGTGCTTAAATAAAAACCGTCATCTGAAAAAAAAAAAAAAAAAAAAATATATATATATATATATATATAAAACTTAAAACTAATATAAACTTTTTTCTCTTTCTGTGCATTATGTCTGTTCCTGTTATCTATCTGTTCTTGAGCCACTTTAAAATATTGTGTTCCAAAATGCTTTTGTTTCTGGCAATTAAAAAATGTTTGAACCATTTTGTCAACCTTCAAACAATCCCACTGGAATTTTGATTGAGAATTATAAACATAGAAAAATTAATATTTTTATTGTAGTAAGTTTTCTTGATTAGGGACATGGTACTTAGGTCTATAAAAAATTGTGTATCTTTTCTATCCCTCAATAGTTTCTTTTAAAAAATCTTACATTTATTTTTTTTAGATATACATGACAATAGGATGTACTTTGACTTATTATACATAAATGGAGAATTTTGTGGTTATGTTTTTACAGATCTTATACATCTATCTGATGTTAATTCTTGGATAGAATTTTCTTTTCTCTTTCTCCTTTACTTTGGTGAGTGAGACTTTGGCTTCCTTGTGATTTCTTGCTAGTATGTGAAAAAGCTAATACATTTGAAAAGTCTTGGATGCAAGAAAAGATTATTTTCCAGGGGAAAAATGGAGGGATAGAATTATTTGGTATAACACTTTATTTCTTTGGAACTAATATGATTTGAGAAATAACTGTTGCTAGGGATAAAAGACTAAGTAAATAATAAAATATATGGAATGTTTTTGAATTGATGAAGAATGATTTTATTATTTATTTTATTTTTTTAATTTTTAAGCTTATTCTGATTAGTTATACATGACAGTAGAGTGTATTTATGAATTTTGATAAATCATACATAAATGGAGCATAATCTCTCATTTTTCTGATTTTACATGTTATAGGATCACATCAGTCATGCAGTCATATATGTATATGAGGTAATAATGTCTGTTTCACTTTACTGTCCTTCCTTTCCCTATGCCCCTTCCCCTCCCTTCACTCCCCTCTACCTAATCTAAAGTAACTCTGTTCTTTCCTAGCACCCCATCCCCACTTATTGTGAATTAGCACTTCATATCAGAGAAATCATTTGACCTTTAGTTTTTTGGGTTTGGCTTATTTCACTTAGCATGGTATTCTCCAACTCCATCTATTTACCAGCAAAAGCCATAATTTCATTCTTCTTTAAAGCTGAGTAATATTCCATCATATATATATATATATATACATATGTATATATATCATATTTTCTTTATCCTTCATCATCTATTGAAGGACACCTAAGTTGGTTCCATAGTTTAGCTATTGTGAATTGAGGTGCTATAACCATTGATGTTACTGCATCACTGTAGTATGCTGATTTTAAGTCCTTTGAGTATAAACTAAGGAGTGGGATAGTTGGGGCAAATCGTGGTTCCATTCCAAATTTTCTGAGGAATCTCCATACTGCTTTTCATAATGGTTGCACCAATTTGCATTCCCACCAGTAATGTGTGAGTGTACCTTTTCCCCCACATCCTCACCAACATTTATTGTATTGATAATTGCCATTCTGATTGTAGTGAGATGAAATCTTAGTTTTGATTTGCATTTCTCTAATTGCTAGAGATGTTGAATATTTTTTCATGTATTTGTTGATCAATTGTTTCTTCTGTGAAGTTACTGTTCGGTTCTTTAGCCAATTTATTCATTGGGTTATTTATTTATTTACTTATTTGGTTTTAAGGTTTCTTTTTAATCCATTCTGCCAGTCTATGTCTTTTGATTGATGAGTTTAGGCCATTCATGTTCAGGGTTATTATTGAGATATGATTTGTATTCCTAGTCATTTGGGCTTATTTTTGGTTTTTAACTTGGCTTGGTTTCTCCTTTGAATGGATTTTTCTTTAAGGTAGTTTCTCCCTTTGCTCACCTGTAGTTGTTTTTCATTTCCTCCTCATGGAGTATTTTGTTGAGAATATTCTGTAGCACAGGCTTTCTATTTGTAAATTTTTTTAACTTTTGTTTATCATGGAAGGATTTTATTTCATCTTCAAATCTGAAGGTTGGTTTTGCTGGGTATAGGATTCTTTCAGAGTTTGAAATATGTTGTTCCAAGCCCTTCTAACTTTTAGAGTCTGGGCTGAGAAATCTGATGATATCCATATTGGTATCCCCCTATATGTAATCTGATGCTTTTCTCTCACAGCCTTCAAAATCCTATCTTTATTTTGTAGGCATTTTCATTATAATGTGCCTTGGTGTGGATCTGTTGTGATTTTGTGCATCTGGTGTTCTATAAACCTCTTGTATTTGATTTTCCATTTCATTCTTCAGCCTTGGGAAATTTTCTGATATTTCATTGAATAGGTTGTTCATTCCTTGGTTTGTATCCCTGTGCCTTCCTCAATCCCAATAATTCTTAAATTTGGTCTTTTCATGATGTCCCATAGTTCTTGGAGGTTCCTTTCATGATTTCTTACCATCTTCTCTGTTTGGGCAACTTTATTTTCAAGAATAAATATTTTGTCTTCATTGTCTGAGGTTCTTTCTTCCAAGTGATCTAATCTGTTGGTGATGCTTCCATTGAGTTTTTTATTTGGATTACTGTTTCCTTCACTTCAAGGATTTCCATTTTTTTTTTTTTTTTTGAGAATCTCTATCTCTTTGTTGAAATGATCTTTTGCTTCCTGCAGTTGCTCTTTCAACTGCTTATTGGTATGATCATTCATTGCCTGCATGTGCTCTCTTAACTCATCCTTTGCTTCACAAATCATCTTAATCATGTATATATAATCTGAAGTCCTTTTCTGACATTTCTTCTACCATACTGTCACTGGATTCTATTAATATAGAATCCAGATTTGTTTGGATCATTTTCTTCCCTTGTTTTTTCATGTTGTTCATGTATCTTTCCCTCTAGCAGTGCAGATCTGGGGTATTGCAGTTTCCCCCCTATAGGCTTATAGTGACCCTATAGGTTTCCAAAACCTTTTCTTTAAGGGGGAGATCAATATTAGCAGTGCCCAGTTCAGACAGTATGCAACCCTAAACCAAATAGCCCCTATGAGGACGTTAACAATATTGTCATAATAAACAGAATGAATTCAATTATTATCTACAGTATAACAAACAGATTTGCAATAAGGTCTGCAGTTTCTAATGGAGGACAAAGAGGATGCAGAGGAGTGTAGGATGTAGCTGTTAATGGGATAAGAAAAGAATATATGGAAGTTCTAGATAACAGAAAGAGTGAGAGTGTAATCAAAAGAAGTTGGTTGTTAGCATGTGAAAAGGGAGAAACAGACTCTGAGGGAACAGGTAAACAAAAGAAAAAGAGAGCAAGAAAAGTAAAGAAATAAAAACTTAAAATTTTTCAATAAGGAGAAAAAAGAAAATCTACACTATAAAAGTTATATAGTATTCAAACCTCCCAGTCTTCAGTAGCCTGATGCATGAGAGGTACCTTACAATGAGCTTCCAGTCTCTAGCAGGTGGCTCAAGAAGGGATTTGCCCCACCTGCAGATGGAAGATATAGCTTCCAGGATTATCCAAAATGGCTGCTATGGCTTTCAAATGTGTTTTCAAATGGGGAGCTGCAGCCCTGGAGTGTGAGCGTGATTAGCTGGAGGTCCTGGAGGCGGGGTGCGGTTGGTCAGGCAGGGGTCCTGGAGGTGGGGTGTGGTCGGTCTGGTTGCGGGATCCTGGGGGCAGGGTGCAATCGGTCAGCCTGGGGGTCCTGGTGTTAAGGTGCAATCTATCGTTCTGGGGGTCCTGGTGGAGACGGGGCTCAGTTAGTCCGGCCAGGAGTCCTATGGGGCCTGGCTCTTATCTCAAAATGGCCTAGTGTTTTTATTTATATTTTCTGTTTATATATCCTAGAGATTAATGCATGTGATATTAAATACAACTAAATGAAGTTTGTTATTTTGATAAGTTGCATATTTCTCAATTTTTAAAAAGTGGCTTCTAGTCATCCCTCCATTAGTATACGTATAAGGCCATGAAAAACAGCAGGAATCAGGTACTTGCTTTTGATTCTGGCATTTGGGGTAACTGGGTGCTTTGAGGGAGGTTTCTTCTATAGAACAGCTATATCCTTCAAATGATATACTCCTTGAGGCATGGTGGTCTGCAAAGTCCCCCATCCCCCTTCCAAACAAAGAAATGAACAAAGAAATGAACTGAGGTTAGAGTAGCAGATGATTGGAGTCAGCATGACAGGTACAAGGTCAGACAGCACACGCTGGCGAAGGGAGTGTCTCTGAGTGTGAATCTTCCTGTAACACTAATACTAAGCCTTCTGCCCTCAGAAAATGTGTGAGGGACAGAGTTGGCATATGATTTCTGCTTTGTATCATGAACTGAGACCTTCATGAATCATGATATTTCCAAATCCTATTACTAGAAGAGCTGTACCTCTCCAGAGCAAATTTCTTTAACTTGGGTTCACAGAACCTAACTGATTAAGCGATGTGTTTGCAACCAATTACTTCCAAGCATGCAAGCATCAAAGCAAGCAAGATACAATGAATGATAATCAGTGGTAGCAAAGGGATGGATTAACTTCTGCAATTTGGACTACACTTCTTAGAATCAAGAACATCTGTGCATGAAGTATTTAAAGTAGTTGTTATAGTTTAGATATGAGATGTCCCCCAAAAGCTCATGTATGAGACAATGCAAGAAGGTTTGGAGGTAAAATGATTAGATGATGAGAATTATAACCCAATCAGTGGACTCATCCATCCACTGATAGGAATTAACTGAATGGTAACTGGAACAGATAGGGTATGGCTGGAGGAGGTATGTAACTGGAGTATGCATTTGGGATTTATTTTGTTCCTTGTAAACTGAGTTCTCTACTTCTTGATTTCCATGTCATGAGCTGTTTTCCTTCTCCACATCCTTCTGTCATGATAATTCTACCTTAGGTTCAGAACTATGGAGTTGCCCTTCTATGAACTAAGATCTCTGGAGCCATGAACAAGAAATAAACTTTCCCTCCTTAATGTTGTTCTTGTCAGGTGTTTTGGTCACAGTGAGAAAAAAGCTGACTAAAACAGTAGTTATCAATAATCATAAAGCTGAGCTTGCAACAAGAAAATAATATGAAACAAATAGTTATACTTGGTAAAGAAATAAAAGTAGAACTTCTAGTACATAAGATATAGTTATTGATATTTTCTGAACAAATACAATTATGCAGTTCAACAAATATTAGATGTGGTACACAGACAATTGGAGATCTAGAAGATATACCTGAAGAAAATATCCAGAATGAAATACTTAATAATATGTCTATAGAATAGATGAAAGAAAAACTAAGAGATTTAAAACATGCTATGTAAAGAACCAAGACATCGTGTTAGAGTCCTTGCAGAGAAAATCAAAAAGTGACAATAATTGAAGAGATACTGATTATAAAATAGCCTACAGACCTAAAGAAAAAATGAAAATTCACAGATTCAGAAGCAAAATACTTCCAAAAGAGGATAAGGAAAAAGAAATACTATGTCACATATATCATGCAAAAATTCAATATTCCAAAGGCAAGGAGGCAATTTTAAATATTTTAGATTAAGATCAATGACTCTCTTTAAAGAATAATAGTTAGGGACTGGGGTTGTGGCTCAGTGGTAGAGTGTTTGCCTAGCACATGTGAGGCACCAGGTTCAATCCCCAGCACTGCATAAAGCTAAATAAACCAAATAAATGTATTATGTCCATCTGCAACTAAAAATTTTTTTTAAGAGTAATAGTTAAAAGGTAACAGACTTCTCAATTGCAACAATGGAAGCCTGCAGACAGTGGAATAATATTTTCAAATTGTCAACTAAAGAATTGCGTTCTCAGTCAAATTGTTTTTCAGTCCATAAGGGTAAATTAAGACCTTTACAGATTAACAAAAATGAGAGTTTATCAGCAAAAGAGCTGCAGTGACAAAATTTCCAAATCAGAGCTTCATATCTTTTAGAAAAGCAATATAGTGAAGCCTGTGGGCTCTTTGTCAGAATAAGGTCTTTTAAATCATGAAATAAAAATGCATAGGATTACAAAGGCAACCCAATTATTTTGAAATTTTAAAAATCAAAATATTTTAAATTGTGTTATAGTGGTAATATCCTATTTTGTTAAATCATACAATGACAAAATCCAGTGTTAAGTCTATTAATTACTCTAATTTCAGAATAAATAGTGCTGTGAGAAGGTGACATCTCACAGGGCAGGACAGCACTGATGAGTAACTTCAAATGCATTTATTGTTTCAAAGCAAGATGCATGCAGTATAGCACACTGTGGTATATATCATCTTTGACTTTCTTTTGATTCGTGAGTTACTAGAATATAATTAAATATTTTAACATTAATTTTTTTTTCTTTCATGGAACTATCTATCTTTGTTATTCATTTATATGTCTACTACTTCGTAAGTGGAGAAGAAAATCTCTAGACAGGTCTTTTTCTATAATGGGGGAAGTAGGTTAAGAAAGGTGACTTTCCTCAGGGGTGTTATGAGTTTGAAGTATTGATGCAGCCCCACAGGAGGAAAGGGTGTGGAGAGCATCCAGACCACACACTGAAAGTGAAAGGTTGGTGGGAGGGCATTGTAAGGAGGGTATTATTGTTCCAAAGGCCAGAGGCAGAGCCATAGATAGAGTAGGTGTGGTGAAGAATCTGTTCCCTAGAGGAGGTGACAGAAGGCTGAAGACTGCCCACCTGAGTGAGCCTTATCATGTGGCTCCAGTGAACCCAGACAAAGAAAGGCACAAATAAACAAAACATGTAAGTAGAGCAAAGAGAGGGGTCAGTTGCTCAATGAGGCTGAAGGAAAAATTACACACACCCATAGAGCAGCAATGCAAAGAGTCTTGGGGATGGAATGCACTGGACTTCTTTCAACCTGGGCAGCTCAGACTATTATTCGCTCTATTTTTTCAACAATGATTCTTTCCTCAGAGATGTAGTGAACACTGGATTCTTGTGGTAAATTGGTAGCACAGTAACATTAGACACACCTGCCGGATGCTTTGAGAAAGTAATTTAATTGGCATTTCACTCTGCATCCTGGACTTGCTTCCCTCTCTAAAATTTTGCCCTACCATTTGCCTTTGAACTAGATCTGATGATCTGAAGAAAATTCTTGATATTAGGCAGTGAAAGAACTTTTTAGTGTTAGAGGACAAGACAGAAGAGCTAATTTATTCCCGCTCTCTGTGTGTAGGCAGCAGTACTTATCAAATGGAAACAGTTGTTGGCTCTATGATGTCATTGCTTCCTGGTAGTCTAGTATCCCTTTTCATCGCCCTCAACAGCAGGAAGTTCTTTCTCAATTCTAATTTTATCTCTTCCTCTATTGGATGGGGAAGGGGAGAAAAGAGTGACATGGTGTTCTAATAAAACATGAAGTGCTTGAAAAGTAAGCTGCTTCTCTGTGAGCAACATCATGCTTGACCACTCTCTTTGGCTTGTCTTTCCCAGCTATTTATTTATATGATAGCCTTCTCCAACTCTTCAGGTTCCCCATATTTTTTGTAAAGTCCCATATTTTTTGTAGACTTTGAATAATAAAACTGATAAATTAAGTGGTACAAAGGTTTCACTATGGTAATTTCATGGCTAATTAAATTCCTGACCCTTTTCTTCACTGGAGTGTTACAAAATAAACCTTCATATCAGAATGTGCAACATAATCCTCCCTTGTAATGGGCACTGAGCAAAGCTAGTTCAAACTAAAACTAAACAGTTTCAGAGTAGTGGCTCTGAATTTCTTTTCTAGCATGGCTCTGAGGGATATGTTCCACTCTCCTGAGTCTCAAGTAGGCCAGAGCAGGTGTCCTGAAAGAGGAAGCATTCCAGCACCTGGACTTTGAAAAGCTTCCTACAAGCCTTTGATGTAGTCGTCTCTACTTAGATTTGATGCCAATGTTTTTGTATTGAAGGGGCAAGGATGTCTATTCTCTCTGGGAAAGTATTGATAGAAAGTGGCTATTGGAGAACAATAAGCCAGTGTCTGACTCTGGGAATATCAGTGTATGCTATGGTTTTCAAACTTAAATAGCCTCCACAAATCCATGTACTGAAGGATTGGTCCCTGGGTTGGCAATATCAGTAGGAGGTGGAGCCTTTGAGAGGGGGGGCCTAGTGGGAGGAAGTTAGGTCATTGGAGGGCATGCCTTTGAAGGTGATTGTGGGATCTTAACCCCTTCTTCCCTGTGTTGCTTCTTGGCCATGAGGTGAGTGACTCTGCTCCACCACACAAATTCACCATGATATGCTACCCCAGAGCAATGGGGCCAACCAGCCACTGACTGGAACCTCCAAAACCAGGAGCCCAAATAAACCTTTCTGTCCCCTGCTTTTTTTTCAGTTCAGAGGCTCAAACCCAGGACCTTGCACATGGTAGGAAAGTCATCTACTACTGAGCTACATCCCCAGCTCCAAATAAACCTTTCTGAAATGTTTTACCTTAGACCATGGTGAGAGTTTTAGGAAGACATCTGTTTGAGAAATAACTGTGTAGTGTGATTATAAAGTGACTTGGGGACTGTGAAGTGGTCTTCTGAGGGTGATGAAGCTGGCCTCAGAGAGGCTGTTGTGAATGTTCAAGAATTGGATTCAGAAGTCAAGAGAGATATTTGAGGCATTTGGAAGAAGAATTAGTGACACTCATCTACAGAGACATATGGGGGGATTTGAGAGAAGGGTTTCCCTAGTGTTGTACTATAAGGAAGGGAGACTGAATCCTAGAAAGAGACTTGCAAAATGGAGAATTGTTGTAAATAACTGTGTTTGGAGGATTTGTGTGCACTGAGTAGAGCCTATTGGGTTTAAGGCCTGGTATAATCCACTGTAAAAGCAGTCAGGGGTTACCTGTAGTCTGTGATCAAAGGGACCTTGTGGATCTGTGAGTAACATACATGCTCCTTAGAAGTCTGATTTGTCTTTATGGAATCCAAGGGGAAATGCAGTGCCAGACCACCTGGCCCCTGCCCTGTGTGGCAAGTGTGAGCAATTCATCTTCCCAGAGACTTCATAACTATATACCTTACTTATAGTGTGACCTCCTAACATTGCCATATTGAAGAATGAGCCACAGCCTCCTGCCACTCCCTGGATCTGGTTGAATATGGGATTGGTGGTGTGGGAGAGGGAAAAGTCTCAGGATATGGACTTGAGTGCCCAGTAAGGAGGAGTGCTATTGTGGAATGTTGAGACTATAAAAGTACCACTGGGTCTGGGAGGTGGGGAATGCAGATGCATTTCTGAACGTGTTAAAACTGAGAGCAACAGGCACCAAAATCAGAGGCCATGGACAGTGTGATGTACACAGTGGTCAGGGCATAGATCTGGGCTGCAGGGCAAGCTGCAGATGGCATTTCAGGAGACTTACACAGTAGCTAGGTGTACTCAGCTCCCCAGCATTGGGGAGAAGAAACAAAGGACTCACAGGAGGAAGCTCTTTGGGATCTGGGAGAGGGCAGAGGACCATGGAGGAAAGCCAAGGAGATGAGCAGCCAAAGAAGTGGGAAGAACATCAGGTGAGCAGGAACTACAGGAGCCTGGAGGAGAAAGGGCCCCACACTGGAAGACACTGTTAGCTCTGCAATGACCAAGGTGGAACTGCACTTTATCTGATTCATCCAGTGACCTCTCAGGTGACTTTGGGAAGAAGAGTTTCTGCTAAGTTGTGAGGATGGAAACTGGATGTTAATGTGTGGGAAGTGACTGTCTCTCAATGGTCCACTAGGTATTCCTGGACACAAGGACACCAGGAATGTGGGGATCAGAGTCAGTGTCTGCCTCAGGGAGAGTGAGCTTGGGAGAAAGGTAGGCCTGGACCTGGACCAAGGGCTGGGTAGTGGTTATCATATCCATGTGATAAGGACAACAGGGAAGAGTGCTCACTGGGACCTGGGACAAGGATGGGGTCAGGCCTTGGCCTGGGAAGGAAGTAGTTGCTCAGAGTTAGGGACCAGGGCAGCCATGGCATGCAGCAGAATGACAGGTGAGTGGGGTAAGTATGGCCTTTACCCCAATAATGTTTCCACTTCTCTCTGTTATTTAAAGGTCACATAAATAACTTTAGAGGACCAGGGTGGACTCAGCAGCCTGGTAGAAGATCTTTCAGGAAGCCCATCACTCTTGGGTCACCTAGTGTACTGCATGCTACAGCCTATTCTATGACATCTTAGTGACCTGTGCCTTTCATGAACATCTGGAGGGAAAACACAGATCATTGTAACCCTGTTCCTGTGTTGCACAAGATTCTACACACCCTCTGCCTGGTGGATCATTGGGGCTGGTTTGATTGTTTTTTAAGTGTCTAACATGGGTGCACCATCTCTCCTTTCAGGTGCTGCTGTCGGGACTCATTGGCGTTGTCTCCTGGAAGAGGCCTCTCTCCCTTGTGGTAAGTGGCATCTGGATCTCCCGGTGGTCTTGGACAGGGCTCTCCCTGCAGAGGGGTGAGCAAGGCACAGGCAAAGGCAAAGAGAATTCCAGTGTCTTGGCATAAAGTGAGATGCAGGTATTTATAAAAAATGTAACCACTGCATGTAGTAGGCTGGTCAGGGAGAACCATTGTGCATTTTACACATTGCACTTCTGAGTTTTCCTTGGGGATTTTCCTAAGATGCTCGTATCACATACATCCTCTGTTTGTTTTCTTTTGGTGCCCTTCCTTAAGGACATACCTTGAACAAAGACATTTTGAAAGTGTGGATGCAAGCATTTTCTCTAAACCCAAAGACCTGCTTATGCATATACATATGCTTACATAGGATCACACAAACAGCACATGCTTTATTAGAGTTCAAGAAATGTTAAGCTTTTTAGTGTGCTTTGGAGATATAAAATTCTGAGAGTAAAATAATGACACTTATTTGAATAGAAGAATTGCTGGGGCATGGTGCTGAGGAGTGGGCCACATGGGAGATGGAAGGAAGAGGATTTTTTTTTTTTTTTTCCCTCTGAAAAGTACCCCAAGCATATTTGTGTCTATCGATCGTATGGCTGGTCTTCTCAGTGTACGCATTAATATATTGACGTGTCCATGTCAGAACTAGAAGCAGAGATTTTCTGATTTTGATGGGTAATGAAAAAGACAGCATGACAGCTTTCTTCTTTTGTATTAATAAATTATTTAGAACCTAGTTTTTAAGTGATTGGATTTGGAGATAATGACGTACTAAATATTAATGGACATAGGAAAAAATAAAACAAATTTATTTGTGGAAGACACCTCCTCCTCCATCTGAGTAATCATGACATCCTGAAAAGGTATCAGGGAAGAGATGGATGGTGTTGAATTCAGTTGAACTTCCTCTTCCACTGTAGCTCAGCTCATATGAGAAATTTCCTTTTAAAAATTGCATTGTATCCAGGCAAGATGGAGCACACTTGTAATTCCAACTATGGAAGAGATGGAGGCAGGAGGATCCCAAGTTCAAGGCCAACCTGGGTAATTTAGAAAGACTCTGTCTCAAAGTGAAATTTAAAATAAGGACTGGGGATGTAGCTCAGTGGTAGAGTGCTTGCCTAGCATGGATTTCCATTCCCAGTACTAGAAAAAAAAAAGTTTTTTATATGGAAGTTTCCAAACATGCACAAAATAGATAACCTGGTATAATGAACCCCTGTATACCTTTCATCCAGCTTTAGTAAATATGAACATCTGTCCTGTTTTATTCACCTGCATTCTCTCATTCCCCTGCCCTTACTGCTGACCCCTCCTGGCTGGATTATTTTAAAGAAGTCTCAGCTTGTGGGTCAAGAAGCCCACTCTTGGGCTAGAGTTGTGGCTCAGTGGTAGAGCACTTGCCTAGCACATGTGAGGCACTGGGTTCAATCCCCAGCACCATATAAAAAATAAAATAAATAAAATAAAGTTATTAAGAAACAAACAAGTCCACTCAATGCAGAATAGTATGGCACTGAACATGCTGATGACCGTGGATGACATCTTTGTGCTGTGTGGTGACTTCTGTGCTGCTTTCAGTGACAAAGGGATAGCTTGCCCCATTCCTCTCTACACACCCCCATGGTGCAGAGAGATTAAGTCCTCCAAAGACAGTCATATTACAAAGAAAAAATATCTTCCTAAGGAGATGGGTGTGTGGACAGAAAAATAAGAGTAGAATGGCATTCAACACCCAGCTGCCCCCAACCCTGGCTCCAGGATGCTCACAGGTCTGGGAATTTTACCATATAGGTCACGTAGTTTATAACTGAAGGGGAATTAGGACTCCTTATGGACATGACTCAAGTGTGTCCTGGGAAGCCAGAGGAGTAGGGTAGGGTTTGGAGGCTTCATTCTAGGAGGGGGGACATAGTAGCAGCTAGCTCTGCTTGAGCAGAGGGTTCCAAGTACTTGTTCCTCAGTCCTGGTGATCAGTGCAGGACCAGTTTCTCCCTGGAAAGTCCTCACATTAACCTCTCATTGATTTATTTTTCTCCATGAGAAAAAGGCATTCATTTAACTTGACTTTTTTGCCCTACTTAGGGAGGTAATGAAAAAACTAGCAACTATAACACACTTTCAGTGGCTCAACACAGCACAAGTTAGCTTCTGCTGCTGTCCAGGGTGGGCACTGTGATAAGAAGCTGCTTCCTCCATAGACAGCTGCAGAGACTCTGGTTTCTTCATCTGGGGTGGAGGACTTCTCCTATAGGCTCATGGAGTACTGTGCAATGCCGTGAGAGGCCATGAGAATGGAGATGGAATGCCTACTGCTTAATTTCCTTGACCTCAAAGTGATGCTCATTGATTGAATGTCATACCATAGGGAGAACTTGTCCTGAGGCCCTGTCCAGTTACAAAAGAGACTGGGAAAGTCATGCCTCTCTGGACAGGGACTTTCCAGAGGCAGCCCTATACTGTAAAGGAGAAGGTATGAATTTTGGTGGGTAGTTTGTTATTTCTATTACAAGAATAATCTTCTGCCTCTGTTAATCAGGAAAGTGCAATCTTTTGATTCATTAGCAAAAAACCATTCTCTGCACTACAACCATTGAGGCAGCTTTGGCCTTAATTTTATTTTAAGAGGCGTAAAAGCATTCACAATAGATAGGAAGTAAATTCACAGCATAGTTTTCCCTTGGCATCTGAAGGGAATTAGTTCCAGGATCACCATGGACACCACAATCCAAAGAAGCTCAAGTTCCTTATATAAAATGGCATACTGTTTGCATAGAAGCAAACAGTAAGCTCTAAATCATCTCTAGATGACTTATAATTTCTAATATAATACAAATTCTAGAGGATATTAAAATTTTTTTTGATCCACAGTTAGTCTAATCTGTGGATGTAGAACTCATAGATAGAGAGGCCCAATTGTACACAGATGCATTAGTCAGAATTCTCCAGAAAGCATAACCAATAGGATGAATCTATTTATTGCCTGCCTGTCTATCTATTAAGATATGTTTTAAGAATTGGCTTATGAGATTATAGAAGTTAGCAAGTCCAAATCTGCAGGGCAGTCTGGAGCCCCAGGGAAGCATTGAAGTTTCAGTTGGAGGTAGGATTCCCCTTCTTTGGAATAGGTCAGTCTTTTTCTCATAAAGCCTTCAACTGATTGGATAAAGTTCATGTATGTTAAGGAGGATAAACTGCTTTGTTTAAAGTCTGTTGCCTTAAATGTAATCTTGTGTTTTAAAAAAATACCTTCATAGCAATAGCTAAACTGGTTTTTGACCAGCTATCTGGGGATCATAGCCTCGCCAAGTTGACATGAAAGCAATCATCACAACAGGGTTCTATCCAGAATAGTAACAAGGAAAACAACTATAAATAATGATACTAGTCGTTCATTGAGGGTGACCTGTGTGCCCTTATCTTCCTAGCAGTCCTGGTAAGAATAGGTTTTCCTGTTTTGAGAAGAGAGGGAGAGACCTCCAGGCCTTGATGCAATGAAACAGGACTTGAACTCAGAACTCTTTGACTCTAAAATCCACCTTTTTGTTCCAACCTACCAAAGTCCATATAGATGTCCTTTTTCTTCTCCACAGCTTGTCTCTAATTATGTATCACTTGATTTGTATTCCTGGAGAACGCATCGTCTTGTTCATTAGTATTTTCTGTCTCAGTTGGTGTCATTGCTGCCCAACTACCCTAGAAGCTGGAGAGTCATTATCATGCCATTTTTGTTTTTCCCTTCCATGTTCTTTTACAGCTCTCCCATTTATTGCTACCTTTAAATGTATACAATTGGCCATCTTTATTCCTTGAGTAACATGTTCTAAGGCAGACTCACCTTCTCTTACAGGATGCTGCAGTAGCCTTTTGAAGATCTTTGTGCCAAGAGTTTGGTTCTTCTTAAAGGCACACTCAGGCCCAGAGTGATTGGCATCTATCTTAGGCTCTTTTCTGTTTCCATTAAGAAATGTCTGAGCCTGGATACTCTATAAAGAAAAGAGACTTATTTAGCTCACTATTAATGGTTTGGATGTGAGGTATGCCCCAAAAGCTCTTGGGTTAGTGCAGGAGGTGAAATGACTAGATTATGAGAGCTGTAATCCAATCAGTCTATCCTAGTTTGAATGGACTGGCTGGGTAGCATATGGCTGAAGGAAGTAGCTCACTGGGGGCATGCCCCAGAAGGGTTCATCTTGCCTGCAATCCCTTTCCCTTTCTCTCTCTACTTCCCAGCTGCTGTGAATGGAGAAGTGCTCCTCTGTTATGCTACTCCACCGTACCTCTCGCCCTCAGCAATGGAGTCAGCTGACCATGGACTGTCCCTCTGAAACTGAGTCAAATAATGTTTTCCTCCTCTAAATTGGTCTTGTCAGATATTTGTCTCACAACAGTGAAAAGCTAATATGCTCACAATTTTAGAGACTCCAGGTACAAGATTGGTGGTCTTATCTATTCATCCTTGGTGGGCCTTATGGGAGATGGCATCCTGGCAAGGGTACATGCAGAAGAGATAAGATTGTGAGACAGGAAGTTGGAGACCAGGGAGGGCCCAGTCTTGCTATTTTTATGACAACCCATTCTCATGGAAAGTAACTCACTTCATGAGACTAATTCCTTCTGAGGGCCTGCCCGCAATGAACAAATTATCTCCCACTAGGCCCCATCTCTTAAAGGTTCCATCACCTCCCACATCTCCACACTGAGAACCAAGTGTCCAACACAGAAACTTTAGGGAACATATTTAAACCATATTCAAACTACAGCACTATGTAAAGGGTCAGTGGTACTATGGTAATCCCCTTCTTTAAGTTCTTCAGTCATTCCCTAGGGTCTGGGAACTAGAACTGAGGATTTGGGGACAATGTATGAGGCCTGTGGTATAAGAAAAGGAATAATTAAATAGGTAATTACCTTGCCCAGGTCCTACAGCTAGAATGACTTGAAGTCTCAATTCTAATAATTCTTTTTTCTCTAGCTCCTGTGATTATTCTGTACCTTAATGGTATCACCCCATCTTCTTGGAAGTATAAACTGAAGATACCACTGTGAGCATTCTAGTTCATTCCCAGGGGGACATACTGGACTCCTTCTCCCAACCCCCACAGTGACGGGTACAGTGAGTTGCCCTCTGATGGCAGAGTGTCCCTCTGGATGATTAGAAGAAGCACCATTGGGCCTCTTAGTCCAGAGTCTGCACAGCCATGCCAGACACCTGCAGAGGTTGGCTGGGTGAGTGCAAGAATGAATGGGCTCTTCTGACAGCAGGGATTGGTGCTTCTTTGGTTCCCATGGCAGCTGCTTTCCTCTACAGACTCATCAACATAAGCTTGTCATGAGATCTGCTGTATCTCCTCCTTTGCATCACTCTGAGCTTTTGGATAGAGTAGGATGAAGCAAACTACCATCCCAGAGTAAGTGATGTGCTGAAGGAAGAAGGCCCTGTGAGGAGAGAGGAAGAGAGGAGCAGCGCAGTCTGACCAGCGTTGGGGAGAGTGTCTGACCTTTCTAGGCTGGTGAACATGATTTGAAAGGGCTAAGAAGGAGGAAAAATGCTGTGACATATATTTATTTATTTAGTAATTTTTAAATTTGTTTTAGTGAGTTATATAAGACAGTAGCATGCACTTTAATACATTATACGTAGTGGAGTATAATTTCTCATTCTTGTGGTTGTACACAATGTAGAATCTCATGGGTAATATAGTGATATATGTACATTAGGTAGTAATGTCTGACATATATTTATTTTTACCATAGCATTCTATAAGAGCCTTTCCACATGCTGAAAGCTAGAGATAGTTATGTCAATAAAGAATATGTATTTTGACATTAATGTGGTTTTCCTTTTACATGTGCTAAGTGTCTCCTATGATTGAGGAAACGGTCTTCCCTGCATTAAACTTTGAGGGTTCTATACTGTGCTAGATGCCAGGTTAGGAATCATAGCATCTAGAGCTCTGTGAAAAGATTCAGTGAAAAACATCTTATGATAGCTGGTGTACCAATAATGGAAAGATTATTTCTTGAAAGATTCAGTGAAAAAACACCTTATGATAGTTGGTGTACCAATAATAGAGAGTAAAAAAAAACAAAAAAAAAACACAGTTAATATAATTAAAAAAAAACTTGAACAAACTAGTAATGAGTAGGACACTAGATTATTTGTAATGACCAATACTATTGAGAAAATAATAACAATGGGATTGAAAACATTTTTTTTATTTTTAAAAGCACGGGTCTACAGGAATATGAGTACTATATAGTTTTAGCAATGTGTTTAGTATTGTTTACGTTTTATGTTATAGTGTTTGAGAAATCTGGAATCTGGCTTTTTTTTTACTTTTATTACAAAATTGTGTCAACTCAAATAGGAAAGTGTACCCATCAGAGGTGAACTGGAGACAGGGTCTCTTGGAGCCAACACCAAAAACACCTCTGAGGTAGTCTGTTTTGATCGCTGCTTTAGCTTTGCTGATCCATCACCTGACCTTTGATGATTAAGTGCTAATACATGACTCCTGCTGCCCAGGGATCCCATGATCCTCAGTGGATTTGGGGTTCCTAATTTGACAATAGCACAGACATTCTTATGTAAATTCTGATCTGTAGAGAGGAGTCTCTACAGAGCTCTTCCTGGTTGCAGGGGTTCCCTTTCACAGATTTATTCTCATAGTTGTGATGAAAAGAGTGTTCTCCAAGTCCCTCCAGGATGGATGAAGTCTTCCATGATAAGTCCATTCTAATATCGTAATCTCTTTAAGCCTTATGGGATACCAAGAAAAGTCTGGCATTTCAACTTCACTTGGTATAGGCCACCTTTAGGATTATATTTCAATCAACCAGAAAAACTAACTGTGGGCCCATATCAATAAACCTGGTCTGACCCATCCATTTATTCCTCCCACCTTGATCATTAATAATGAGTTGGATTACTCCCACCTACTGCTCTGAGAAGTTTCCAGTTGTAGCACAGTCAGGAGGGATTCAGGCAGGGCCTGGCTGCCCATTAAGTTTAGGAAACCAGACAGAATCAAGGAGCTTGAAATGGCTAAAGTGTGCAAGACCAAGTATAGAAAGGAACACTTGCTCAGATAGAGGATTCTGGAGATCTGTAAAGGATTCCTGTGAATATTTAGCTGATACTGATCAGCATTTGCATGTGAGGAAAGTGAAGCCAGGAAAGAACCATTGGAGAGAACTAGAGGAAACAGTTTTCAGCACAAAACAAGGTTTTTCCACCATCCAAGTGGGAAAACCTCAAACTACCTGAAGGGCATTGGATGGAGAATGGTATTTAGAAGAACTTTGTCTCAGTTCTAGGGAATAATTAGCTCTCAACTAAATGCTGCTTTAGTCCTGCCTAACAAATAATAATAGCAAGTTCAAAAGAATCAATTGACTTCCATGAAATTTAATAATGTTCAAATACAATCAAAGAATATTTATAGGAATACAAAAGTATACTGCACAATGTCTGGCATCCAATCGATGATTACTAGGCATGCAAAGAAGTAGAAAAATATGACCCAAAATTGGAAGAAAATAAATACATTAAAACTGATTCAAAGCTAACACACATTAAAATTATCAGACAAGGACAATAAAACAGTAATTTTAATTGTAATCCAGATGTTCCAAATGTTAAGTAGACCCATAGAGGTATACAAAACCCACTTGAAGTTTTAATGATGAAAACTACAGTGTAAGAAAGGAAAAGTTCACTAGATGAGATGAATGGCAGATTAAATGACAAATAAAGATCAATGAACTCGAAATGACATTGAATAGAATTATCCAAAATGAAGCACACAGAGAACAAATAATGTAAAAAAAAAGAAAAAAGAAAAAATAGCACCATTGAACTGTATGGAATAATTTGATCAAGTCTAATATGTGTAGAATAAAGGAGTGGAGTAAACAGAAAAGAGTTTGAAGAAATTGTAGACATTTTTTCTCCAAAATTGAACTTCATAGATCCAAAAATCTAAATGCATACAAAGAGCAAGAAATAGGAAGAAAAACACATCAGTGTATTGTGGGGTTTATAACTTTTGTAAAAGTAAATTGTATGAAAAACACAATACAAAACTAGGGGAATAGAAGTACTCCTTGTAAGATTATTAAACTGTGCATAAGGTTTAAGATGACTTGAAGGTAGTTAAAGATGTGTACTATAAACCCTGACCTAACCACTGAAACAAAGTAAAACAAAACAGAGGGTTGATTAAGAAATCAATAAGGGAAATAAAATGCAGTCATAGAAAGTATCTAATTAAAAGAAAGCAGAAGTAAAGGAGAAATGGAACAAAGAATAGAGGTGATAAATGAATAGTAAGATTTCATTATCTATTTGGATTTCTTAAGTGAAATGCATGTTCATGTTTGTCTGAAGACTGCTTCATTGATTTGTGGGATTTCTTAATATAGTAATACTTTTCTAAATGACTAATATTTTATTCCAATCTGTTGTCTTTTAATTTTTAATGAGGTATCTTTTTTTTTTCTTAATATAGGAATACTAGTTTTTCTTCTTGGAAAATCTGTTTTATTTTTTCCTCATGGGCCTTAGGGTTTCTTTCTTACTTTAAAATATCTCTTGCCCTGTGATTCTGAATTTATTTTCCTGTGTATTTAAAAATCATTTACGGTTTCTCCTTTCATGTTTAGGTCTTTTTGTATTTGCTTTGATCCAAAATTTATTTTTACATATAACATTAAGACTTCTAATTTTATTTGTTCCAAAAGGGTAGGCATTTCTCAGATGCCAGTTTTTGAGTGTTTGGTATTTCTTATCACATTTGAAATGTTCTCCTCTGCTAGACATGGGTCTGTTTATTGATATCTTATTTTATGAATCTGCCAGCCCAATTTGAAGCCAGCATTACTCTGTTTTAATTAGTTCTGCTTTTTAATGTCATTATTTTATTTATTTTTTTATGATTTTCTTGGCTACCTTGAGTACTTTTTCTCTTCAGTAAATTTTAGAATAAATTCATGAAGTTGATTAATGATTAGGATTTGATTGTGACTATGATTGCATTGATTTTATAGGTTAATTCCTAAATAAATAATTCCTAGAATATTGAGAGTTGGGAGTATATTCTCTGCTATTATTTCTGGGAAGAGGTTGTGTATTAATTTCATGTCTTGTTATCATGCACCATAGTGCATTGTACTTGTTCTGATTATCTTTCAGATAGTTAGAGAAAAATAATTTGCTGGGGAAAATTTTTTCTTTATGTCTTTATTCCTTTTCATTCTGCTTTCTTCTTAAACCACTAGTAGATACATTTTCTAACTGCTAAATTGACCCTATAGGACACAACATTTTGTAGTATTTTCCTTTAGTTTCTGTGATATTTCTTTTGTTTTATTTTCTAGATAACTGATTTGGGCTTCAGCCATATTCATTCAACTATTTAATCCTGTTGAATTTCTTATTTTGACAGACAGCCATGTTATTTTCTCAGAACTCTCTGTTGTTCTCTAATTGCTTCTTTTTCATAATAATGTATTCACATTGTATGAAACACTCATATTATGAGTTCAATCTCTCTCAGGGATATTAATTAGAATTTTGTTTATCTTGTATTCTCACCTACACCCTCAGGTTCTTTGGTCTCTTTGCTCATCTAGCTCCTTACTAAGTTTTTATTCCAGTACTGGGGATTGAATCCAAGGAGGCTCTACCACTGAGTTACATACTCAGTCCTTTTAATTTTTTGAGATGGGGTCTCATTGAGTTGCTAAGTCTGGTCTCCTGTGATCTTCCTGTGATCCTCCTGTCTCAGCCTCCCAAGTAGCCGGTATTACAGGTGTGTGTCACCACACCTATCTAGGTTCTTATTCTGTTAAAAAATATTTTTAGTTGTAGATGGACACAATACCTTTCTTTTATTTATTTATTTTTATATGTTGCTGAGAATCAAACCCAGGACCTCACGCATGCTAGGCAAGCACGCTAACACTGAGTCGCCATCCCCAGCCCCTGAGTTCTTATTCTTGACATCTGTTTTATTCAATATCAGTCTATCCTTGGTCATGGCAAGACCTTGCTGTATCTGTGTCATAGAAGAATGCCTGGAATACATCAAATGATCATTAAGTGTTAGCAATTGACCATCATTGTTGTTATAATTATCAGTAGGAGCAGATAACCAGGACAAATGCAGCTTGAGGTCTTAACTCTGAACCTTCACAATGGACAGTGAACTTGAGAAAAGAAAGGCAGATACACCTGGTAGAAAATAAGCTAAGCTCAATAGTTCCCTCCTAAGGCTACTTCATCTCCCAGGAATCCTGCCAGACAACAAGAACCTCTTGCTTTCATAGATACCAACACTGCTTTCTCTGGGGCAGGCCTCAGACAGCGTTTAAGGAGGGGACTATGAACATCACCTCTCTCGGGTTTAAAACCAAGGAGTGTGTTTCAGAGTCTGTGCTCTTAATTTTTAGGTCAACGTTTCTGTATCCTGACAGAAAATCAGAACACCTGCAGCACTTTAAGAAATATTATTTTAAAACCATTGTATAGGCATTTCTGACTTTGGAGCTCAGATATCAACACTTTGGATCATTTTAGAATGCAAGAAATATAAAGAACTTGTTACCTTTGCAGGGGTTGTTAAAAACTTTGACAAATACTTCTTTTTTTTTCATTGTGGGAGTATTGGTTAAACTGATTCAGAATACAAATTACATGTTAGATGCCCATCAATAGAAATATTTATAATTATTGCTTGATACAATTGTCTTTTTTAATCAGATTAGAGAAAAAGAGGTATTTCTTCTGTACTAGTCCATACTTTTCCTTTGTTATATTATTATTTTTTTTGTAGGACAGGTCTCCTAACAAATTCTCTCAGTTTTTATCTGAGAATGTCTTAATTTTTTCTTCGTTTTAAAAGGTTAATTTTTTTTTTGATATAGAAGTCTTGATGGACAGATTTTTGAATATGTCATTGCTCTGCCTTCTGTCTTGCATGGTTTCTTATGAGAAACTAGATGTTAATCTTATTGTGATCCCTTACATGTGATAAGTCAGTTATCTCTTGTTTTCAAGACTGTCTTTGGCTTTTGACAGTTTGACTAAGATGTGTCTAGGAATGGATCTTTTAAAAATCTCATCTATTGAGTTAATTAAGGTTCGTTGAGTTCAGATGTTTTGATTCATGTCTTTAATCAAATTTGAGAAGTTTTAGCCATAAATTCTTCAAATATTCTTTAGATACTTTTCTTTTTCTCTCTCTTCTCCTTTTAGTACTCCATTATGTATATTTTGGTGCATTTTATGGTGTTTCACATATCTTTTAGAATTTGTTCAGTTTTCTCCATTCTTTATCTTTGAGGCCCACACTAGATAACTTCAATTGACAGGTCTTCAAGTTCACCAAAGATTCTTTCTTCTGCCTATTCAAATCTTCTGCCTGGTCTCCCTAGAGAATTTTTCATTTAACTTACTATACATTTTTCAACTTCATAATTTCTAGTTGGTTCTTTCTTTTAATTTCTCTCTCATTCTCTATTTGGTGAGGTAATCGTTCTCATATTTTCCTTTAGTTCCTTAGAGAAGATTTTCTTTAGTTCTTTGAATATATTTTAAATAGCTGATTTAAAGTTGTTGTCTCCTAAATCCACCATCTGGACTTCCTCAGACAGCATTTATATTGATTGCTTTTTATCTCTGCATGTGGGCCATACTTGCTTGATTCTTTACATGTCTTAATTTTTTTATTATTGTTGAAAACTGGTCTTTTTCAGTAATATACTGTGATACATCTAACAGTGAAACTCCTCTCCTGTCCACAGTTTGTTGTTGTTGATGCTTGTTGTAATTGTTGTTCCTTATTTGTTTAATGATTTTTTAACTATTTCTGTAAAGTCTGTGTTGTCATGTGTGGCTATGAATTTTCTAGTTATTTTAGTAGTCAGCCAGTGATTAGATGATTTTCTTAAAATTTGGAGCCAATACATCTCCCAGCCTTTGCTGAGAGGCGCTGTGTGTCTGCTGGGACATACTTTCAATATTCTTCCAGGCAGTTGACAATTCTACTTTAGTCTTCACTTCCTGCTTTCATTGAACCTCAAAGTCAGAAGTGAGACTTTAGAGCCTTCTCAGGTTTTTCCTGGGCAAATATATAAATCTATGCATTCATGTGACAGTCTATATTCCAAGAAACATTGAAGTATTTCATATACCCTTTGGATGTCTTATTCCCCAGTGTTTAAAAAAGTTGTTTTTGGCTAGTCTGTTCTTTGCTACAATCATGATCCACTTCTCAGGCAGCTGAAAATTGAAAATACTTGCCTGTAAATATATTTGACAGTTATTTTCTAGAGAAAAGGCTTTTTACACTGGGTAGACTTCTACTCAAGGTGAAATAGAAATAGCCTTATCAGTGTGCTCTTCCAGGGAATCACTAGAACCGCCACATCATGACAATTATTAGGAAATGAGGCTCTGAAAGAGCTGCATCTTTGTTCTGTTCCTTCAGGTGGCTTCCAGATTATATCAGGAATGTGAATTGTAATGTTTCAAGGTGACTGTGGAGTTGGGGAATGAAAGATGGGACTAAGAAAAGTCAAAACACCACAAAGCTCACTGCTGTAACTGAGGTTTAACTGACTCCTGAAGTTACTGCACACATTTTTGTTAATTTCCAGAGTTCTGAGCATGTCCATTCTGACAACTTCTCTGTTATTTTCTTCCTTTTATGGAGGAGGGAATTTTCAGAGGTCTTTTCTCAGTCATTTTTGCTGACATTACTCCTCAAATCTCTTTTAATAGTCTTTAGCTAGCAAGCTTTTTAAAAAATGAAATCTATTGTATTTATCATTTGACAGTGTATCTAGAAGGATCATTAATCTCACTTCATGGAGCTTGAAATCTCTTTGCTATTCTAAAATAGAAATCACCCGTTTGTGAATGGTACCATTTGAGAGGTATGGAATTCTTTCTCATCTTTGAGTATTTTACTGTAGTAGATTTAACTAAATAGGTTTCTACCTTTCTGGCAGAATACCACTGGGGTTAAAAAGGTTCTCACAGTTGATACATGCAATATGAATGAATCTCTAAAGTAATAGGCTAAATAAAAGAAGTCAGACACAAAAGACTATGTGATTGCATTTTTGTGGAATTCTAGTGATGGAGAACAAATCGTGATTGCCTGGGGCTTGAGTGGTGGGAAGAGATTGACAGTAGAGTGGCACAAGGGAACCTTTGGAGTCGATGGAATGTTCTGTGTTTTGATTGTGCAGTGTTTAGATGACTGGATGTGTTTGCCAGGCTTCATTGAACTGCACAATTAAAATGGTTTGATTTTCTTTCTGTAAATTATACCTCAATAAACCTGATAAGAATATCCCAGTTTAAATAACACTTTTAAATTTAATGACATAAAACATTCTTTATTATTTAAAACAAAGTAGGTTTTAACCCAGTAGGCAATCACAGAAGTTGTTCCCATATCAGTAGTTCAGAAATTTTGGTATGCCTCAGAAGCACTGGCAACGACACTTGCTGGATTTCTGTATAGATCTGATTTTGGGGTCTGCTGCGTGGTGCCTGGACCCTGGCTCCTGAGTCTTTAGTAGACAGACTAACAAAGGTCATTGCAGTTGCCAAGTTGTGAAAGATACAAAATTAAGTGTGTTTAGGTTGTGACTATGGGTTTTTTTAGGTTCATTTTTTAGGTTTTTTTTAAGGTTCATTTTTTTCCCCACAGATGCCTATGGGAGGAAGACAAATCATAGTAGGCTTAAGAAGTACTAAAATCTACTTAAGTTGTTTTATGTTTTTTTGAAACCACAGTCCCAGAGTGACAGGGTAAAAATACACAGCCTCATCCGTCACTAGGTGAATGGATAAAAAAACTTGTACATCCATACATCCAGACAATGGAATATTATTCAGTTCTACAAAGAAATGATCAAGTCATGAAGACAAGGAGGAAATTTAAATGCATATTACCAATTGAATGAAACCAATCTGCAAAGGCTGTGCACTTATAATTCTAGTATGCTTGACTTTCTGAAAAAGTCTAAACTATGGAGATGGTAAAAAGGTCAGGGGTTTCAGAAAAGGGAGGTTAGGCAGAGCACAGAGAATTTTTAGGGGAGTGAAACTATTCTGTATGATACTATAATGGTGAATCTGTGTCCTCATACATTTGTCCAAATCCATACAATGTACACCACCAAGAGGGTACCCTAATGTAAACTGTGATATTGGTCCATTACATGTATCAGTGTAGGGTCACTGATCGTAACAAGTGTTCCACTCTGGTGGGGGATATTAGTTGTGGGTATGAGGAGTTAGTAGATGAGTAATCTGTGAATCTGCTCAAGTTTGACGTGAACCTAAAACTGCTCTAAACAATAAAATCTATCTAAAAATCTTTAAATAAAAAAATGTAAAGGTACAAGCTCCAAACCAGAATAAATTCTGTTTATTTAAAATGACTAATAATAGGTAACATATATGACTAGTTGCTATCTCCTACACCAGGTATGGTTCACAGTTTGCACTGTTCTCCAAAAACACTTGTCCAATTCTGCATTTCAGATGCGTAAGGAAAAAGCCCTTGTAATGAAACAATTTTATAGCAAGAGAGTTGAAGGAAAAGAAATTACAGTGAAGAAATCTCATCACCTGGGTTTAGCTTCCACAATAACAAACTTGGATGTGAAACACCATGTGCTGAGTCCTTTTCAAATATTGGCTCCACTTCATTCCCATTACACCCTAGTGAGGCACCTGTTATTATTCGACCCCAAAGAAAAACTGAGGGCACAGGACAGGCATGTGTTAGGTAAATGGTAGGTATGTTTCCAGCCTAGGAAGTCCAGCTTTTAATCATTGCCCTACCTGAGACCTTTACATTTAACTAAAACATCTCATTTGTAGCTTACAGGGCATAATCAGCATCTTTTACAGCTCAGACTAAGACTTACTAAAGCATAACATTAGACTAAATGAAATTCATTTAGGTTCAATAATTTTTCATAGTTTTTTTTTTTGTAATTAGAAGCTACCAAATAAAGAAAAGGTTTTTTCCTTCCATATTTCTTTTTTCAAAAAGGAGATTTCCATCATTTTGCATTGATTTCAGCAGGTGTTTGGATGTCTCTTTGTCTCAGGTTTGCATTTTGTCCCTGGTAAGTCTAGATGTGTGGCAAAAGGAACATCAGAGCTCTTCTATTCTTCTGCACACTGGTCAGAGTATTTCCAGTTCTTTGGAGCTTAATTCAATGGTGCTGTCCTGGAGTTTGTTTGATCATTATTTCTGGGTTTAGAGATGTCAGACCTATATATTTATGTTTAAGTATAAATGACTGATTCTTATCAGAGTCTCAATTTTATTGGAAGTTCACAAACAATTGATGAAGAAAAATAGCTTTGAACATCTTTGCATCTAGCTTGGATTCTGTTATTTTTGTTTTTGTCAACTGCAGCATTTAATGTAATTTGCAAACACCAAGGGATGGGAAGTGTGTGACAAGTGAACTTCAGTCTAGATTAGTACTTTTCAAATTTCTCTTTTCGTTGCTATGCTGATCATTTTTCTGTGTAAGAAAGCTTAAAATCTTATGCTGCATATATTAAGTTCTTTTGAAAGGTGTCTGCATTTTCATGCTAACAGAAATGTTTCCTGCTGTGTCCATCAGAAATTCAGCCCCAGTCTTACCTACAAAGTCATATGTTTGGCTATGTTCTGGGGGAAAATTTATGAATCACTTTAACCTTTAATATGTATTACAGAAAGCCTGTAGGGCTTTCTTTCCAAGCCATGAATTGAGTACAAATACAACTTTAATATGCTATTTAAAAATATAGGTGAGTTAAAGGTTAATATATTTAATGTAAATGTACTTGGAGTCATTATTTATTCAGACAATTCATTATAAATCTACTTTGGGTATTTTTTACAGTCAGGATCAGGACCTCTTTTTAAGAAGATGTATTCTGTATGGTCACATTGAAGATGAAACCTTCATTGGTTATGTGCGGAAGAAAAGGAAATAGACTCTATGCATATTTATTTTTGCAGGTCTGCAAAACAATGCAGAATTTTACTTTGCTAATAAGGTAGTTTAAGTATCTAAAGCTCTCATCTTGTTTATGAAAATGGACTAATATGCTTGCTTTTAAATTACTGGCAGTATTAAATGTCAGCAGGGAAAAGTCTACCCCGAAAACTGAGAAACAGACCAATTAAAGAGTAACACAAGGAGACCACCAAGTGAAATTAAAAATGGCCATTGATAACATACTTATTTTTATTGAAATATGACAGTGATTTATATTTGCTTAGATCACATTACTTCAAAGGAGAAACTCTTTAAAATGTTGATCTCTGAGGCATGTGTTTATTTATTTATTTATTGTTTTTGCAGTACTGGCGATTAAACCCAGGGCCTTATGCTTGCAAGGCAAGCGCTCTACCAACCGAGCTATATCCCCAGCCCACTGAGGCATGTATTTAATTGGAAATGTACTAAAACTTACTTTGGCCAGAGACAAACAGCTTGGGTAGGGAGATGTAAAAAAAAAGGTAAAGACACCTAATAAGTAATTATGTGCTCAAAATTATAATGAATTAGATGCATCATCTTGAATTCACCTGGAAATAATTGTAAAAGGCTTTTTCCTGATGATTGCTTCTGACTGGCTATTGAGAAGCTTCTCAGAAAGAATAAATTGAGCTGGGCAAGGTGGCACACACCTGTAATCACAGTGACTCTGGAGACTGAGACAGGAGGATCACGAATTCAAAGCCAGCCTCAGCAACAGTGAGGTACTAAGAAACTCAGTGAGACTCTGTCTTTAAATTAAAAAAAAAAAAATACAAATGAGGGCAGGGGATGTGGCTTAGTGGTTGAGTACCGCTGAGCTCAATCCCCAGTAACCCTCCCCTAAAAAAAGAAAGAATAAATTGTTCCCATAGACCAGGTTGGAGAATGTACTGTCATCGCACAACAGAGATGGAGAGGGTGATAAGGTCTGTTAGAACAGGGCTGAGGAGATAGGGCATCTTTGGGAGCTCATGCGTCCCAGTGAGTGGCTCCGGATAGAGTCCCAGACTTTTTTTTACATACTTGTCATGGTTTGAGAGCTTTACCAGTTCATGTCCACTGGTTAATACACTGTGAGGCAAGTTGTTTGGAGCTTGATCCCTGATAAATCTCTTGATCATGATAAATCATTTAGTATTTCCTTTTGTGGGCACCAGCAAAGTTTAAAGGTAGAGAAGAGTTTTCCCAGCTTCTGCTAACAGAAGCCTAGTTACATGTTTTTTGGTGTGCTTTAGCATATGACCTTTAAGACAGTAGCCCTGAGCTGATGGTTCTGTAGACCTGTTATGCCATTTCCTCTGTCTGTCCTTTCTGTACAGATGAAGAATGCAGTCAGCACATAGCAGTGATGCTGCCTACCCAACAATGTCTAGGTAATGAGGCTCAGAATCTCTTGTGCCACAGTGATCATCCAGATAACTGAAAGGCACTGATCCATTGGTGAATTGGATATGGTCTTGCTTTCCAGAGGTTTAATTTCTACATGAGGAGATGATTTGAGCTGGGAAAATAAAAATAACCATGTGTTAGTCGGCTTTCCATTACTATGACAAAATTCCTTAGATGGTTAACTTTTAAGAAGAAAGGTTTGTTTTGGTTCACAGTTTCTGAAGTTTCCGCCCAAGTGTTTAAACAAGGTGTTCTGTTGAGCCAACCATTGCTGACCAGGGAGGAGCAAAGCAGGGTGACTCTCAGCGGGGTGGGAGGTACAATGACCAGTGACATGCTTGATGTGTGTTTTGAAATGTTGGCAATTTAATTCATTGAATTATTGATGAGTCTTGCAAATTGTGGAACTTTTTGTTTTTAAATATATGTCAAAATTCACAGGAAATGTTCACAGGAAATGGATCTTCTGTTCAGTCTATTCTTGGCAAGAATTGTCTAGTGTCTATAGTAGAAATCCCAGCCTCCACTAAAATGCTTCCCTTTCCTAATGGACTTCCTTTGCCCTGGGGTCTCTTGGTCTCCTAATAGAAAAAGAGTCATTAAGAAAAAAAAATCTAATATGCTGAGGTAGCTCTAATATAAGAAAAGTAATAGATGAAGTGTTGCTAGATTCAAAATGCATATTCTTCGAGAAAGAAGGCAATTACTGTTATAAAGATATAGTGTTAGAAAAATTATTACAGCTGTAAAGTATGTGATATGTCTGTCTGTGGCACAGTTAATTTTAAAAGTATTACCAAGCATACAAATCAAAGGATAAAATGCTGAACCATACTAATTGAAAGTGAATTTAATATGCAATTCTGAGGAACTGTCTCTACTATCCTGCTTTAAAAATACTTTACCTTTTATGCTATTAGTTATCAGGTTTTCCTTCAAATACCCAACTTCTTTTAGAGAAGAATATCACTCATGGACTTTATCTTTGATCCCTGAATAATTTTATGCTACATAGTCAGTAGTGATGATGTTGAAATATTCATATTTTATCCTGGTTTTAAAGTGTATGGAGTCAAATTGCTGTAGGTTTAAGTGTTTTATCAAAATACAAAGATTCTGAGTAGGAGTGAAAAAGAGACACAAATTAGTTTTGTTGTTCAGTCTGTGCAATTTAACAATTGATAGAAAAGTAGATTGAAATTTATTTAATACTATGTGGCAATATTATCTAATGATTAATAGACATTTTCAGAATCAGCTACACTGATGACTTTTGAAGGAAGAAGAGAAGTGTCTTTCTTATATGTGTGGTCTTTACTGTTTTTTCTCCAAAATTGTCTTGCCTATTCTTGGCCCTTTGCCCTTCCAAGAAGATTTTAGGATCCTCTTGTCAGATTCCATGCAAAATCCCTTGTTGGGATTTTTACTGAAATTGCATTACATCTGTATATGATTTCAGAGTGTGGTAGTCATTTCTCCATTATTATAAGGAATATGTGAGATAATTGACTTGTGAAGAGAAAAGATTTATTTTGGCTCAGGGTTTAAAAGGTTCCAGTCCATGACCAGTTGGCCCCATTGCTTTGGATGAGGCAGTGTATCCTGGAGGGAGCATTTGTCAGAGCAAATCTAGTCACTTCATGACTAGGAAGCAAAAACAGAGAGAGGAAGGGGCTGGGGTCTCACTAGTTCCTTTGAGGGTATTCTTGCAGTGGCTTAAAGACCTACCAGTAGACCCCACCTCTTAATGTTACCACCATCTCCCCAATGGGAGCAAGCCTTGAACACATGGATCTTGTGGGACACCCACCCAAACCATACCATGGAGAATTAGAATTTTACGATATTGAGTGATCCTGACCCTGAAATATTATATCCTTCCATTTATTTGGTGCTTTTATAAAGTACTTCAGCTGAGTGTTATAGATTTCTCTGTAGAGACCTTGTACATCTTTTGATTCACTTAGCATTAGTACTTTATTTTAAACTTCTATGTCAATGATATCTTTTTAAACATACATTTCCCCTCTTCCTTTCTTCCTCCTTTTGATTTTTATAAAGTATCCTTATTCCTACACTTATCAAATTACCAAAACCAAATATAAGATCTCATCTTCACATTGAAGATATACTTACTTTAAGTATAAAGTTCAATGATTTTAGCAAAAGCAAGCAGCTGGGTGATCATCATCAGTATTGAAAGGGAGAACTTTTCATCATAGGTAAGTTCTACTCCTAAGGAAGTTACTTTTAAAACCTCCTTATGCAACGGAAATTTGCATTTTTAAGTTCTGTGCATCTATGCCCCACTGCTTACTTCCTTTTATATATAGGCTCAAGTTGTAAAGCCTTCTCTTTGTGGGGGACCCCTTAGTTAGCCTCCTGGTTTTACTCCCCTGCCAGTTCTTAGTTCTGACTTGAGCTTCCTTGCACTCTCTTTTTCTGTTGTTCTCCTCGAGATGGGTACATGAGAACTATATATTTTCCACCTTGTCTGAATGAAGGCAGCCATCTGTTACTTTTAACATAAGAGCAATTTGGTTAGATTCAGAATTCCTGAGCAATCAGTTTTTCTGGCATTAGTAATTAGAGGAAAGGTCTGAAGCCAATGCAAGTTTCATTCCATAATGAGAAAAGAATGATTTGTTCTGGGTTCTTCTCTGGAAACATGTATTATTGATTATTTAAATCTCTGCTTCTCATCCTCCAAGTGTGAGATTTATTTTTTCTCTCTTTATTTCCATCTCTCTGTCCCTTTTTTTGGTATTCTCTTGAGTACTTCTCAAGTTTATTTTCATCAGTGGTTTTCAAACTATTTTTTTTTAACCAACGAAAGCCTTTAAAAAATCAAATTATTGCCCAGAACCACAGTTTATAAAAAGTCATAAAGATACAAGGGCTGTGTCCTGAGGGGTTCTTAGGGCTATACACATGTTGCTTCTTTTGGGGCTCAATAGGAAACATGATATATTCAAATATGTGAATTTGGAGAGCAGATAGAAAAATTTAAAATTGGGGAATATTTAAAACACTACTTATTGCAAATATTTTTAAAAATAATTTTGACTATTTTTGGGCAGTATCTGGCATGTTTTTTACTATTTCTATAGAGAATTTTGATTGGGCCTCTTTTTCTGTTTTTCTGAAGTCTCTTCATATTTTGATGTGCTTCCTTCTAGACACTAGCTATTCTTATTTCTTCCTTCAAAATCATTGCAATCTGCTCTATTTATAGAGGCAATGTCTTTTTATCATTGAAAGACTTTGGAAATTTTCTTGGTGTTAGCCCCATCCCCCCAGTATGTTAGAACATGCCCACATTCTCTTATGATAGAAAGGCATTATTTAAGCCTTGTGTGTTTGTGTGCATGCATATGTGTGTCTTTTTATACATTCTTAAAAGGAAGGTGTGTCAGTCAGTGTTCTCAAGGAAACAACTGGTAGAATATATGTGGAGATATGTAAGAAGAAGTTTGTTGTGGGAATTGGCTTACAATGTGGAGGTCAATAATCTGTCCTCTCTGAGCTGGAGATTCAGGAAAGCTAGTGGTGTAATTCAGTCTGAGTCCCAAGGCCTGAGAACCTGGAGCTGGGGGTAGGGATTGCTGATATAAATCCTGAAACTTAAAGACCTGAGAACCAGAAACTCTGATGTCCAAAGGCAGAAGAAGATGATGTCCCAGCTCATAGGGAAAGAATTTGTCCTACCTCTGCCTTTTTATTTTATTCCAATCCTAAATGGATTGGACATTGCCCACCCACATTGGAGGTGGTGGATCTTCTTACTCAGGTCACTGATTCAAATGCTGATCTCGTCCAGAAGTATCATTGCAGACTCCTGGAAAAAGTGTTCAACCAACTATTTGTGTATCTCTTAGCTCAGCCAAATTGGCTCACAGAATTAACCATCCCAGAATATAATCTTTCCTTGCTTGGAAGTAGTATAATGTGCTTTTGTGTAGAAGGTTGACATGGCAAGTACTGTTGTGTTTTGGTGGCATACATGAGTCCTTACATACACACACTCATAGCAGACATAGTCACACACATATGTATGCATACACATATACATTCATCTACATATACTTACATACCCATCTACCTACATATATACATTCATAAACCAACAGCCTGTCCAGGGAGGACCTTCAGAAGCTCTTGTCATTCTCTTGCAGAAATGCAGAGTTGCTGAGAATCATGTGGGTTCTCTTCATGACCAATTCTCTTTGGTGTGCAGTACTTAGTCCTACCTTTTCCCTAAAGTACATATACCTTCAAATGCACCAGTTCATAAGAGAGAAAGGAGAGAATATTTTTCAGTGGCCTAGGAGAGAGCACATTGCCATTTTATACAATTAGGAGAAACAATTATTTGTATATTCTTACCATTTTTAAAATGCTACTGCATGATATTTTCTTAAAATGCTGTTGCTATCCCATATATTTCCTATGAAAAGCATTTTTTTTTTTATATGCTGGGGATTGAACTCAGGGCCTTGCACTTGCACATGCTAAGCAAGGGCTCTACCACTGAGCCACATCCCCAGCTCTATTTTGTATTTTATTTAGAGACAGGGTCTCACTGAGTTGCTTAGCGCCCCACTTTTGCTGAGTCTGGCTTTGAACTCACAATCCTGCCTCGGGCCTCCCAAGCCCCTGGGATTACAGGCGTGTGCCACTTGTGCCTGACCTGAAAAGCATTTCAGTGGGCATTTTATTCCAGATATCCATATACCATAATGAATATGCTCCAATTTAAGTGTCATCCTCATACAAATTCTAAGTCACTTTACACAGAGCAAAATCTATGTGGGTTTAACCTAATAGAGATCAGAGCTAGAATTCAAATGTTTAAGTATCTTAACTAATGGATTTGAAAAGCTGTCCAATGATGAAGAGTGAATAATATCATTTGATAATAAACAAATGAGCCAAATGGTTGGTTCAGGGAGGACAAAACGAAAAAAAAAAAAAAAATCCAAGGCACACACAGAAGGAAGCTAATAATAGAAAAGGAAGATAAAAATCTGAAGAATGAGATAATAGAAGTCACTCCATAAAAGTACCATTTTGTCAGGCCAGTGTGACAGGCAGTGGGCAGGACAGAATGAGTGACAGCTGGGCTGTGGAGGATGAATGCAGAAGGGCAGCCTCAGAAGTAGCAAAAGGGTGAGTGAGTGAGTGAGTGTGTCAGATGATGAATGAGCTGGTGACACACACCAGACAGACAACAGAGGAGAGGCTGCCTGAAAAAATCAGTGACAACAGTAAAGGGAGGAGAAAGTCTCCCATCCTGAGGCCTGAGAACTTTAAAACACGGTATCACAAGCAGGAAAAATCATGTAACTAATCACAGTACTTAATGTGCTTTGGCAACTGTCAAACACAAACACAACTTCACTGAAGTTAAAACTAAGACTCTACATGGTGTGTTCCTGGGTATTTGTGATTTGCATTACATGCTCACCACTTGCTAGCTCTTACCCTCCTGAAATGAGGCATTTTCTTTATAAAATGGAGATTATAATAGTACTTTCCTTCCCTCCTTATGAGGTCATTTGAGGATTGAATTCCATATGAAGTACTCAAATCATTACTCAGCACATAATTAGTAACTAAGAGCATTACTGTTAGTCGCTGTTGATATTGTTAATCATATCATTCTTGTTGATTTTGATTTTCCATTTATTTTCTTCTTGGAGCGCAAACTTATATCTTATACATCCTCAGTGCCTAATTCAGCAAATGACTCACCCTCAAGACTCCCACATCTGTTGAATGAATGAAATCCTGATGAACTCCCTTAGCTCTCTCTTTTTAAAATGTTTTTATTAGTGTGTTATAGTTATACATAATAGTGGGGTTCATTTTGACATATTCATAGACGCATGTAACACCATTTGCTCCTTTTCAATCCCCAGTATTTCCCCCTCTTTCTCTTGGATTCCTTTCCTCTATTGGTTTTCCTTTTATTTAGCTACTGTTTTTTAAATTGCTACATTATAGTCACAGATAAAAGTTGAATTCATTGTGATATGTTCACACATGCACATAGCATAATTTGGTCAATTTCATTCTGCACCTTTGACTCTGAGTTTGGCTTATTTCACTTAACATGACGTACTCCAGTTTCTTCCATTTATTTGCTGGTGAACTACCTTACCTCCTACTTAATATTAATATGTATTGCAAACTTTTGGGTAGAGCTGCAGGGTGTTTTGTTTTCAGTTTTCAGAGTGAGTTTTCAAATGTTAACAACTTTAGATAAACTTAAATTCTGGTTTACAATTGTTAATTAAGTAAATGCATGAACTCACAAAAAGAATAATTTAAGTAAGAATAAAAGTAATAAAATTAAAATCTAAGAAACAATAGATAATCAGGAAGCCCAAAATTATTTGAAAAGAGTTCTAAGTCCATAAGTATGTTATTATTAAGATAAAAAAAGAGAAACACAAAAATAGAAAAAAATGAAAAATGAATATAGCAAGATAAAAAAGAGATTTTAGACATGCTAATTAGCAATTTTATGTCTATGTTTTTGAAAATTTAGATGAAATGGTTAGTTTTCATAGATAATACGAAGGGCCAAAATTAACATAAGAAGATGTAGACACAAATAGAGGAATAATAATTAAAATACTTGAATTAGTGTCCCCTAATCTCTTAGTACTTGGTAGACATCAGGCTTAGATTTACAGGTGAATTTTAGCAAACTTTTAAGAAATGGATAATGTAAGTAGTTCTATGATTTAAAGCTTGATTGGTAGTGTTTATATTTCATACCATGGGGAGGTCTTAAGCAGAGATGTCTCTGGTCAGGCATAAGTAGATTTTCAGTGCCTGCAGAGAACAGTGTGTATTAATTTATTATTAGTCAAGTGCTGACTCCACCCCTGCACTCCCTGACTTGACATGAATTTATTGTGTTATCATTTGAGTTTTTCATTCTGTAGGAAGCCAAACACTGCCTTCTTCCAATTTCTGGCAACTTGGGAATGTTTCCAATTTGTGTTATCATTTATATTGTTAGTTTACAATCCAGTTTGTTAGTACACTGTGTAAATAAGTCCAATGCATAAAAAACAAAAACCCAAAATTCATTTATTCATGATTGATGCCAATTTATATGCAATATAGCTTGTACGCTTTCCTGACTAAACTGTTCTGTTTGTCTCAATAGATAATGTTAGCAATCTGGATTTTACTTCCTGACTTTTCTTTTATCTTTGCAATTGTGTAGACACAAAGCTGAGTCTTCTATATGGCATATATGTTACGATTTTCCTTTTGGATATACCATGTGGGAAGGAGCATGGATATTTCCTGGTAAGAGCAGATTTTGTTGGACAGAAAGGGTAGTACTCCTGTTTGAAGGGCTGATGAACTTTCTAGAAAGTCTGGTACAGAAGGTGCTGCAAGAGAGAGAGAGATCAGCTGAGGCCTGATTGTCACCTGTGCACATGAGGTCAGCCGCCATATCTGCAGTGCTTGGTAACATTACACAGGCCCTTCTCCTTCAACTTGACTTCCTGTTAATTACAACCTCATTTAAGATGTTTGAGAAGCCCTCAAATTACATCTAAGATGCTCTGTGGTCTTGTTGGCCAGTAGTAAAATTATCTGATCAAAACTCAGGTTAGGTCACAGTTGTAAGAAAAGAACAAAAATTGACAATTAAGTTTTCATTTATAGCATTTAATTAACTCATAGGAGGTCTGCTTTTACCTGGTGCTAACCTTGAACTGCATAATTTTATTCATATGATTTCATTTGGCTGAAAACATTATTCAGTGAATTCTTATGTGCATTTTCCTTGCTTGAATTTTTCTCTATGGTCTTTGCAGTTTTTCTGCTGAGGTTGGACTTTTGTCAAGGTTGTATGAAGTCACAGGCCACATTACAGAAGCCACATAACCTTGTTTCCACTGAGTTGCTTTGTACACCACAGGGATTCTTTCAAAGTTTATTCCAAATTCTGTCACTCCAGTATTGAAACTCTCTAAAGACTCCATATTCCCTCAGGCTCAAAGCCAAAGCGCCTCTGATTTGAGATCATCTCCTGTACCCCCAGTTTCCCAGAATTTAGAACTTTCCTTCCCCCATAGCTTCAGTGCTGCTGCCCTGATCTTTAAGTTTTTGCTCAAATGTTAAAATTTGATTCAAGCTGCATGCAGTGGCACATACCTGTAATCCCAGAGGCTCAAGAGGTGGAGGCAGGAGGATCGAGAGTTCAAAAAACCAGCCTTACCAACTAAGTGAGGCACTTAGCAACTCAGTAAGACCCTGTCTCTAAATAAAATACAAAATAAAAAAAAAAAAGGATTGGGGATGTGACCCAGTGGTTTAAGTGTCCCTGGGTTCAATCCCCGGTATCAAAGAAAAACAAAACAAAAAAATTTCATTCATAATTGCTTTTCCATCTTCCAACCTCCTTCCCACTATTTACCACATGAACCAGTCAGTTTAGTGTTAGCACAATGAAATACCCAATGCAGGCTACTTATGGAGTGAAGGGATGTTTATTTTGGCTCATAGTTCTAGAACCAAAGATAGGGTGTCCCCAATGGTTTCAGCCTCCAGAGAGAGACGCAATTCATGGCATGAACTCTTTTTTTTTAATTAAAATCTTTTTTATTTTTACAAACTGCATTTTGATTCATTGTATACAAATGGGGTACAGTTTAACAGTGAGAGCTCATGTCTCAAGCCGAGAAGCAGTGAGAGAGAGGGCACAGACAGGGTCCAACTCTTTTTCAAGAGCATGAACCCAAAGACCAAAGGATGTGCTACTAGGGCCCATCTCTTAAAGGGGAATGGAACCTCTCAGTATGCTACCCAGGGAACAAAACCTGCAACACATGGACCTTCGGGAGCCGCTCATCCAGACTGTAGCATCATCTTTAAATACCCTTACGATTTGTTTAGTCTCTTGTTCTCTCACTCTTTGAGGTTTACCTGCTGATTTTATTCACAGCCTCACTGAGAATGGCACCTGACACAATGATTAGAGTTGACTAAATAGATGAACTCAGAATTTGGAAACTTAAATTTATTTTTTTCAAACCCAAGTGCAAGACTGGACATTTTTCTTCTATCAGTTCCTCTTACTCATTGAGGTTGACCAACCTCTTCAACTCTGTTTTAGTCACCTAACCATATTCTCCCTTCATCCCAGTAGGGCCTCATGTGTGTATGTGACAATTGATGCTTCATTCTCCCTCTAAACATTGACAGTGAATAGGACTTCCGTCTCTTGATAGAATTCCCTCATCAAGGCTCTGTGCTACAAAACAGAAATTAAGACCTGACTGATCTTTGCCACCCAGATGCACTGTGTCTACATTACTTTTACCCTATCCCTGGTCAGAGAGCATGTCCTGCTGCCACTACTGCTGTGAACCAGCACTGACCTAATGAGTTCGTCTAGCACTGCTTGGTTCTAGTTAGCCCTGGTCTTTGTTTTCAATTATAACAACATGTATCCATCTCCTTCTACCTCTTTCTTGTCTCTGAATTTTAAGGTAAAAAAATGATTTCATAAAAGAAGAATGTTTCATTTTTGAGATCCATTTCAAGATGAAGTCCTAAGTTTCTTTGTGTTTATATTATGCAGTAAAATATAATAATGACCTCATGGAGACAGAAGTGGAAAATGATAACAACTTGAAAATTAAGAAGTCATATACACTCAGTTCCTTCCGGTGGTTCAACTTACAATGGTTTCAGCTTTACTGTGGCGTGAGAATGACACCCATTTAGTAGAAGCCACACTTTGAATATTGAATTTTGATCTTTTCCTGGGCTACCAAATATGATCTTTTCTCTTAATGCTGGGTGGCAGTAGTGAACCACACTCCCAATCAGTCATGTGATCAAGAGAGGAAACAGCCAATACTCTAGTATACTCTGTTGCTGAGCTATGATGTTCCATAGATGTACTTGATACATTTCCAACTTTCAGTATTTTCAATTTACTTTGAGTTTATTGGAAAAGCATCCCATCATAAGTGCAGGCGCATCGGTATAAGTCAGTTCATTATTCCTTCTTTTAGAAGACTGAAAACAAGGAAGGTCAGTTTCAAACCCTATGTTAATAGGGCATCTCAAGTGTACTGCAGATGGCTTTGTGTGTCGGGCCATTCTGAAGTGATATTCAAACTTTTCTATGGACCTTCAATAGTTATGGGCCAAATTGGAAGCAAATCAGTAGTTTCAGTCCTTGATCTAGGCTTAAAATTCCCATTTCTGTGCAAATAACTGGAGAGGAGTAGGTTTGATCAGAACTTTAACTTAAGGTCACTTGTCCCTTTTGGAGTTTTGTCTCAGTTTTAGTTTATCACCAAGAATCTTCAAGATGAATAATTATAAAATTGGAAAATTTTTTGAAGTTTACATGATCTCAATTAAAGTCAAAAGACTCACTAAATAATATCACCATAAATAATCTTAGTTTACACAGAAGATCATGAACTATAATTGAAGATGATAGGGATAGTGAAGTGATGAATTTGGAAGTCAATAGAAAGAACTGTTTACAGCCACATGAAAATACCCCTTCATGGAACTATTCCATAAAATAACAAAGAAGTTAGTTAACATAAATATTTTACTTTAATGGCCTTAATTTATGCAGAAAATGGAAACCAGTGGGCATGACTTCCCTGTAAAACCAAAGACTTCACTCACTGACAGCCATTC
>NC_136462.1:131236518-131478903 GCF_902686455.1 Sciurus vulgaris | reverse complement strand
TAAAATCAGATTTTCATTCTCTCATAAATCTTATCTTGAATTTATACTTGATTGCCTTTAAAACCAGGCCCACAGATTTTCTGAGAAGATGCCTAGTTTGTCCTTACCTGGTGATGGGAAAAACAGGCTGTGTTTCTTCTGAACATTCCCACGGCACTTCTGATCTTCAGGTATGCGTGATTTTTCCACACTAACCAATTCTCTGACCAATTCTAACCAACTTTTCACACTAACCAATTCTTTTCCACACTAACCAATTCTTTGTTTTGGAACCTGCTTGGAATCCTACAGTTTAATTCAATCTGCCATTAACTGCCCAGAATGAGGGCAGACCCCACAGGCAAAAGTCTCATCCCACAAAATTGTCTCTTGCCCCACTTCAAAACCAAGTGGTGATCACCAGTATATCTTCTTCTGTGAAGTGTCTGCCCATTTCCTTAGCCCATTTATTGATTGGGTTCTTTGTATTTTGGATGTAAAGTTTCTTAAGTTCTTTATAAACTTTGGAGATGAGTGCTCTGTCTGAAGTGCATGTGGAAAGATTTTCTTCCACTCTGTAGGCTCTCTTTTCACATTATTGATTGTTTCCTGTGCTGAGAAAAAAAAAAAAAAAAAAACTTTTTAGTTTGAATCTATCCCATTTGTTGATTTTTGCTTTTATTTCTTGCACTATGGGGTCTTGTTAAGGAAATCTGGTCCTAAGCCAACACGATGGAGATTCGGGCCTACTTTTTCTTCTATTTGGTGAAGGTCTCAGATCTAATTCCTAGATACTTGATCCATTTTGAGTTGAGTTTTGTACAGGGTGAGAGATAGGGGTTTAGTTTCATTTTACTGCATATGGATTTCCAGTTTTTTCCAGCACCATTGTTGAAGAGGCTATCTTTTCTCCATTGTAAGTTTTAGGCACCTTTGTCTAGTATGAGATACTGTACTTACGTGGGTATGTCTCCATGTCTTCTATCCTGTACCATTGATCTACCTGTCTGTTTGGTGCCAATACCATACCATTTGTGTTACTATTGCTCTATAGTAGAGTTTAAGGTCTGGTATTGTGATACCTCCTGCATCACTCTTCCTGCCCAGGATTGCTCTGGCTATTCTGGGCTTTTTGTTCTTCCAGATGAATTTCATGATTGCTTTTCTGTTTCTATGAGAAGCGTCATAGGATTTTTAATTGGAATGGGCAGACACTTCACAGAAGAAGATATATAGGTGATCAACCAAATATATGAAAAAGTGCTCACCATCCCTAGTAATTAAGAAATGCAAATTAAACTACCCTAAGATTTCATCTAACTCCAACATTAGAATGGCTATTATCAAGAACACAAGCAATAATAAGTGTTGGTGTGGATGTGGGAAAAGGCACACTCATACATTACTGGGGGTTGCAAATTGGTGCAGCCACTCTGGAAGCAGTATGGAGATTCCTCAGAAAGCTTGGAAAGGACCCGCCATTTGACCCAGCTATCCCATTCCTCAGTTTATACCCAAAGAACTTAAAATCAGCATACTACAGTGATACAGTCACATCAATGTTCATAGCAGCTCAGTTCACAATAGCTAGATTGTGGAACCAACCTAGATGCCCTTCAATTGACAAATAGATAAACTGTGGTATATATGCACAATGGAATATTAGCCATAAAGAATAAAATTATGGCATTTCTGGTAAATGGATGAAGTTGGAAAATATCATGCTAAGTGAAATAGGCCAAGCCCAAAGGTCAAATGATTTCCCTGATAAGTGCATGACAATATATAATGGGGGGGGGTGTGATGGGGAAGAGAAGAATGAAGGAACTTTGGAAGTGTATAGGAAAATGGGGTGGAAGGGGGTGGAGGACAGAAAGATGTAGAATGAAACAGTATTACCCTATGTATATGTATGATTACATGAGTAGTGTGAATCTACAACATGTACAACCATAAAAATGGAAAGTTGTACCCCATTTGTGTACAGTGAATCAAAATGCAGTCTGTAAAAATAAAAGATTTTAATAATAAGACAAAAACTAGAACAAAAGATACTCTGCATACCCCTATCACTTAGGAAATTACAAGGATTTTTCATACTCACAATTTTATTTTTATTAGTTTGATGCACTTTTAGGGTTATCTGGGATATGAATTTACTTTTTAATGTAACATATATTCACTTTTAACAATTTAAAACATTTCTCTAATTCATTTTTTTGCATCCTTTTTGGGATTTTCTTTTTCTTTCTTCTTCCTTTTTGGTACACATCTTTGTTAAAATGGAGAAATATTTTTGTGTGTCTAAGTGATTACCTATATAATTTTCCATAATAAAATTGAGCCTATATTTCATAATTCATCAACATGATAGTATCTGTTCATTTCTATTTCTCATTTCCATAGTTATCTTTTTTTGTTTTTAGTCCTTCTGCATATAAAATTTCCTTTTATAAACTTACATGATATGTTTTAATATTTATTAATTCAGAACAGTATCTGATGATTACTATTGAGGGCAAAATTGAAAGATATTGAAAGGGATGTGAAAATTAATTCATTTTGCATACAATCTTCTCTTTCCCCAATTTTGATAGCGTAATTATCTTTGTTATTTTTACAACTTCACAAGTTATAACATTGACTTTATGAAAATTCATCTCCTGCCATCGCATACATGATGTATTTATACAAGCAAAATGAATAGCCCATCTTTTCCTATTTTGGCTTATAGATGTGTCATTCCTTTCTATTCCTTGTGGAGATCTGAAACTTTTCCTCCATGTTGCTGTTTTTTTTTTTTTTTTCTGACATTATCTCTTCTGTCCTGCCCCCCTCTTTATTACCTATTCCAAAATGATGGTGGTTTTGGTTCTCTATTTTTTTCTAATGATCTTCAGTTTAACTTTCATTTTTATTGGTTCTTTTTAGTTATATGTGACAATAGGATTCATTTTGATAAAATTATAAAGGCATGAAATATGATTTTCTCTCATTTAGTCCCCAAATTTCCCCTTTTCCTCCCCTCCTCCCTTTACCAGATCCCTTCTCTCTGCTGAACTTCTTTCTGCTATTTACTTATAGTTTTTTAAAATTAGTGTCTGTGGATGTACATGGTGTGAGATTCACTGTGGTGTATTCATATAGGTACATAGGAAAGTTAGGTTCATTCCACTTACTTTCCCTATCCCATTTTTACTCCCTTCACGTCAGTCTCCTTCTCTACTCCACTAATTCTAGCTTTCTGCCCTTGTTTTAATGAAATCAGTTTCTCATTAACTTCTTATACACAATGTTGGATAATTTCCTTCTCTTTTACTCACTTTCATTTCTTTGCAAAATAGAATCTTTCCTCACATGCCACAGTCCATTCTTTCATTTCTGGCCTCTTTTAGAATGTAAGCATGAATCCCTTTCCATTTATTTTCATTTCATTTACTTTGAAATAGAAGGTTTGTGACCCTCTTTCCAAATTCGCAGATTATTCTGTCTCTCAAGCTTGTGTTGAAAACTCAGTACTCCCTCTTCTTCTGCTCTTTTGCTGAGCTTCTGAGAGCAAGGTCAGCCTCTAGGATGAAGGTTCTGAGCTTTTCTTTTTAAAGTGTTGCTGCTGTCATTGGCCTATTAGTGCCCATAACATCTCAGGTATTACTCTGGGGGGAGACCTGCACTGTCAGTTATCTCTGTACTTCAGTATGGAATTCTGTCCTCTTTGATCTGCAGAGCTGATTCTTCAGGTTTCTCTTTTACCCTGGTCTTCCCAGCGGTGTTTTCCAACCCGTGTCCTTAAATGAACCTTAGTTAGGACAGAGGAAAGGCATAATTTCCATGCATTTTGCTGTTAGGGCTGGGAGCTGGTGCGATGGTGGTGGCACTCACATTTTCCCTGATTGTGCCTTGCAGGTGGTTACTGTGGCATCCCTTTTCCATTCTGTCCATGGAAGAAAGACACATGAATAGCTCTGGTATCTTTTCTGGGGATCCAAGATGGTGGTCTAGAGGGAGGCTGCATTCCTTGTCACTCTGCAAGGCCGGATTCAAGCAGAGGATACCTGTTTCTCGGTGAGGCAGTTTTTGCTGCTTATCGATCCACTGCTCTTTACCCCATTTGTCTGCCAGCATATCGATGCCTTTTTTGAGTGCAGATTGCTCACTGTCAGGCGTCTATCATCCGCCATTTGCCTGCCTCTCGCCTGTCCATGGCCTGCCTTACCCCTATCCATCACCCAACGCTCGAGGTTCACCTTCCGATCATCCAACAGCTGCCAGCAGACTGACCGCAGACCGCCAGTGGAGAACCAGCTGCCTGCTGCTGCCTGGAAGTTCACTGTTACAGTACCTGCAGGGGCCCTCACATCACCTGACTGCTCCCTGCCTCCAGGACCCCCAGACCAACTGACTGTGCCCTATTACCAGGAGTCCAGACCAACTGATTGCACCCGGCCTCCTGGATCCCACAACCACACCAAACACCGACCTCCAGGACCACTGCCGGACCAACTGCATCCTGTCTCCAGGACCTCCAGCTGACCATGTCCAGCCCTGAGCTGCAGTTCCCCATTTGCCAACACATTTGGAAGCCAGAGCAGCCATCTTGGATATCCTGGAAGCCGTAGCTCCGATCTTCGGGTGGGGCAAATCTCATCCTGATACGCCTGCTGGAGGCTTGAAGCTCATTATCAGGTACCTCTTATACATCAGGCTACTGAACACTGGGAGGTTTCATTAGTATATGACTGTTATACAGTAGATTTTCTTTTTTCTCCTTTTTAAAAAAAATTAAGTTTTTATTTCTTTATGTTTCTGGTATATTTTCTGCATCTGCTGGGATCCTTGGGTGTTTATAGGGGCTCCTGCACTCATGGACTTTCTTGAATTTTTTTCAAATTATAACTTCCTTTCTCAATCAAGTCTCATTCCAAATTGGCAACGTCGGGTGGGGCAAGGGGGCCAGCTTAGAAGAAAAGCACATTGTAGCAAGTCAATTATTTCCCCTTGTGACAGAGGGGATGACTTGAAACAATGGCTCACTGCATCTGCTGAGTGTTTAAAGTATTCAACTGGCATTATCACTATGGGGGTGGGGACAGAATTCCCAAGTCACAGTAGGGTTTCTACGGAATATGTGATCACCTTTGCACTATTGCAAAATTAGAAAAGCATAAACCAAACTCTCCAAAGTCAGGGACTTCCACATTTCAGGCGAAGGCATGTCTAGGGTGGGGGTGGGATGCACTGAAGCAGGAGCTGTGTTCTGTAGACCATGTTGCTCTGTTTTCTTTTCTTTTCTTTTTTTTTTTAGTTGCAGTATTTTAAAAATGTGGCATGAGGCTCTGTCCCTTCACATCACTGCTGAAGGTAAGTATTTGTGCAGGTTTGGTTGGGGACATATCTGACCCTTTCTTCCTCTCACAAAACTTTCACAGAACCATTGAGCATGCAGTCAGAAAAATAAATAACAGTGGAGGTGTAAGACATAAACACCAAGGCTGGTGGCAAATTATATCCTTAATAATTTAGAGTATCATGGCAAATGTTTTTAACTTCAGGCTGAAGCTGTTGATCTTTGTGTTAAAGGACCTTATGTAGTTGCTGAGCTTAATATTTTTCCACCTACATTTTCCCATTTTGCTTTATGTGATAAGTGAAAATAGTCAAGAGTTTGCCATTTCTTATAGTATCCTTTTATTAACATCACGCATGGTTTTCAAGATAAATTACTTTAAAATATCACAGAAAATAAGGATAGTCTTGTAGAAGTATTTTAAGGTTAAAACGGATATTTTGTTGATTTTTTCTTTATCATAATCATAATAATTATGCAATATGCTAATTGTACAAATTAATGGGTTTCACTGTGATATCTCCTTTCATGCATATATCAAGTTTTAACATATACATTATTTAATTACTATACAATATGAAAGATGCTGTTACACTTTTCAAATATAATAGGCTCCAAAAATTAAATGGCAGGTATCCCTATGTAAGTGTGCTTCCTGTACTCTGGGCTTCCTTGGCTGTCTGGCTGCTGGGTGACAGGATTAACTCCCATGGACATCCTCATTTTCCAAGCTTCATGCTATCCACAGAGGGAAATGTGGTTATAGTATTTTAGAATGCAGGGCTTCAAATCCTTGGTGGAAAGAGTTCACTCCATTCAGCTCAATTCAAATTTTCAAAAATTGCTGTTTGTAATTGGTAGTCACAAACTTGCATTTTAAAAACAGTATGCAAAAACTGAAATCTCATGTGGTGAATCATTTACAGAAGATTCAGATACATGAACATCATGGCAGAGAAATTTCAGTTTCTCTCTTGCCCAAAAGGGGTAAGTGGCCCCCCATAATTAATATTGGTCATCTCTGAAGAATTAAAATTTTATATACAATCATTTTGCATGGATCTTAATTACTATTTTCAAATACAAAGAAGAGAAATATTAGAATCAAACATTTGCAGAAATCTCAAAACACTTCCATAGCATCTTAGTGTCCCAGAGAACCTAGTTTGAAAACCATGTTACTGTAGTACTATTCTGAGTGAATTTGTGAAAGTCTGCATTTTCAGCTATTCTATGCCCAGTCATGGTTATAATGTGACTCATTACACAGTCAGACACACCATAGTCAAACAAGAATATTTAAATCCTGATCCTATTTCTTCTCTGTCTTTCCTTTCTGGTGTTTGGAGGTTAGTAGGTGGATATGTTCTTTATTGCCTCAAAGGATAATTCTTTTATGACAACTGAGCCTCCACTCCTCCCTCCTTTTCTTCCTTTAAATTTTATCATATTTTTGTATCATATTCAAATTGTGACTTTCTTGAATACTCGTTTCTAGCTTCTGATTCCTTTTTTTTGTTATTTTAAGATTTTTTATTTTTTATCAAATCCATGATGTTTTCCACCCTTTTATTTCTTCTCTCTCTTGCTCTGCATCTCCATTCTCTCTGAGAAATTCCTAACATCTCTCTCATCTGGACTCTCCTTTCTTGAGCTCCTACCTAGATCATTGATGATACCTGCCCTCTATCCCCGGGTTTAGTCTACAAGTTTATTTCTTCTTTCTCAGTTTCATCCTCATTTTTCTGAAGCTGACCAAGGACTCACATGTGGGGGACAAGCTCTTTGAGACTTCAACATTCTTGAAAATGTCTTTCTTTGCCTTCATGCTTGAATGGTTTTTTCTGCTCTGGAAAATTTTCTTTGTGTGATTTCTTTGGTAATTTTCTCCCTCCCACTCTCCCTGTTGTCTCTGGATGAAGCTTCTGTTAGTGACTAGAACTCTCCTGGCCTTGTCCTTTGTGGTGTGCATCATTTCTGTCCTATTTGTCATCTCTGTGATGCTTATCAGCCAAACCTCCCAACATTTATAGAAAATTATTTCATCAATCATAGCTTTAATTTCCAGGTTGCTCTCTCTTTTCTAATTGCAGTATCCTCTTGAATTTGGGGGAGAATCTACTTTTTTTAAAGAAGTAATTTTTCATTCTTTTCATGGACAATCTCTTTGGATTTTTAAAGAATGTTTTTCCTTGATTGTATATCTCATGGTAAAGATGGATCACAACATCTAGTGGTTCACAGATGTCTAGTGGTTCTGGGTTTTTCCTGAGAGGACCTCAGGCATAGAAAAGGTTCGCTGAGACTCTTGTCCACCTGGGCATCCTTACTAGGGTTTCCTGGTTGTCAAAATGAGGGCAACTTTACTCTGTGGTGTGAGCACCTTTTTTGCCTAGGTTTTCTTGATGCCATTTATTATTATTTATATGTAGGACTGTGTTTTTAATAGTATCTGGAATTGTTTTAATCAGTATGGTAAGACACGAATTGACTGTCACTAAGGAAGATTTTATCACAGTTCCCTAAGCAAGAGGCATAATATACAATGCAGGGATATAGGGAGATGTAAGACAGAAGGAACCAGAGAAAATGTGAAAAGAGCTTTTATTGTGGTTTTCCAGGGAAGGAACAACTCAGGCAGAGTAAGTATTTATAATGGGCTAATTTAAAAATATTTCTCATCCCTAGAGTGATTAAAGCTGGTGAATAGTGACCCTAAGTGTAGAGCCTGACAGAATAGGGAGTTGAGGTATGGGCTCTGGACTGATTGATTCATATTTGAAAGGAGCTCATCAAAGACTTGTTTACTATTTCTGGGAATTGACTAATCCCAGGAGCAGCAGTTCCTCCAGGGTCAGCAAGGCCTCAGATGTAAAAGTGTTAGAAAATGGAAAAGCAAGACACAGTTAATAGGCCTTTACTTTTAATCTTTTTTTTTTTTTTTTTAATCAGGGTGTGTGTGTGTGTGTGTGTGTGTGTGTGTGTGGTCTTTATCTCAGTCATCACTGACAGGGGAGGGACTTGGAGCATATTCATCTAAAACTTGTGCTAAATTTGCTATCTTCGCCTATCCCCACCTCCATCATTACTAAATGTGGATCAGAGTCTCGGGCAAGGATTGGGCCCAGTTCAAGAGACTGGAACTAGAGCTTTGAACACAGAAGGTCACATCCCTGTCCTGTGAGGCTGACAGGGTGACCACATGCACCTACTCATTCCTTATCTCCTGTGGATATGTTGAGATTTTTCATCTGCAGGTGTTTTCCTTAATTGATTTTAGGTTTTGCTTTGGTTAAGAGCTTTGTTTTGTATACATGAGAAATCACCACAATTCATATTACACATGTTAGCTGGGCTCTGAGAAGACTGCCCAGGTGAGCTAAGGTGCTCTGTGGCCAGGTGTGAGATACATGGGTACAAACAGGAGTCCCTAGACAGCTGCTGCTGATCTGGCTATGGGCATGACTAATCTAAGTGCACTGAGGAATACACAGCCTCAATCACTGGCTTACAAAATCCATTTCCTCTTTCTAGTGCTGATGAGCGGTTTGATGCCACATTCCACACCAATGTCTGGTGAATTCTTCTGGGCATTGCCAGTATCTCCCTCCAGGTAAGATCCATTTTCTTTGTCTTCTCCAGTTGGAAAATCTAAGCAAGTATGAATATCAGTCCAGTTGGTGGCTCACCCGAGGGCTGGCTGGCTCTTGTGTGCATTTCACTTCCTCCTCTTCCTTCCCCTCTGTGCTTTCATTTCCCCTCAACTCAAGGTGCCATCTCTCTCTCTTTTTCTTGGAAACCTTACTCAAGTGGTCTTTGCCAACATGTATCAGGTGCCCTTACTTTCTACCATGCACTCCTTAAGTCAGCCCACAATTAAAGAAAGTCTTCCTCTCCTCTTGACCCATCAGCCAGATACTCAGGTCCTTTTGTCTCCATTACGACATGTAAGTCAGATTACCATGTCCTTTCTTCCCCATTTGACCCACAAGTCTGATAACCAGGTCATTTCTTCTCTCTTTCCATCCATAAACCAGACAATCAGGTCCTTTTCCCTCCATTTTAGCCCTCCCTTTTTCCCCGCTGACTCACTATCTTGGCAGGTGCTTCAGGTGTTGGTGAGAGTGCTGGATTGTGTGTTGAGTTCATGCATTTAAGATCTCTCATGGGTTAGATGCTAGGTTCAGTGCTTTCTAGGGAGCTCATTACTGACTTGTTCCTGAACTAGTTTTTTCTCCTTTTCAACTTCCTCATGGTGAGACACTTTCTGGGATTGGCACTCCCTCCTCCCAACTAGCCCACAATTTCTGTGGGACTTACAAGGCCCTGAGCTGTTCTTTGAGTTATCCACAGCCTGGGAAATTCAAGTTTTAGGCCTTGAGGCACAACTGGGAGTAATTTACATATGAATATTAACCAATCTTGTGTTCTTTTGATCTTTTAGAACTTTTTTTTTTTAAACATATTCTTTTCAAGGATTATCTCCTCCACTAACTGGTTTACTTAACTGCCTGCTTACAAGAAACTGGCAATTATCCCCCTACCAGTATGCAAACACTCACACCACCTACACACCACCCACACACCCACACACCACACACACACACACACCCCTTCAACAGCACTACTTACTCATCTCCCACTTACTCGCTTTCTGGGTGTTTACATGCTCTTTTAGTCAGCAGATGATAACATCTCCTACGCAGATCTGTGTTTGCTCACCTTGGAATCCATGGCTCCTCAACCATGTTGGCACATGTGTCAATAAGTTAATAGATGAGTGACCAAATCTATCAAAAGCATGTACTTCCCTATAGTATTTGTATAGATTGAAGAATCCAGCTTTCCAAGTTTTCTGTCTTAAAGCATCTGCTCTTGGGCTGTTCCACTCATCTTTCCTACCCCAGCCCTTCCTTCTAACAGTGGGTCTTTTGTAGGCTGGCTGTAGAATGCCTTCTAGCACACCTTTTCAACAGGTCTGCAAGTAACAGGTTCTGTTATGAGGGCCATTATAAGGGCCATTTTAGAAGATGGTGTCCACTGGTCACCAGAGTAGAGAACATGGTATATTGCAATTCTTCTGGACTGAGTTTATCTTCAGCTATTAAGGCAGCACTCTGGACCCTCAAACCCCCTGAATGCAGCAGCCTCTGTGACACTCCATCCTGTGACCCTCCCTCAGTGGCCCTGGAGCCTGGTCAGGATGGGACACATTGTTTTTGTGACCTGGGATGCTCCCTTACACTGGCAAGAAAGGTACAGAGCTCCCTGTGCCTTGGAGTCATGTAGGGTTGGTTCTGGGACATTGCTCTGCCCCTGCTGAGTGATGCTTAGTGACACATGGGTATAAAAGAATGTTTTGGGTATACAGATTTTGAAATAGAGACTTAATTATAACGTGACTATTTTCCTGCTCCATTTCATATGTTTATTTTTAACAGTTTTATGGAGGTAGAATTTACATATCATACATTTTAAATGCATGATTCAATGATTTTTAGTAAATTTAGAGTTGTGCAACCATTACCACAATCTGGTTTTAGAACACTCCCATCACCCCACAAGATCCCTTTAGCTTGTTTGCAGTTAATCCCCACTCCCACAGCCAGCCCCAGGCAACCACAGATCTGCTTTCTGTGTCTTCTTCTTCTTCTTTTTTTCATAGAAATGGAATATAGTTATAGAATTTTCTAACATGCAAATAGTCTGGGTTTGGGGGAATCCAGACTACTAATGGAAGGGGAGTGTCAGTTAAGACTTCCAGATTCCTTCGAACATTTTAAATAATGCTGCAAATCATGTTTAAAGGAGCTTGAGGGGCAAATAATTTCTTATCTCTTCTCAACTTGCTGTGAGGTGAAGTCTGTGTTTTCCCAAGGCACTTTGAGTCCCTTCCTCCCTACAGTCTTTATTTAATTCAATAGTAGACATTTACAGAGTGCCTTCCCTTCCCCACTAGCAGTGGGACACTTAAGCCATTCATGGCTTCTAGTGTTGTTCAATCTTCTCTGAAGAACAGGGAAGAGAACAGGGCATAAAAATCTGAAATGAGTTTATCTGGTCTCATCTGCATGACTTGGGAAATTTACTTCCAATTTATCAGAGCCTGGACTTCCTCCTTCAGTGGAACTCTTCCTTGTATCCAAGTATTCTCTCTTGAGCTTACACCTGTCAGGTCTTATTCTATTCTTGATCTAGAGTCCTCCACATTATTTCTAGATAACCAAGTGTTTTCCCAATTGGTCATGTAAATAAAATGCCCCCAGATCAAACACACCCACACAGAAATACATGTCCCCACTTTTTAGATTCTTGAGCCTTTTTATCATTTTTATCAATTCCTTTGAGATATTTTTAATGTTCTTCATTTTTTCTGACTCTTGAGTCAAATGCTCAAAGCAAATACAAGTTTATAAAACTAATTCTTTGCACAGAAAGCTCTGAGAAATCTTCTTTAACAGAAACTGTCACTGTTTTTGAATTTCAAAATACAGTAAAACTTTAGGTGAGCTGTTTTTCTAGAGGTTTGCAAAACAGAGAGAAAGAGAATGTATACGGTTTGTTCTAGGTAGGTTTAGAAGCAATTTGAAGGCGTGACCTGGGCTGGAGGGACTGCTGTGTATTTTGAGTCCATCTTAGCTGGCTTCCATTTTGGCCTTCTGGTTGTTTCCATCACCTGCACAGGCATTTTCAAGAGCTCCTGCTACATCGACTGCGCTGGTTCCCCTTTGACGTGCAGCAGTGCAAACTGAAGTTTGGATCCTGGTCTTATGGAGGGTGGTCCTTGGATCTGCAGATGCAGGAGGCAGATATCAGCGGCTATATCCCCAATGGAGAATGGGATCTCGTGGGTAAGCCAGCAAAGACAAGAGACTAGCAGCCTGGAAGAAAGCTGCTTTCTTCCTGCTCAAGCTTACAAAGTTTGGGATTTTCCACTGCCCTTTCCAGCATGAGCATTTCTTGAACTCTGTAGCATTTCATCATTTACTGAGAGCTTTAGAATGAGAAACTGACAACAATGAGTAAATGCAACACTTAACAGGAGGAACTTGCAGCTTGGTGAGGACATGTTTAAACAAGTCAGTGCTAGTGACATTCTTCAAGTCCACTCCATTGCTAAAAATGATTGGACAGCAAATTTCAATCAACAGTGTGAACATCACAAATGAGGTCCAGATAAAGTAAAAACAATTTTATTCAGGAGCAAAACACATTTGCAAATATTGGGAAACACATGTTTGGCTAGGCACTGAACAAGTCTGCTGAGGGACAGTTGAGTTTGGGGTTTAGAACAAGAAGTAGGTCTGATAGCTTAGCATTTTGAGAAAAAGATCAGCAGGATTGAGGCAACTCTGGTAGTTGGAAATGGATGCAAAACATGATCATAAATTTCATAAATCCATTGGAGAGTCCAGGTCAGGAATCAAACTGGTCATTGTAACATTTCTCAAATCTTGCAAGGAATTTTTACATTCTGAAAAATCATTCCTTCTGGAAAATTCACTTCCCAACATGATGTCTATCTGGCAATCTACCCCCTGTCAGCTAATTTCTAAGACTCAGAAAAGGATTTTTTTTTTTTAACTATTCTGTAGCCATTTTCACTTTTATTTTTATCAGCAGCCATTATAAATAGAAAAGCAATGTAGTTAAGGTTCACTTAACATTGGATATGCATTCGAAATGCTTTGTTGCATGATTTTGTCATTATGCATGCATCCTACACTGTATATACACAAACTGAGACAGCTACAGTCACCAGGTGATGTAAAACTTAAGCACATTTTGCCCATCTCTTTTTTGTTTGTTCGTTCGTTTGTTTTGTGGTGCTGGGATCGAACCCAGGGCCTCATGAAAACCAAGCAGATACTCTACCATTGAACCTCATCCCCAGCTTCACTTGTTTCATCTTTGACAGAAACTTCATTATGTGGCCCATGACTATAATTATATTTATAATGATAAAAATGAAAAATGCATCATTTATTGTCATGTACTTTTAGGTACTTACAATCCCTCAAAAGAATATTTACCAGTTTTCTTAAGTATCACTGAGATACACCAAAACAATTTTATAACAAACCAGCAAGGATTTATTCAAACATCAATTACCAAATTTTTAGCACTTAGCAAACTCCAGAGCTATGCTTGTGTGTGGTATATACATTGAAACAAACACAGTAATTATGTGTTCTAATGATAGTTCCTTTTCTCCTCCTCCCTTTGCAGGAATCCCAGGCAAGAGGAGCGAGAAGTTCTATGAGTGCTGCAAAGAGCCATACCCAGATGTCACCTACACAGTAACCATGCGCCGCAGGACACTGTACTATGGCCTTAATCTGCTCATCCCCTGTGTGCTCATCTCAGCCCTGGCCCTGCTAGTGTTCTTGCTCCCTGCAGATTCTGGGGAGAAAATCTCCCTTGGTAAGTGCCCATATCTTTGGCAAGAGTCTGGACTGAAGGCCCTTCCTTGAAGTTAGTTCTGTAGGGTTCACTGTGGACAGTACAGGGATGTATTGGGATCCCAAGGGCCTGTCTGACTTATTCTTCATGAACTTCTTAGCCCAGAGAAGCTCCAGAATATCATAGACTCCTGATTCATGCTCTAAGTTAGATGGATGTACCCTCCTGAGAATATTGCAGGATCCTGGAATCCTCTGATCCTACAAAGATGATGGATTAACCCATGGAAGGACCAGCTTGATTCGGCCTGAAGAGCCTGTGCTTTCTCCCTGACTGCGCCCCACCCCCCCCATTCCTTGGTGGCATCAAGTCAACCTTCATTGTGAATAGGGAGTTCAGCTCAGTTTCAGCTTCATTGGTCTATTGTGTATGCCCCATAATTCCTACAGTTGCTTCCACATGAAAATAAGAAAAGTAACATTTGAAAGGTGAAATGAGTTTTGAAATATCTCAAAAGACTTTCTCAGTATCTCAAAATGTCAATCAAAACATTTCACTTTCTGGCACAAGTTTCAGAACATTAGATAACTTATCTAAGATCACACAGCAAGTAAATGGCAAAGTCAAAACCTGAAATCAGGCCTTCTGACTGCATGGTTTCCTTTATCCTGCTGTGCAGAAGCTACCTCTCAATAATATGCAATAAAGAACCTGACAGATAATTGTGCTCTATTGATTCTTCCAAATTTTGATGTCCCAAACTTCTCTTCGATTAGTTTTCTTTTGGGACTCTGACAGGTGACAGAGACTTCCTCCAGGAAAAAAATGGTACATGCTCAGGTGTACAGAACTATTCATCCTGTGGCCTTTCCCCAGCACCTCCCTAATTCTTTAAAACCACAGGTTAGATGACCCTATTACTGGTAGATGGAATTTAGGACTTTTATGGTTTGTCTAAGGATCTTATGTGTATTTGTTTTAGGGATCACAGTGCTACTGTCTCTAACTGTCTTCATGCTGCTTGTAGCAGAGATCATGCCCTGCAACATCTGATTCAGTGCCATGGATAGGTAAGTCAAGAGTCAGGCTCCTTTCTTAGAACAGAGTTAGAGTGCCTAGCATTTCCCAGTATATGCAAAGAGTAGAAATGTGTCCTTTATGCCCTGAAGAGCTGTACATACCCCTTCATCTTTAGCATGAGAACCATGACTTGCTGTAACTATTCACAAGTGACCATGCTTCCCTCACTTGGGTCCAGTAGTAGAAGGGGATATTCAACTTGGTGGTTTGGCTTTAAGTTACTGAAAGGCCAGCAGCAGAGGTGTGCACATGTGTGCAGCCACTCAGGAGGCTGAGGCAAGAGACCTCTGGAACCCGAGTTCAAGACCAGTGAGGGCAATATAGTGAACCCCCCATCTCAAGGAAAAAACTTACAGAAATGCCCACTCTGCCATAATTCTCACACTTGTTTGGGGTCAAAAGTTTTATTATTAAGAGTCATTATTTTAACTGAGACCTTATTTGTCCACAAAATCTTTTCTTACAAAGAAGCATACAATTTAACTCTTAGTCATTGCTTCCTGAAATAACTCAGGGTCTCCATATATAATAAGTATTTGGGGAAATATGTGTTTTGTCCAGGACAGGTATACGACATGATCTTCTGCTCAGGGAGGAATGAGAGAAACAGAAGACTATATTGCTTTTCACCTTCCTGATATGAATACATGGAACCATACAAAAGATACCCAGTCTAGTGGTTAGAATTTGATACTCTCGCTACTACAGCGGGGTTCTATTCCTTGTCAGGGAAGCAAGTCCTCCAAGTCAGTTGTGAGGTGGAAAGCAAGCATTCTGCCAGCAGCTATTAGGTTTTTGTGGGAGGTGCCACTCCCATTGGTGGTGGGAAGTCAGGTTTTTGGGCTTTGGGCTGACCCTTGCCACCAGGGGTGTTGGTTGAGTGGGCTATAGGCCTGGCTAGGCACTGACAGTAAGAGAGCAAGGTCTGGGTGGTGCTCCTTCTGTGGCTTTCAGTGCTACTGGGCCTCAGGTCTCATCCTGTGTCTGTTCTCTCCACAGCCCAGTACTTTGCCAGCACCATGATCATTGTAGGCCTCTCTGTTGTGGTGACAGTGATTGTGCTGCAATATCACCACCATGACCCTGATGGGGGCAAGATGCCTAAGTGGGTATGTTCCTCCCACTCCCATAGAGTCAGAGCCCCTCCCTAAAGCAGGTTTCACATACGGTTTATCTGTTTTACTCCCCGCCCCCCAAATTAGCACTTTCAAACAGACAGGCCTATTTTTCATATGATTTCGCCTTTCTCTATATCTCTGCAGAGAGTATAGTTATGGTGAGTATGCCCCTCAGTATCTATCCTGTGGCAGTTTTAATCTGGCATTCCAGAGCATGGCTCACATATTGGCCAGTCTGTGTATTTTGCTAGCAGAGTGTTTTTAGAAACTATTCTTTGCATGGACAGTGTGGAGCATTTTGCAACAGTAGAAAGCAACAAATGACATAGACACTTAGCAACATGGAATGAGCTGTACAAAAATATAGCTACCCTTCCATATCTTCAGGGAACTGATTCCAGGATTGCCCGCAGATGCCCAAATCTGCAGGCACTCAGGTCCTTTATTCTAAAATGGTGTTGTGTTTGCAGATCACCTATGCCCATCCTCCTATATACTTTTAATCATCTTTACATTACTTATTACACCTAATGCTATGTAAATAGTTTTTCCTGCTCTATTGTTTAGAGAATAATGGAAGAAATAAGTTGTACACATTCAGTTTGTTTTCTGAGTGTTGGTCGAATCCATGGATATGGAACCCACAGGTACATAGGGGCAAGTGTACATACACTTAATACATTTAGAAATGTAATCTAATGGAAACCCTATAACATAAAGGTAAATAGTACTAGTAGAGAAAGGGAAAGACATGAAAGAAAATAGATGAAAAAGTATAGAAGTGAGTTCCTCAGCCTGTGATGTCAGCCCAGGGCACATTATCCCTTCCCTGCAGCAGCAAGCACCACACTCTGGCCCTGTATGCTGATGTTCACTCATCCATGGTATCTACTCCTTGACACCCAGTGCTCAAACCCCTGAACCTTGCCCCCTTGACTCTTAGTCAGGATACCTTGAGTAGGGCTGAGCCAGGGTCTGGATTTTCCTCATGTCACCAGGACAAAATCTGTGGCAGGGGAGAGTTGCCCTCATCTCCCATACTCATTTGGGTCCTGCAGACCTTCCCAGTCTTTCTATCCAGAGTGTATAGTCTAGTATGGAAAAATCTCTTCTATTCCCAAAGGAACCTGTTTTGAGAGACCCATTAGGTTGCATTCAAGCCCAAAAGAGAGTGTAGGAATCACCACCATGCTACATGCAGCGTAAAGTATGAGATGCATTTAGATACTCTCCAAGAACAGAGGGTTTCCAGGCTTTCTAAGAACATTCAATGTGCAGTAGTTCATAGTTACCTACAAGTTAACTTAGGAAAGATCACTTTTAAAAATATTGGGCTTACAAAGTTACTGTTTCCCCTCAAATTCCCTTTCATGGCACACTTTCCTCATATACTTACTAAAAACTTGCCTGTAGCTTATGGCACCAACAGCAGTGTCACTCACCCTAAAATGATGATGCCTCCTGCACAGGTCACATTGCTACCATCTGTGAGGCTTGTTTTGAGAAGTGCCCATCCCCCTTTAAAAAATGGGATACATTTGCACATATACACCTACATTCTCATCTGACCTTTTTTTTTTTTTTTGTGGTGCTGGGGATTTGAACACAAGGCCTTGTGCATGTGCGGCAGGCTGTACCAACTGAGCTATATCCCCAGCCCTGACTTTCTTATATCCCTGACACACTTGGGCAAGATGCCAGGACAGATATGTGAACAGACTTCCAGTTTATTTGCTTGTCTTTCTGCCTGTCCATCTTTCTGTTTGAAGAAGATGATACATTTACCTGTTTCAAAAGTCTAGCTCAAATTAACCCTATGCATAAGGAAATTCAGCTCCCTTCACTCTGCTCCCAACACCAATATTGAAACATTCCTTTTTTCCTTCTAGTGTTTATTTATGGAAATACGAACACTTATTTTTTATAAGTATTTCAACTGATGTAAGATAAAGGAATGAAACACAGATGTAAAACCATTTTTAATGGCCCGATAGCACTGTGCTCTTCTAGAAAAATCTTAATTAAAAGCATATGCTAATTTTTCACCTCTTAGCATAAGAGCTTGTTAAAACCAGTTGGCTACAAATGAAATATAAAGTGTGTACATCTCATTTTATATAGCATACTGCGTTTTTCTTTCCTTCCATGTGTTTTGAAACATAAACAGCCTCCAAGGGACTCTTACAATGATCTGTTGCTATGAAGAAGATACTGCCGGGTGCAGTGGCATTATGTGACATTTGCACAGTCAGAAACAAAACTACAACCTAACAGAAGGGGTCACAAGCACAGTTTGATAAGTGCCAAGAGGATAATTTCATCTTTGGAGACGCTTTGGCCTTGAAAGCTAATGATTCAGACCATGGAATTAAAAATAGACTTGGCAACGTGGATCATATTAGCTGGATTTGTGCCTCAGGGGATGTGCAGATTCAGTCATAGCTGGAAAAGTGCCTGACCCTGCTTGGCTCTCATGTGCAGAGTTGCATCTGGGTTTAGTTGCATTTACTGTCTGACATCCTCCCTCAAGATCTGGTGCAAGCTTTGTGGTGTCTTCCAAAAAGGAGCTGGGCTAAGTCACAGGAGCTTTGAGAGAGCCATGTAGACTCTGACCGATGAAGTTGCAGAACTCTAAACACATTAAGTGGCATAATCACTTGCTTATTATATGACCTCAAGCCTATTAATTAGTCTCTTGGAGGTTCATTTTGTCTGTCTGTAAAATGGGAGAATTATACTCACTTCCTAGAGCTCTTAATGGCCCAAGTGAGATGACATGTCTCATGAAAGCCAAATTTACCCTAGGGATTTTCACAAAGGTTTATGTGTTCCCCACTTGGCACAGATGGTGAAAAAACCCTCCAGGGTCAGGAGACATAGCCTTTCTAGCATATAGAGTGTCACCTACTGTGGAAGGCACACTGTGGAATGAAGGGCTGTTTTGCAGCTACAGTGAAACTGATCTTAGTGTTTCTCCTTTTCATTCATTCCCTGCCCCCCAGATCTGTTTGCTTCAGTCACCTTTAATAAGATATCCTAAAAGTGAATGCCAAGAAAGAAAGCCCAACAGATATGAGCTTCACCCCTTACCATCTCTATCTACATGTGGGAAATAGACCTGCTAGGTTGCTGATGAATTTTTCCTGTAAGCATAAAATGAAATGAAAATGAAATATGTATCTAGGTGATTTTAGGAAAAGAGCTCCCCTTTTACACCCCTTATCTAGGGAAACTTACAAAAAATATACACTTATCTGGATGAGCTTACAAAAATGCTTTCTTTTTTTCTTATGTTGGGACATTAGCTGTCTCCCCTCTTCCCAAGAGAGACAGAAATAATATAAACTTACATGGTGACTCTTTTCGCCAACTTCTGGCACCAAACATAACACACTTGAGCCAGAGTGTGGCAAACTGAGGCCCAAGTAGTCAGATTTAGCTTCCAAAATTTTTTAAAATACAATCTTATTAGAAAATATCTACACCCATCCATTTATGCCCATTCTATGTTTACTACTTGGTAAGCTGAGTCGTGGTAACAGAGATCTTTGGCCCACAGAGATAAAATGTAGCCGTCTGGTTCTTATGGAAAGTTTGCCAACTCTGCTTTCAACTTCTCTGAGTACTTACCCAGATATTTTGTGTTCACTGTAGCCTAAGGGATCTTGAGATGAGGGGTTCCAAGACTTCCTTAGTCCACAGCACATTGGTGTCCCAGGAATTTTTCCACAGAGCTCCTAGACCTGAAGAAATAATCCCTAATAGTGTCTTCATTATATAGGTTGAAATAATTTAGTAAGTATTTACATCTTAACATTATCAGAACACCTGTGGGGTACAGCACATCCTCTTTAGTCTTAGGATAAGATTGGAAACCCCTCATTTTTCTTTCACATTGGGCTTTGCTTTACTTTTTTTCTTTTTTCTTTTTTTTTCTTTTTAAAATCAGGGTAAATTTGAAAACCAGTATTGCAAAAGAATAATGTCCATGGGATGTAACCTCTAATGTTGAAAGCCTGAACTATTTCAAATCAGTGGTCCATGTGCTCAAGGTCTGTCCTTGAATGTTAAAGTCTCCTAGTGCCCCTGTGGTTTATGGTGGTCTTCTAGGCTGTCTTATACACACACGGTATGGGAGCCAGAGGACTAAATCTGAAGATCCTTGGTTACAGATGAGTCAGGATCAGAGAGGGAAAATGACTCTCCTTGTTTGCCTATCCCAGAGGCATTCTTCTCAAGTCAGCCTTCTCCTCTGCCAAGACTGTCTTAAAGAATGCAGCCTGTGTGCCCACCCCAGGAAGAAACTCAGCTCAGACCCAGGGTGATAAAACTGCATAGCTTTTATTCTCACTTCTCATTTATCTCAACAGCTGTAAGGTTTTGGCACTGCTGGCCAGTGTAGACTCATTGAGGAGGTGATGAAACCTGATAGCCCCAGGATCAACAAAGTAGGGCCTATTATGTAGGATCATGTTACTGTCAGGATTAGTTAATATCCACTTCTTGGCCTCTCTTAACATTCTGTTGTCCCCCCAGACCAGAGTCATCCTTCTTAACTGGTGTGCATGGTTCCTGCGCATGAAGAGGCCTGGGGAAGACAAGGTCCGCCCAGCTTGCCAGCACAAGCAGCGCCGCTGCAGCCTGGCCAGCGTGGAGTTGAGTGCAAGTGCTGGACCCCCTACCAGCAACGGGAACCTTCTGTATATTGGCTTCCGAGGCCTGGAGGGCATGCACTGTGCCCCAACCCCTGACTCTGGGGTTGTGTGTGGCCGCATGGCCTGTTCCCCTACACATGATGAGCACCTCCTGCATGGTGCACAGCCCCCAGAGGGGGACCCAGACCTGGCCAAGATCCTGGAGGAGGTCCGCTACATCGCCAACCGCTTCCGCTGCCAGGATGAGAGTGAGGCTGTCTGTAGTGAGTGGAAGTTTGCAGCCTGCGTGGTGGACCGCCTGTGCCTCATGGCCTTCTCGGTCTTCACCATTATCTGCACCATTGGCATCCTCATGTCGGCTCCAAACTTTGTGGAAGCTGTGTCCAAAGACTTTGCATAACATCACCTGGTTCTGTACATGTAGGAAATGCACAGATAGGCAAAGTGGTTTTTGGTGAGAATTCTGTGTGGTAAACTCACAGCATCATTAAATGTGACAATGCTGATGTATACTTTATGACTGTCAATCCTGATGGTTACAGTTTGCTTGTTACCTTCAATAATAGGATCTTAGTATTTTTCTGTTCACTATCTTATGCATACCTTTGGCACATTGTTATGTTCAGCAGGGCCGCTGTACAGTCATTTTGCCTATTTGTTTTCTTTCTAGAGAGCCATTTAGAGAGATTTCTGTGGCTCAGACTGCCAGGGCAGGCTCGTACAGTTGGTTTTGCATGCTTGCATGTCACTTGCCATAAGGCCCACAAGAAAATTCAATGTGTGCTTTTGCCTGTACAAACCTAGATTAAAGCTAATAATAATAAACTACTCACTAAATCCATTCTAATAATTGAGTTGTGAAAGGAAAAAAAATACTTAAACCTGTCTGCTGGTTTTTCTGCAGTTCAACTTTATTTTTTTCTCTACCAATGACAGTTGGAAGAGAGAAACAGTTGTATTCTGTTTCTATGAAAAAGTGAGACAGACACTGGGAATGTGTGTGTTGATCTTGTAAACTATGTTTATACCAGCTGACTAATTTTCACAAACCTAGTCTGTTGAGGAAATCAGAGGGACACAAGTTTGTGTCAGTTTCAATCTAGGACCAGACCCAGTCAAGTGTGCATAAGAGGCTGTATCCCTATAGATCCCAGATGACTCCCAAGCTTCATGTGCTAGCCCTGGACCCTGTTCTGTTCTGCAAAATCCAATGGAAAAATAGGGTTTTGTGAGGAAATAACCAGCTCAAAGGAATAAATGAAGCTAAGTTACACACTTTAATGTATTTAAAAAAAATGAGAATGTATTAGATGTTTCACACTTGTTGGAGGTGATTCGTTTTAGAATTGTGTTCATCCATCCAAATGCACACCATACAGTGAGCATGTTTTTTGGCTCTTTCTCCATGTGTCATGGCCAGGAGGCAGGGACTGGGAACTCTCTGGCCCCCTGTGGCACAAACTGGGGAGGGATGGTGGCTTTCCTAGATGACCATCCAGTGGCAGTCAACATGGAAGAGCCTCAGACTATCAGAGGTAGCACAGCAAGCAGCTCTGGTTTCTGGATTTTGGGGATCTGCCTCCCTATAGCTTGTTCACCCCAGCTTCAACACAGAAAACTGGCTCAGGGTCAAGGAGTGATCACTGGAGATGTGTACTGAAGACGAGAACAATTTCAATTTTTTAACCTAAGAGGGTACACCATGCTCCACTGAGATTATCTAGCAGACAGTAACCACCATGTCTCTTTTCATTTTTTTTTTTTTTTTTTTTTTTGTTGTTGTTTTATGAGATCAGAGGGTATTCACCAAGAAAACCCTCTCTGGTTCTATTATGTCATCTAGTAACTGCTCAGAGCTCAAAACTGTGCAATGCTTCTGAGCTTTCAGAGATCTTTAATCAGCTTCCAACTCTTGAGATGGGCATATCATGGAAGATTAGATTTTCAAAGCAAAAGAATTTGCATTTGTTTCTCTAGCTATTCTTTTCACTCATTTCTGAGTAATGCCTATGAATTCATCTGTACTGGAGGAAATAAAGACTTGTGTGTGCTGTGTGTGTGTGTGCGGGCGCATGGGTGTATGCATATGTGTAAGTGCCTGTGTGTGCAACTTAGGAGAACTTGTTTACAACAAGAAAGTTGATAAACCACAAGAATGTAGCAAAATACCATTTGGAGCAGGGTGGTCCACCCATTCTACATGGTGTGGAAAAATGATGCACAATGTTTTCTTTTTTTCCCTATTGAGGTGCTTTTAGAAACAAATAGAAGTGTTTTGATATGAATGAGTGCTTCATTTCTTATTGTTACACAAAATTGATCCCTACCATGTTTTTTTTCTTTAAAGAAGAACCTTTCTGGTTTTGTATTTTGTGCAGAAAAACATAAAAAACAAATAAAAGTTGATCATTTTGACCACCCAAATAACTATTCTGTCATTGATGATGATAATTAGGAATTAACTACACAGAATTAGGAAAATGTGAATGGTTAAACAACAACCTTCCTTATTCTAGTGACATGAGAGGCTGAGACAGGAAATCACAAGGTGGAGGCCAGCCTTGGCAACTTAGTTAACTCTTCCTCAAAATGAAAAAAATTAAAGAGTGTGGACTTGGCTCAGAGGTATAGCACCTGTGAGTTCAGTCTTCTGTACCACGAAACAAAAACAAACAGCCTTCTGCACACCCCCTTTCCCATTTTGTTCCCCACAGGGGCCACTGATGAGTTTTCAGAGGCATTTCTAGAAAAGAGGAAAGGAAGGGAGGGTGCTGAAGAGGGAGAGGGGTGGGCGTGGAGAAAGACATGTTCTAGCCCTTATGCTCTGCACAGCACTCTGCACCTAGTGTTCTGACTTAAAGATCTTTCCACAGTGACATATGAAGATCTACCTCTATTCCTCTAAATAGCTGCTTAGCATTCCTCAGCCTCAGTGGACTATTTATTTGATTTTTATTTTATTGGTAAACATGTAGATATTTCCAGTTTTTATTTTATATGCAAACCTACACTTAGCATATCTGTATGTATATTTTACCTCACTTTTGTGACTATATCTTGGTAGAAATTCCACTTAGAAATGGAATTGCTGGACATAAGGCTTTGTGCATTTAACATTTTGATAGATATTGCCAGATTATCCTCCAGATACCAATCAGTACAATGAAAGGACCAGTTTCTTAGCCTTCTAGTGCTAAATACTGTTGAATTTATTTTTTCCTAGTATGGTAAAAAAGTGATATTGCAATATTATTCTAATTTCAGTTCATTCTACTGTGAGGTTGAACATGTTTTCAAATGATTTTTTGGCAATTTCAATCTTTGTAAATTTATACTTTTATGCAATTTGCATTTGCGTTATTTGGCTTTTTTTTCTTAATTCATTTGCTTATGCATGTCAGGATCTTTCTGTCTTATGTCTTGAAATGTGTTTATTTGTTTATCCTTTATCTTTGATGTTGTTTATTGGTTTGCTTGTTTATTGGCATATAGAAAGTTTATAATTTTATGTTTTCAATTTATCTGTATTTTCCTTTTTAGATACTGGGAATCATTTACAGTTTGTTTAAATGCCTTCCTCATTTTGAGATTATAAATAAACTTACTCACTTTTTCTTCTAAAACTTTGTGGTTTCATTTGTTTATGTCTTCTGACTCTCCAGGGATGATTTTTTTTTTTTTTTTTGCAAGAAATAGAGGTAAAAACATTGTTTTCCCCTCCAGACTGGTCAGTGGCATCAATCCAATATGTAAAAATGCATTTCTATAATAAGAGTATTCTCCCCACTTGTTCAAAAATGCCTTACCTTATTTGTGAACTTAGTTTCTATGAGCATTTGGATCTATTTTTCTTCTATTGATTCTCTTTCTCTTAATGCCTTTAATTTCTAAAGTTTTATTTATTAGTTTCAACACACCCATCAACTCCCATTCTCTTTATTTCTGTCATATATGCATCTTTTTTTAAAAAATGAGTCCCAATTAATTTATCGATTAAGTGTTCGTATTCAGGAACACCACAATCTAGGCTTGTGTTCAAGTCAAATTTCATGTCACTTGTTTGAGTTTTATGGTCTTGTTCACTAGGTTTTATGGATCTCTTGTCTATTTCTAGAGGTTTTGTCATTTTGCTATCATCTTCAATGGAATGGATTTTTCTGGTTTTACAAACTGGATGTTTAGTAAAGTGGTTGGGTCTTGTATATTAATGTCATAATCGACCACCTAACTGTAATATCTTATTTTTTCTAAAATTTTCTTTGGAGTTATTCCCAATATTACCCTTATTTCTTTCTTTATCCAATTGCATTTGAGAACAGTGTTAAGTAACAATGATTCACGTAGCACACTTGTCTGTTCTTAATGTTAACAGGATGTTTTAATGTCTCACACAATTCTATTTGAAGACACGTATTTTCCTTGTCATAATTAAAAGGTATCCATGTAGACTCTCAAACTATTACTGCTCTCTTGGAAAAATGTGGATATTAGATTTTTGTCAAAGCCTTTCCAGTATCCCTGGAGATCATCAGAAACTTTCCCCCTTGGCTCTAGTAGAATGTTTTATTTTGTTAATAGCATCCTTAAGACTAAGTCATTATTATATTCCAGAGGTGATTGCTACTTGGTCTTATGATTTTTGCCATCAATATTCATAATTATGATTAATCATTCCACGGCTTGCTTTTTGTGCATCGATGGATTCAACTAACAGTGGATGACAAATATGCAGAAGAAAGTTGCATCTACTGTGAACACTTTATTGTCATTATTCCCCAGTAATACAATATGACAGCATTTACAAAGCATTTGCATCATATTAGGTGTTATACATAATCTAGAAATGATTTAAAGTTAAGGGGAGAATGTGTATAGTTTATATGCAAATATACCATTTTATACAAGGAAATTGAACATCATCATATTTTGATATCTGAGGAAGGTCCTGGAATGAAACTGCTGAGGATCCTGAAGGACAACTCTACTTGGTTTTAGAATCATTTTTTACTTACATTTAAGAGAACTATCTGTGAGACCTCTGGGCCAGCACTATTATGTTTCTGGATTTCTCCTACCAAGCAGGTTAGGTCTTCTAGCACTTCTGGAGTTAATTTCAGTTACACATTTTAATATAAAATTAATCACATTCATTTTCATTATAGTTGAATAGTTTTACAATATAGGTACTTAGGATTTTTAATTCATTATGTTTTATTCTCTCTTCTTGACTCTGTATATTTCTCCTGTGTTTATTGATTTTACTTTACGTAGTTTTTTTTTTTTTTTTTTTCTTTTCCTTTAACACCTAGACTCACCAGCCTGGGGACCTGGATGCTGGGTCCCATTGGTCCCTGGGCTGAGGCCACCCTTCTTATTGACAGTGGGAGGCAGGGCAACACAAGCCATAGGTACCAGAGGTGCGGCCTCCTGCTTCCCAGTTCCAGGGTCCCGGGATGTGAACTTCTGCCTTCCACAGACACCGCAAGTCAAGTGGAACAAGCCTGGAAGGATAGCCAGACTGTATCAGGTGTTGCTGGTCCTTCCATTCACTCCGACAACAGTCCTCTAGAGAACAGACCCACAGAAACTTTTCATCAGAAGCCCTCTTGCCTTGCATTTCTCAGGAAGTTACCCTTTCTTACATAATTTAACTTTCATTTCTTTATTCTTTTCTTACACAATGCCTCCCCAATCCTCCCTAGACCTTGGCCAAAGAGTTGCTGACCTCACCACTAGTGGATCTTTTTTCTAATTATCATTTAATTAATTTCTGTACAGGTTTGATCTGATCTTGTAGTGTATCAGGAGTGGGGCAAGTGGTTCCAAAGTCATGGCTTTAGGGTTTTGTCTGCAGTTTCTCTCTGTATGAAACTTTGTGAACAGTCTCCTACCATGCCGGTAGCACACCCAACTTTGGGAGTCACAGAAACAGGGAATAGTTGACAGTTCTGCAATATCTCTTCCCTTTCTCATCTGCCTCTTCACTGTCTGACTTACAATTTATGCTCTTGACTAAATTTAGTGGGTTTTTTTTTTTGCCACTTACAACCTTGTTGCCATTCTCTCTACTGCTCTGTTAAAGTTCTCTGGATCCCCCTTCTAATAACTGTTGTCAGTCAACAAATTTTGACAGTATGTTTTGTAATTCTTAAACATCTACTTTTATTTCCAACAATTTGGTCCTTTTCTTGTTTAAAAATTAGATTTTTAATTGTCAAATATACATAATGTAGGATTTACCATCTTTTTATCTTTTCTATTTTTCTTTCTTTTTTTAAATTTTTTTTGGAGTGCTGGGAATTAAACCCAGGACTCTCCATGTGTTAGGAAAGAACCTTACCTCTGAGCTACTCCCTCAGCTCTTAACCATTTTTAAGAGTACAACTCAGTAGCACTAAGAACTTTACAAATTGTTGTTCAGTCATCACCACCATCCATCTCCCAGGACATTACCATCTTCCCCAACTGGACTTCTGTACCCACTAAACACTAACTTCCCATTTCTCCTACCTTATGCCCTGGCAACTACCCTTATTCTTTCTACCTATGAAAATTTGGTACTCTAGGAACCTCATGTAAGTGTAATTGTATGGTGTTTGTCCTTTTTGTGACCTCTTTTTCTTAGCATAATGTCCATACGGTTCATCCATGTTACAGTTTCTTTTCTATTTTGATGTTGTGAGGGTGTTTTTATTATTCAGGAGACTCAAAATTCCTATATTTCCATGTATTCTTATTAAATTGAGTACTTCCAAATTTTATTATTCTGATTAAAGATTTAACAGTCATCTACATGTTTTGATATAGTGTTTTATTATCTTAATTTTCTAAATATTTTATGAGTTAACTTCAATATCTTCTTCTAACTGATCTTTAATGAGTATTTTAACATTCCCACAGTTTAATTGAGTTCAAATTTCAAATTTTATTCCATTGTGCTTTTAATACAATGTATTATTTCTCTCTCTCTCTCTCTCTCTCTCTCTCTCGGTGTGTGTGTGTGTGTGTGTGTGAAATCAATTTGTATAAATGAGTCCTGCTCTGAATAGGACCCTGACCTCCATCTGGAGTTCTGTCCCCACTGTCCTTGACTACTTTTCCTGTCACAGCCTGTTACTGCTGCTCTTTAAGTTTTCCTTCCATTTTCTATATGGTATTTAATAAAATCAGATTTTCATTCTCTCATAAATCTTTATCTTGAATTTATACTTGATTGCCTTTAAAACCAGGCCCACAGATTTTCTGAGAAGATGCCTAGTTTGTCCTTACCTGGTGATGGGAAAAACAGGCTGTGTTTCTTCCGAACATTCCCACGGCACTTCTGATCTTCAGGTATGCGTGATTTTTCCACACTAACCAATTCTCTGACCAATTCTAACCAACTTTTCACACTAACCAATTCTTTTCCACACTAACCAATTCTTTGTTTTGGAACCTGCTTGGAATCCTACAGTTTAATTCAATCTGCCATTCACTGCCCAGAATGAGGGCAGACCCCACAGGCAAAAGTCTCATCCCACAAAATTGTCTCTTGCCCCACTTCAAAACCAAGTGGGTGATCACCAGTATATCTTCTTCTGTGAAGTGTCTGCCCATTTCCTTAGCCCATTTATTGATTGGGTTCTTTGTATTTTGGATGTAAAGTTTCTTAAGTTCTTTATAAACTTTGGAGATGAGTGCTCTGTCTGAAGTGCATGTGGAAAAGATTTTCTTCCACTCTGTAGGCTCTCTTTTCACATTATTGATTGTTTCCTGTGCTGAGAAAAAAAAAAAAAAAAAAAAAAACTTTTTAGTTTGAATCTATCCCATTTGTTGATTTTTGCTTTTATTTCTTGCACTATGGGGGTCTTGTTAAGGAAATCTGGTCCTAAGCCAACACGATGGAGATTCGGGCCTACTTTTTCTTCTATTTGGTGAAGGGTCTCAGATCTAATTCCTAGATACTTGATCCATTTTGAGTTGAGTTTTGTACAGGGTGAGAGATAGGGGTTTAGTTTCATTTTACTGCATATGGATTTCCAGTTTTTCCAGCACCATTTGTTGAAGAGGCTATCTTTTCTCCATTGTAAGTTTTAGGCACCTTTGTCTAGTATGAGATAACTGTACTTACGTGGGTATGTCTCCATGTCTTCTATCCTGTACCATTGATCTACCTGTCTGTTTTGGTGCCAATACCATACCATTTGTGTTACTATTGCTCTATAGTAGAGTTTAAGGTCTGGTATTGTGATACCTCCTGCATCACTCTTCCTGCCCAGGATTGCTCTGGCTATTCTGGGCTTTTTGTTCTTCCAGATGAATTTCATGATTGCTTTTCTGTTTCTATGAGAAGCGTCATAGGGATTTTAATTGGAATGGGCAGACACTTCACAGAAGAAGATATATAGGTGATCAACAAATATATGAAAAAGTGCTCACCATCCCTAGTAATTAAAGAAATGCAAATTAAAACTACCCTAAGATTTCATCTAACTCCAATTAGAATGGCTATTATCAAGAACACAAGCAATAATAAGTGTTGGTGTGGATGTGGGGGAAAAAGGCACACTCATACATTACTGGTGGGGTTGCAAATTGGTGCAGCCACTCTGGAAAGCAGTATGGAGATTCCTCAGAAAGCTTGGAAAGGACCCGCCATTTGACCCAGCTATCCCATTCCTCAGTTTATACCCAAAGAACTTAAAATCAGCATACTACAGTGATACAGTCACATCAATGTTCATAGCAGCTCAGTTCACAATAGCTAGATTGTGGAACCAACCTAGATGCCCTTCAATTGACAAATAGATAAACTGTGGTATATATGCACAATGGAATATTAGCCATAAAGAATAAAATTATGGCATTTTCTGGTAAATGGATGAAGTTGGAAAATATCATGCTAAGTGAAATAGGCCAAGCCCAAAGGTCAAATGATTTCCCTGATAAGTGCATGACAATATATAATGGGGGGGGGGGGTGTGATGGGGGAAGAGAAGAATGAAGGAACTTTGGAAGGTGTATAGGAAAATGGGGTGGAAGGGGGTGGAGGACAGAAAGATAGTAGAATGAAACAGTATTACCCTATGTATATGTATGATTACATGAGTAGTGTGAATCTACAACATGTACAACCATAAAAATGGAAAGTTGTACCCCATTTGTGTACAGTGAATCAAAATGCAGTCTGTAAAAATAAAAGATTTTAATAATAAGACAAAAACTAGAACAAAAGATACTCTGCATACCCCTATCACTTAGGAAATTACAAGGATTTTTCATACTCACAATTTTATTTTTATTAGTTTGATGCACTTTTAGGGTTATCTGGGATATGAATTTACTTTTTAATGTAACATATATTCACTTTTAACAATTTAAAACATTTCTCTAATTCATTTTTTTTGCATCCTTTTTGGGATTTTCTTTTTCTTTCTTCTTCCTTTTTGGTACACATCTTTGTTAAAATGGAGAAATATTTTTGTGTGTCTAAGTGATTACCTATATAATTTTCCATAATAAAATTGAGCCTATATTTCATAATTCATCAACATGATAGTATCTGTTCATTTTCTATTTCTCATTTCCATAGTTATCTTTTTTTGTTTTTAGTCCTTCTGCATATAAAATTTCCTTTTATAAACTTACATGATATGTTTTAATATTTATTAATTCAGAACAGTATCTGATGATTACTATTGAGGGCAAAATTGAAAGATATTGAAAGGGATGTGAAAATTAATTCATTTTGCATACAATCTTCTCTTTCCCCAATTTTGATAGCGTAATTATCTTTGTTATTTTTACAACTTCACAAGTTATAACATTGACTTTATGAAAATTCATCTCCTGCCATCGCATACATGATGTATTTATACAAGCAAAATGAATAGCCCATCTTTTCCTATTTTGGCTTATAGATGTGTCATTCCTTTCTATTCCTTGTGGAGATCTGAAACTTTTCCTCCATGTTGCTGTTTTTTTTTTTTTTTTTTCTGACATTATCTCTTCTGTCCTGCCCCCCTCTTTATTACCTATTCCAAAATGATGGTGGTTTTGGTTCTCTATTTTTTTCTAATGATCTTCAGTTTAACTTTCATTTTTATTGGTTCTTTTTAGTTATATGTGACAATAGGATTCATTTTGATAAAATTATAAAGGCATGAAATATGATTTTCTCTCATTTAGTCCCCAAATTTCCCCTTTTCCTCCCCTCCTCCCTTTACCAGATCCCTTCTCTCTGCTGAACTTCTTTCTGCTATTTACTTATAGTTTTTTAAAATTAGTGTCTGTGGATGTACATGGTGTGAGATTCACTGTGGTGTATTCATATAGGTACATAGGAAAGTTAGGTTCATTCCACTTACTTTCCCTATCCCATTTTTACTCCCTTCACGTCAGTCTCCTTCTCTACTCCACTAATTCTAGCTTTCTGCCCTTGTTTTAATGAAATCAGTTTCTCATTAACTTCTTATACACAATGTTGGATAATTTCCTTCTCTTTTACTCACTTTCATTTCTTTGCAAAATAGAATCTTTCCTCACATGCCACAGTCCATTCTTTCATTTCTGGCCTCTTTTAGAATGTAAGCATGAATCCCTTTCCATTTATTTTCATTTCATTTACTTTGAAATAGAAGGTTTGTGACCCTCTTTCCAAATTCGCAGATTATTCTGTCTCTCAAGCTTGTGTTGAAAACTCAGTACTCCCTCTTCTTTCTGCTCTTTTGCTGAGCTTCTGAGAGCAAGGTCAGCCTCTAGGATGAAGGTTCTGAGCTTTTCTTTTTAAAGTGTTGCTGCTGTCATTGGCCTATTAGTGCCCATAACATCTCAGGTATTACTCTGGGGGGAGACCTGCACTGTCAGTTATCTCTGTACTTCAGTATGGAATTCTGTCCTCTTTGATCTGCAGAGCTGATTCTTCAGGTTTCTCTTTTACCCTGGTCTTCCCAGCGGTGTTTTCCAACCCGTGTCCTTAAATGAACCTTAGTTAGGACAGAGGAAAGGCATAATTTCCATGCATTTTGCTGTTAGGGCTGGGAGCTGGTGCGATGGTGGTGGCACTCACATTTTCCCTGATTGTGCCTTGCAGGTGGTTACTGTGGCATCCCTTTTCCATTCTGTCCATGGAAGAAAGACACATGAATAGCTCTGGTATCTTTTCTGGGGATCCAAGATGGTGGTCTAGAGGGAGGCTGCATTCCTTGTCACTCTGCAAGGCCGGATTCAAGCAGAGGATACCTGTTTCTCGGTGAGGCAGTTTTTGCTGCTTATCGATCCACTGCTCTTTACCCCATTTGTCTGCCAGCATATCGATGCCTTTTTTGAGTGCAGATTGCTCACTGTCAGGCGTCTATCATCCGCCATTTGCCTGCCTCTCGCCTGTCCATGGCCTGCCTTACCCCTATCCATCACCCAACGCTCGAGGTTCACCTTCCGATCATCCAACAGCTGCCAGCAGACTGACCGCAGACCGCCAGTGGAGAACCAGCTGCCTGCTGCTGCCTGGAAGTTCACTGTTACAGTACCTGCAGGGGCCCTCACATCACCTGACTGCTCCCTGCCTCCAGGACCCCCAGACCAACTGACTGTGCCCTATTACCAGGAGTCCAGACCAACTGATTGCACCCGGCCTCCTGGATCCCACAACCACACCAAACATACCCGACCTCCAGGACCACTGCCGGACCAACTGCATCCTGTCTCCAGGACCTCCAGCTGACCATGTCCACCCCTGAGCTGCAGTTCCCCATTTGCCAACACATTTGGAAGCCAGAGCAGCCATCTTGGATAATCCTGGAAGCCGTAGCTCCAATCTTCGGGTGGGGCAAATCTCATCCTGATACGCCTGCTGGAGGCTTGAAGCTCATTATCAGGTACCTCTTATACATCAGGCTACTGAACACTGGGAGGTTTCATTAGTATATGACTGTTATACAGTAGATTTTCTTTTTTCTCCTTTTTAAAAAAAAAATTAAGTTTTTATTTCTTTATGTTTCTGGTATATTTTCTGCATCTGCTGGGATCCTTGGGTGTTTATAGGGGCTCCTGCACTCATGGACTTTCTTGAATTTTTTTCAAATTATAACTTCCTTTCTCAATCAAGTCTCATTCCAAATTGGCAACGTCGGGTGGGGCAAGGGGGCCAGCTTAGAAGAAAAGCACATTGTAGCAAGTCAATTATTTCCCCTTGTGACAGAGGGGATGACTTGAAACAATGGCTCACTGCATCTGCTGAGTGTTTAAAGTATTCAACTGGCATTATCACTATGGGGGTGGGGACAGAATTCCCAAGTCACAGTAGGGTTTCTACGGAATATGTGATCACCTTTGCACTATTGCAAAATTAGAAAAGCATAAACCAAACTCTCCAAAGTCAGGGACTTCCACATTTCAGGCGAAGGCATGTCTAGGGTGGGGGTGGGATGCACTGAAGCAGGAGCTGTGTTCTGTAGACCATGTTGCTCTGTTTTCTTTTCTTTTCTTTTTTTTTTTTAGTTGCAGTATTTTAAAAATGTGGCATGAGGCTCTGTCCCTTCACATCACTGCTGAAGGTAAGTATTTGTGCAGGTTTGGTTGGGGACATATCTGACCCCTTTCTTCCTCTCACAAAACTTTCACAGAACCATTGAGCTTGCAGTCAGAAAAATAAATAACAGTGGAGGTGTAAGACATAAACACCAAGGCTGGTGGCAAATTATATCCTTAATAATTTAGAGTATCATGGCAAATGTTTTTAACTTCAGGCTGAAGCTGTTGATCTTTGTGTTAAAGGACCTTATGTAGTTGCTGAGCTTAATATTTTTCCACCTACATTTTCCCATTTTGCTTTATGTGATAAGTGAAAATAGTCAAGAGTTTGCCATTTCTTATAGTATCCTTTTATTAACATCACGCATGGTTTTCAAGATAAATTACTTTAAAATATCACAGAAAATAAGGATAGTCTTGTAGAAGTATTTTAAGGTTAAAACGGATATTTTGTTGATTTTTTCTTTATCATAATCATAATAATTATGCAATATGCTAATTGTACAAATTAATGGGTTTCACTGTGATATCTCCTTTCATGCATATATCAAGTTTTAACATATACATTATTTAATTACTATACAATATGAAAGATGCTGTTACACTTTTCAAATATAATAGGCTCCAAAAATTAAATGGCAGGTATCCCTATGTAAGTGTGCTTCCTGTACTCTGGGCTTCCTTGGCTGTCTGGCTGCTGGGTGACAGGATTAACTCCCATGGACATCCTCATTTTCCAAGCTTCATGCTATCCACAGAGGGAAATGTGGTTATAGTATTTTAGAATGCAGGGCTTCAAATCCTTGGTGGAAAGAGTTCACTCCATTCAGCTCAATTCAAAATTTTCAAAAAATATAAAAGTTGAGAGCTCATGTGTACCATGAGATTCCACACATACTTAATTTAAAAAAATTTTTTTTGAACTGAAGAAATAAGAATCACTGCTCTGAAGTTAAGGATTGGGGGATTTGGGGGTTTGGCTCTGCAGAGAAGTGGTAAAGGAAGCATTTTGTAAACGATTACTATTGGCTCAGGAAGCAGTGGACCCTCAAGGGAGAGGGGAATGGGGGTCTTCTAAGCATCTCTGTTTGAGGAGGTAGGGTCCTCTTGCTGTCAGGAGGAATGGAAGGGAAATGCAGAGACACTCTTGCTGATTTACCTTCATTCAGGGTATTTTTTTTTTTGTCACTAAGTGCTGCCTTTGGAAGCTGCAAATGAATAATTTTGGTTGAAACTATTCTGCGTTGAACAGATAACACTTGGTACCATAATTCTTGGGACACCACTTGACACCAGTGGTCCCGAAAACTGATTTTAGTTAAGGCATGAGCAAGGGTGTCAGTTGAGAATGAATGTTCAAGGGGTCACGCAGTTAGGACTTTCTATAAAATATTTCAGGGTGGTGTTAAGGAACCATAGAAAGTTTGAGTGAGCCAAGATTAAGAAAATGTATGTGAGGTATTTCTGGCTTGAGATATTCTGTTTCCTCTACACCTCTGTAGTGCCTCTAGTGCAATGGTCACAAATGGCCACCATGCTCAATTGGCCTTACCACAAAACTGAGCTCTGCCCCAACTAACTGATCTTCTAAACTCTACTAGCTTTATCTGAACCTCAGTTCCCCACATTTAAAGGGCTAAGGACTAATAGTAGTAGCTTTTGAGATTCTCATGTAAAGCCCAGCTTGGAACAGAAAAAGCACTTGGAAAATGTCGTCGAGGTCAAGTCTACAGTCTGCATAGGACTGCCCCCCCACGTTCTGGGGACCCTATCTATCTTCTTGTTTTCTAAAGCTTTCTGACAAATGAGCTTTCCTTTGGCATTCATAAAAGCCTTTTACCACTGTGACAATAGCACCCAGCAACATATTCTCTAGAGAGGAAAAGGAAAGTTTAGAGAGACATTGTCAGTTGTCTCTTCCTTAGTGATATTTTTCAGAATGCAAATGCTGAAGAGCACACGTCAAAAATGCAGTCTTTGGCAGTGACTCTTGGAAGAAGTTGGCAGGGTCATTAGAAGGAGTCATCACACATGAAAAGCAGCAGAGATCATTCATAGAATGAATATTTGTTGAATGTCTATGACATGATATAAGAAGTGGGAGAAACATTCCCACATGGAGTGTGAAGTCTGGTGGACAGGTTGGTGAATTAGCCAACAGACCCATGGAGATGAGAGAGTTGCCGTAAGTGTGAACAGGTGACAGATGGCCTGAAACAGTGGAATAGAGGGGATGGGGTTGGCTGGATCCCCCAAGGCAACCACATGTTGCACACCATGGATTCCAATTCAGAGTTACCCAGTAAGGACAGAGAGGATGGCAGCATAGTTAAGAAACTAGGGTGGGGTTTATGCTGGAAAAGCCATTGGAATTTCCTGTTGTTTTTCCAAAGAGCAATAGGGAGCTACTGAAGTCTCTAAGCAGGGCAGGGCATAATTCAATTCGTCTTTAGATTATTGAAAAAAAAAAAAAAAAAAACTGGGAATATAGCATCTCTTTTCTCTCCTCCCACCCTAGAAAGAATTTGTTGAGCACCATGCTGAGAGGCTAAACAAATCTAATTGCAGGAGCTGTTATCTCTCTCCTCCATTTTTAAGGTCAAATAGAGGGTAAGGTTTATAGATTATATATGGGATGGAAAATTGCAGCCAGAAAGACCTGACTGATGAATGAATAATTTCTGATCAAAGTTCAGGACAGAGGGACCCAGGAGGAAAAACGTCAAAAGTGATTTTGAAGCATTTTCCAGGAGATTATGAAATAAGCCTTCTGTGATATAAACCTTCTTCTCCATCTTCCCAAATGAATATTTTCTAAACCCCAGAGAGTCCCATCCATCAGTCATTGCAGAGGGGGGCAGAAACCATGCCAACAAGGTGAACATAGAAGCTGTCCTAGTAAGGATGGTTGAGAGAGCAGAAGGCAGCCAACCACTGTAAGGAAAGAAAAAGCTCTCAGGTCTAACAGAGGCAGCAGCTACAGGAGCAGCTGCCAGCCCTGGATCTGAGAGGAAAGGTCTGAGATTCTCTAGTGTTTCATTGACTTCAAGAGAATCTCTAATTATTGAGGCATTTTTTAAATGGCAGCTACTTTGAAGTCCTTGTTAGATAATGCTAACATCTGATTCATCTTGGCAGCAGTAGAATATCTTTCTCACTCAAAATGTGATTTTCTTGATTTCTTGTATATTGAGAGAATTTTCAGTCATATTGTGGATATTTTGTCTGACATTTTAGGAGACCCTGGGGCCTAGCTAAATCTTTTACTTTAGCAGCAGTTACCTATTTAGTTTGGCACATGGGTCCCTGCTTCTTTTGGAGGCTGTTGTTCCCCAAATGGTCTAATTTTCAGAGTGTCATTTTCTTCATCTAGGTTTGTCCCTGAAGGTCCAGCCACCATTGCTCATGCCACCTGATGTGCAGAAGGAGCTTCCCTACGCTGGGCACTGGGGGTATCTTAGTGGGGAGTCTAAACCTGAGGGGAAGGAGAGTGACTCCTTTAGCTGCTGATAGCTGTGGGATTCCAGATCCATCCTCCTTCCAGATGTGTCAGGTGGACTCAGCATAGTCAAAGGGATACCAATCGATCAGAAGCAGAAGAAGTCCAACTGGCCACTTGCAGATGCTGGACTGGGGTCACTTGTTGGGTTGGGGGGGCCATAAAGTACTCCATAACAATGCTGTCCTTCCCTTCCTAGGGTCCCAAACTAGCCTGCTTTCCTTAGACCACTTTTCAGAACTCTTCAGCTTTTTCTTGTGTTATTCCATAGTTTCTGGTGGTACTTAGATCAGCAGGGAAGGGTCTCCCCATCCTTCAGGACCAGTAGTGACAGGAGCATTGTGTGGTGTCAGAGATTGTCCTGGAGGTTGGAGGGTGCACTCTGAGAGTAAGTCGGGGCTGTCCATGGAATAAAGAAAGTGCTAAAGTGCAAGGTAGATTTGGATGTGGCTTGTGGAAAGAGGGGCAGCCCAACTGAGGCATTACCTTTGGGGAGGTTGGTTCTGAGAGAAAGAGGCACCTGGGTATTGGGGAGGACAGACACAGCCAGCCCCCTGTGGTCTCAGGGGATTTGATCTAACAGCTGTAGCACTTTCTTTGCACAAATTACATATTGTAAGATTTAACTGCCTTTAGTCCAAATTTTTTTTATCATTTTTACCTTATGCTTTCCATGATTTGAAATGTTGTCTCTTTCAAATTAATTATTTTCCAGTGTTTGTAAAGAAAGGTTATGAAGCATTATTCAATAATAATCCCACAATAAACAATAATTCACAATGCTAAATTTAGTATTCAATTGCCTTGAATCTTACTGCTTTGTTATGAAAGGGAGAAAAGCAGTCCTTGGCATACAAGACCTGGCCAGGGACTCCCAACTGGGCCTCCCTTCTCTCCTCCTGGGCATAAACAATTTCACAGACATGGACTTCAGCAAGGCCATTTGGTGACTACGATAGATCCAAGACAAGAATGAGGCCACTATCTCATCAGCCTGAATGCAGATAAAACATAACATTGTCCAAATAATAAAACTGACCCAACACCTCCCTTGCCTAGCTTATGGGCATGGGTGCTGCTTCTTTATAATTGAAAAGCTGCTGCCTTGCTCTGCTCTGCTTTCCTCCTAGAGGAGATTTTGGTTTGGATCTGAACCATCTCCCAAAAGCCATGTTTAAAAGCTTGGTTAGCAGCCTGTAGTACTATTGGGAGGTGGTGTGACCTTTAGAGTTGGGATCTAGTTGGAGGAAGTTAGGTTATTGAAAGCATGCTCTTTAAGGAGATTTTGGGACCCCTGTCTTTCTGTTTTCTGACCTTTAGAGGTGAGTAACTTTGTTCCACTATGTAATTCCTGCCATGTTGTTCTGCCTCACCAAAGGCAAGCAACCATGGACTAAAACCATAAGTCAAAATAAATCTTTCCTCTTTTGTTTTCATGGTATTTTGTCACAGTGATGCAAAATTGAGAAACGCAGAGATTAATTAATATGCTCCACCACAGTATTTCTCTATTCCTGAAATCACCAAATCCAGAGAAAAGCCTTCCTTCCTTGAATTTGCCTGTATTTACAGACCACAGTTAAATTGAGGTCCCAGTATCAGAGTGACTAGCAACCCTGCTCATGGAATGTAAAGCTCTGGGGTTGGGTATGTACAGCATGCCTTTCATGAATGCTTTTATCCCCTGATGAACTGTCTAATGCCCAAGTGTCTGACCAATGAGCTGGTGTCCCTCTCACAGGAAGTGTTGTTTGTACTGGCAGGTGCTCTTGTGGCTCTTGTCTGATTCTGTCCAGTTCATGTCTGTCTTATCATGAACTCAGTCGTTGTTAGGAGCCTGGACTTGTGTTGGGAGTCTGGACTTGTGTTCTTCCTGGATTTCCAGGGAAAACCTGGTCTCAGAGGTAGTTCCTGGTCCTTCAGGTGGAAGGTGCAAATTCAGTACACCATTGCACAGGAAACAAGTTCAAGATATTTACTTATAGATCCTGAGCAGGTACTTACAGCACCATGAGACAGAAGGGCAGCCCTCTGCTCCTGTGTCACCTGAAGCAGGAATGAAGAGTTCCTTTCCAGCAGAAAGGGAAGGATGGGTGGGAGAGACAGAGAGAGAAAGAGAGAGGACAAGTTTTATATATGTACACACAGATACACACACACTTGAAACAACATGAATTGAGTCATTTTAGGACTGTGGACAAATTCCTGAATGAACTCTTTCAAGGAAGCTATGGGTAAGCAGGGAGCCCAGTGTGTTAGGTGGGAAACATGCCTCTAAGTCCTCATCTCTGGACACTGACTTGAGCCTTGGGTGTCTTGACCTGTTTGGGTGTGGTGTTATACTTCTAGTGTCCAGGTAGCAACTTCTGCTATGGTATCCCTATTACACTTTCCCCAAGTGACCCAATGCAAGCCTAAGTCCTATGATGAACCCTTTCTAGTCACTCTTTCTGAGATACCCACAGGTGCCCTGTGCATTGGGTGTAGTATCTTTATTGATGGTATAACTTTATGATTAAACCATTGGATTTGAAATCTAGGATGCTGGAACACTCAGGATTTTAACTTCTGAGTTAATAATGTCCTTTTTTTTTTTTTTTTTTTTTTTTTTGCTTTGTTTTCTTTTTGTAGTATAGGGCTAATACCACAGGAGGATAACTTGATAAAAGTGGAAAACTTTCTCTTTCTTCCCTCTACTAGTAACAACTAAGAAGCATCCAGGCCTTTAAATCTTTCTTCTCAAAGCTCTCCTAAAACAGGCACTCCCGTGATTTTCAATTACTGTTTAATCCCATTCAAAGAACTTTTTTTTTTTTTGAGAAAACAACAACAAAAAATACATTATAATGTTCACCACTTTGTTAGTAGAATTGCAAAACTATTGTTAGCTTCGCACATGTTACTCAGATAGGGCAATAATATCCAGAACATATGAAGAATTCAAAAAAACCCCACCAAAAATATAAATAACCCAATTCATAAATGGGCAAAGGAATTCAAGAGATGCTTCTCAAAAGAAGAAATACAAATGTTCATCAGACATATGAAAAAGTGCTCAACATCTCTAGCAATTTTCCTAATTGGAAATTAGGAAATTCTCCTAATGCAAATCACAACTACACTGAGATTTCATCTCACTCCAATCAGAATGGGAATTATCAAGAATACAAATAATAATAATTATTGGCAAAGATGTGGGAGAAATTACACTCATACATCATTGGTGGAACTGCAAATTGTTGTAATCACTCTGGAAAGCAGTATGGAGACACCTCAAAAAAACTAGGACTGGAACTACTATATGAACCACCTATCCTACTTCTAGATACATATCCAGAAGATTTAAAATCAGTATACCATGGGGATATGGTCACATCAATGTTTACAGTAGCCAAGTTATGGAAATAATCTTGGTGCCCTTCAACAAATGAATGGATAAAACCTATGGTATATATACACAACGGAGTACTGCTCAGCCATAGAGAAAAATGAATTGTCATTTGCTAGTAAATGAATGGAACTGGAGAATATCATGCTAAGTGAAACAAGCCAGTTCAGGATAATCTAGGGTCCAATATTTTCTCTCATATGTGGAAGTTAGTCCAAAATACGGGGGGAAAGAGAGAGGAAAAAGAGAAAGAAAAGGAAAAAACAGGACATTCATTGAAATAGAAGAAAGGTCACTGGACTAGAAGAAGGGGATTGAGGGAGGATGGAGGGACAGGACAAGGGAAGAGCAGTCGAATGAATCTGACCCAGTTTTCCTATGTACATATATGATTATCCTGCAGTGAATCTCACCATCATGTATATCCACAAGACATTCATTAAAAAAAAAAAAAAAAAAAACCCTATATGTAAATAGCAGAAAGAAAAGTAGGGAAGGGAACAGGGGGAGGGAGTAGAAAAGGGAAAGGAAGAAGAAGTACTGGGGACTGAATTAGAGTAAGTTATATTCCATGTTTTTATTATTATGTTTAAATGAATCCTAATGTTGTATATGACTAAAAAGAACTAAGGGAAAAAGAGTGAAACAAGCAAACAATAAAAAAAAGAAAATTGACTTGAAGTTTCTGGTTACTGAGTTGAAGGAATTCAAAGCCAGGGAGGCTTTGCCCCTCCACTGGAGACTTTAAGCCCTGTGCCTGAGAAGTCTGCAGTCCGTGTCTAGAATTGATGATAGGGTTTAGGAAGCTTGAGGAAGACATTTAAGGGCTGCACAGCACTTCTTGCTACCCTTCAAAAGAAAGTGACCAAATTATGCTATGTACAAGCATGAATATATCACAGCAAATTCTACTTTTATGTTTATTTATAATGCACCAATTTAAAACAAAACATTCAATACATATAAGGAAGAACAGTAGAACAGGAAGAAGAGCAGGGGGAAGGAGGCAGGCAGGGAAAGTGGGAGCACTGGGGATGGAACTGAAGCAAATTATGTGATATCATGTACGAATACGTCAAAATGAAGCCTATTATTATGTGTAACTATAATGCACTATTAAAATCTTTAAAAAAAGTCTGTCAGGCATGGAAGAGATATCATCTGAACCCTGAACATGTGCACTTTGTACCAGTGGAAGAGCTTACCTTCATGGACTTCAAGGTGTGGGTGTGCCCACTACATAATCACCAATTCATTCCACTTTACGTATCAATTTTAAAAAAACTTTAAGAATTTTTTTCATTAAGCAGTTGTAATAGAATTCTGGAAAGACTCTCCTCTGATTTTGGTGGAAGGGAGTTGGCAAACCTAGGGCTATCTTATAGGGTGAACATTGGATGTGCCAGTTAGAGTGGGAAGACTGGAACCTGAGAACATTATATTAAGTGAAATAAGTCAAACTCAGAAGCTACAAAGGAAAAATGTAAAGAAAGTTGAGAGAGGGATTTCATGAAAACTGCAGGAAGATCAGCAGCATCGAGGAAAGGAACTGGGGGTGGGAGGAGCGGGTAAATGCTGGGGAGTGATATTGGCCAGATTATATTGTTATATTTTGTGCTTGTACAGATATGCAACAACAAATTCCACCTTTATGTACAATTATAATGTACCGATAAATATGTGGAAAAAAACTGAGTAGATGGTCATTGTGTTCTAAATTAGGGAAGGCTTGGTTTGTAATAGGATCCAAGGCATGGGATTCATGACTGCTGTGCAAATGGCCCGCAGGCTTTGGGCATTCCTCTGGGGAGCTTCCTGGCTGGCAAAGGGAGAATGTGAGTTTAATGTGTGTGAAAGGGCTCCCCTGTTGACATATTCCAGAGAGTTGCTGATTTCATAGGAAGGTCTAGTTCCAGGCAATGCTGAGAATGATAGGTCAGGAACCTGAGCCACATACTGGTCATCTGAGAAAAGTGCTTTGCCTGGGAGAAAATATGTCTCTAGTCTGTGGTATTCTTGGAGAAAGGAGAATGAAGAGGCCTGTGTCCTGTTTTTCCACCCTGGGAGGGGGCACTCTGCATAACCATTAGAACTTTGGTGGCAGGGTCAGGGTCGGGGAATAGGAGGAGTAGGGTTTCCTGGAAGCTCAAGATAGTTGTGTGTCTGCAGTGTCTGCTGTGCGTAAGAGAAGACAGAAGCCTGAGGGAGGACCCACCTGCTCTTCCTTCCTTCCTTCCTGTGCCTGGCTGAGTTCTGACTCTGGGCTGGCCTTGTTGCTTTGTGGTTGGAGTTGCCAAGACCAGTAGAAGTGTCCATATATGAATGATACATAATAATGATCATCCTAGAGCGAGCCCAGGAGCCTCTGTGCATTGAACTACTTACATCTGTTTATACCACAGAACCATCCTTTAAGATAGGTTAAGAAATATGATTCTGCCTGATAGGATGAAGACAAATGAGACAGAAAGGAAACAAATAAGATTGGGATGGCCAGCAGTTAAAATTATAGGAGTGGGAAGTAAATACCCTCCCTCCCCCTCCTTGGGTCTCCTGACCCGGGCAGGTCCCAAGGAGACTGGGCCACCAGAACTGCTTTGAGAAACTCACACACTGAAAGGGTTCCAGGAGATGAATTCTGAAGATACCTAGACAACTCTGGAGGCAACTGGACCAGGCTGAAACTGTCCTGGGCCATGGGTTTGAAGAGAGATTTAGCATTCATCTGCAAGATGCTTCAGATAGGACAAAGAGTCTGGTGCCACCTATAAAAGCAGATTGTGTCAGGCCGATGCTGAGCTGTGAAATGCCCTCAGCCAGGTGCCTGGTAAATGCTGCTGGAATAAATAGTGCGAGTTCACATGATCATTCAAGTTTCAGATACCTCTCCTCTGTCAATTAGTAAAATGTTTCCCTTAATTTCTTAGTAGTAGTTTTGTTTTTAAAATCTACCTGTATTCTTTTCTGGATGGCTATTCTAACAGATTGCTATAAACTTAGTGACTTCTAACAATATAAATGCATTCCTGACAGGGAATGCCTTTTATCCCAGTGACTCAGGAGGCTGAGGCAGGAGGATCACAAGGTTTAAAGCCAGCCTCAGCAACTTAGCAAGACCCTGTCCCTAAATCAAATATAAAAATGGACTGTGGATATTGCTAAGAGGTTAAGAGCCCCTGGGTTCAAACCCTGGTAACAAAAAAACAAAAAGCCAGGAAAAAAAATTCCTTTATAGTTCTGTCATCAGAAGTGTGAAAAAAGTCTTGATGGTAACAAAACCAGTGTCAAAAGGTCTGGTTTCTTCTGGTGTCTCTAAAGGAGAATCTGTTTCCTTCCCTTTACCAGCTTCTGGAAGCCCTTTGCATTCCTTGGTTCACAGTGCCTTCCTGACAACCCATCACCTTGTTTTCCCCTACTTCTGACACCACATTGCCTGTCTTACTTTCTAAAGCGCACCCCTCCTTTAAATCCAGGGAATATGTTGCAAGACCCCCAGTGGATTCCTGGTATCCCAGGTAGCACTGAGCCCTGTATACAAGCACCACAGTACTGTGAGAGTCAGTCTCATAACTGAAATGGCTATTAAGTGGCTAATGGGCAGATGGTGTAGTAGTGTGATATGCCAGACAGAGGGATTACTCACATTGCAGGCAGGATGGAGTGAGATTGTGCAAGACTGCATCATGCTACTCAGAATAGTGTGCAATTCAAAGTTTATGAATTGTTTACATCTGGCATTTTCCATTTAGTGTTTTCAGATCACAGTTGTCTGAAGGTAACTGAATCCTTGGAGAGCAAAAACTGTGGCTGAAAGTGGGACTGCAGTATAGTCAAATCCGCCTCTGCCTCTGATTTATAAAGATAATAACAATTTAATTTAGGATCTACCTCAATAATCCAAGTTAAACTCCCTATCTCAAAGTCATCAACTTAATTACATCTACCAAGCACCCTCTGCTCTATAAGTTAACACATTCACAGGTTCTGAGAATTAGGGTGTTGACATCTTAGGAAGCTACTATTCATCCAGTCATACTCGGTACTCTTCAGATTGCGCTGGTGCCTTACCTGTCCTTCTTCCAAAGCATAAAGGAATTTAAGACCTCTGTTCTTCCCAATTCCATCTACAGAGAGTTTTTCTCATATGTCTAACAAGATCTCAAAATAACCCACAAACCAGGGGTCACTGTCACTATCATTTTACAAATGGGAAATTGAGAAGGAAACTAACATTCACTAAGTTAAATTATTCAAATGTTAATTGAGCCTCACTATACACAAAGCTCCTATACTTTCATTGCTTCATTTGTTCCTCCTACAGTGTGGGAAGTACCTGCTTTTGAAATAAGAGAGGTAGAGTAATTAAAAAAACTGCTGAACCAGAAGTGAAGATGTTGAATTTGAACGTGGATTTGTGACTTCCGGCCCCAGATGATTCTCCCATCCTATTTTTTCCTGTCCAGAACTGTCAGTGCACAGTCCTGCAGTGGTCTGAGGATGAGGGTTGCTAGTAGGTACTGGGAACCCCCACAGATGTTACTTTTTGATATGCAATTAGTTTTCCTTGGAAGCTTCCAGAACAACATAACATCAGGACAGAAATGAGTCTTACAGAACATCTACTCTGAGTGATTCTCAAACAAAAATGTGCACAAAACTGTCTGGAAGTTTATAAAGCATAAAAGTCACTAAGCACCATTACCCCAAATTTTAATTCAGTAGATCTGTATCTAACATGCCTGAAAGTTTATCTGATACCATTAAACAGAAAAGTACAACTAGATGAGAGGGGTAATGGATTTTTTCTAGACTATAGCATTGTTTTTTATTTCTTTTTGGGGAACACACTTAAATGTTATGAAGAACTTAGTCCATATAACTCTACTTTCTAGAACACAGGATTCACTAACTGAGGAAGAACATCCTAAATTGGGGAATAGATGGTCAGTACCCAGAGGACATGAATTCTTCAGAGATGTTAGTGCAGGCATGGGGTTGTTGCTACTTGGAAATTTGAGAAATGAAGCACTGGAACTTTATTTGGGATGGAGGAGAACACATCAAACCAGATGCCTGCACACATGATAGGCTTCAGCAAATTTGTCCTGTGAGAAGTCGCCTTATTCTAATTTATAAACTCACCAAGGTTCCTTTTACTCTAGATTGCATTTCCCAAGTTGACTTTCTGGCACTGATGCACAGAAAACCTGACTGAGTGGCATATTTCTCATGGTATGAAAGAGATGCATGAACAATGATTCTTGACTTATCATGAATAATAATATGATGATTATCACACTGGGGTCTGACTTAATTCATTTGGCTTTACAACAAGCAGATTTCTTGAAAGAGTTCTGGCTCCTGGCTCAAAATGCCTTTGCTAGAAGGGTGTTTTGAATGGAAGAAAAGCAATAGTTCCAGATTTCTCTCCATGGACCAGTTCTCAAGTGAAGTAAAAGTTTTAACCAGTGTTTAGTGTCTACTGCTAAAAACCCAAATCTCCATTTTCCAATGGGAAAGGAAGGGCCAGGGTTTCTGAAGACAGTAATTTTTGGTGGCAGGGCAAAATTATTCCAAGTGTGTGTCCTGTGATCTCCATAAAAGGGAATCATTGAATTTTCTGTTCACTTAGCAGTGTCATTTGTTAATGAAGGGCAAGAAGCTTGTATTATTTATGGAGCACTTTGATAAATCAGCAGTTTAAGGAGTATATATGAAGAAAGGGAGCACTTTATCATCTAATAAAATGTTGCATTACAATTCTAACATTGAACTTATAAAGAAGGAATTGGGTATTATTCCGTGGTAAAAGAGAAAAGGGAAAATGTGGTCTCACATTCAACCTAATTTCACAACCTTCATGACAGTGTGTGTGTGCATGTGTTTGCATGTGTATTTGTGTGCGTGTGTGCATTTGTGTCTGCTGGTACACATGAGGTATTACTTCAAAAATAAGGAGATTTATTTCACCTGTTATAAATTCTTCCCAAAGCAAAGAACAATCTTATTAAAATGCTGTAAGTTCATCCATGTAGGATTTGGGTGAAGGCAATTTTGGACAAGCCACTGTGTACTGGTAATGAAAATAGAAATGAATTCAACCCTCTAATGGAAAAGTGACAAGCAAATAAATTAATCTCCAGGTTATCCAATTTTAGAAACTGATCGAAGACAAAGCATCACGAAAAGTTGAAAGGGAAAGTTAAGAGTCTCAAGGCCTCCAATTGATGATTTACATTGTAAAGTGGTTGGGGAGCGAAGTCCAGTACAGATCCGAATATTAACATTTGCCCCCAGACTGGTTGCTGCCTCCCTCACTTTTTCTGTGCCCCTCTTTCTCTAATTCATCATGAGTGTGAGTAAAATTCGCATTAACTGTTACCATTGTGTAGTGTACACACTGTGCTGGTTGCCCAAGACTGACAGGAAGCCCCTTAGTTTTGCCTTTTAATGAAACAAATGATTAACTCTGCTTAATTCCAGAGAAATAGAAATTGTGTATTGTAGTATAGTAAATGTGACTCCTGTGAATTGTACCTTGATGTTCAGGAAGTAGAGTAGGTTAGGGACAGTTCTGTGGCATTGGTAAGAACTGGCTTTTGTCTTGGAGCTTTGCACCTTTTTCTTTCCCATTATATACTGTTCTTCTGCCCTAGGATTCCAAGACACCCATGCCATCTGCTGTAGTTTGGATCTTACATGTCTTCAAAAGGCCCACGTGTTGAAAGCTCAGTTCCCCAGAGAAGCCCTATTGTGAGTCTGTGGAACCTTTTAAGAGGTGGGGCCCAGCAGAAGGTGTTCAGGTCACTGGGAACATGCCCTTGAGGGGGATAATGGTATTCTGTCCTCCGCCTCTTTCTTTCTTTTGCTGGCTGGTCATGAGGTAAGTAATTTTACTCCATCACACATCTCAGTCATGAAGGACTGCCTTACCACAGGCTTAAAAGCAAAGGTGGAATGAGACAGACATCATTACCCTATGTACATGTATGATTACATGAATGGTATGAATCTACATCATGCACAACCATAGAAATGAAATGATGTATGTGTACAATGAATCAAAATGCAGTCTGTAAAAAATAAAAAAAAAAAATTAAAAAAAGCAATGGGGCCAGTCAATCATGGACAAAAAGTTGAGACAAAATAAACTCTCTTTTTATAAGTTGATTACCTCAGGTCTTCTGTTATAGTGATGGAAATCTGACTAATACACCATCCTTAATAGAGTAAAAAAAATTTTTTTTGAGATGGGGGTCTTACTATGTTATCTAATCTAGTCTCAAACTCCTATGTTCAATTGATGCTTCCACCCCAGCTTCCCAAGTGTGAGAAGTATCGGCATGCGCCACCAGGCAGGCACCATCCTTCAGTACTAAAAATTTCTCTTCCAAGTTTTATTTCCTGAAAGTACATCATGCCCCTGAATTACTACTTGATCTTCTCCTTACCTCGGTTCAACGCTTTTCATATGAGAGTCTGTTCAGCATGCCAGCCCCTCAGGTACTGGTTCCCACATGGAGCACCATCATGCTGACCGTCAAGACAGCTTTGTGATAAGTGCACAGGAAGGAGGAGCAGAAATTAGTACACATTTTCCAAATGTATTAGTAAACAAAAAGCGAAGTTGCAGCATATAAAAACTTAGAAAAACTAAGTGGACATCAGAGTTTTCAATACCTCTAAAGTGCTCAGACAGAAAGAGAATGATAGGTACTCTAAGGCAAGTACAGAACAGTATAATCAAAAGCAAGCTGCCTAGACAGAAGTATCAAAGACAAAATTGAAAAGATAGTAAAATGAAAATAATATCCATAAGAATGGCACCAAATTAGGGGAGTCTCTTGAATAGATTTCACTAAACATTACCTCGTAGATTAGGTGATCCTTTTTGTTATGCAAACTCTGCAGCAGTATAGAGCAGTATGGGAAACAGTCTACCTCATTCTATGAGGCTGGTGTAAATCTAACACCAAAACTAAACAAGATTCACACAAAACTGAAAAACTACCAATCTCACTAACATATAGGAGTGCAGAAGTTAAATATACATACACACAAATCCAACAAGTTTCAGCTAGTAATGGCTCTTAAAATTTGTATATCTTTAAAAAAACAAGACTTAGAGATGCAAACATGATGTAACAGCTGAAAATCTTCCAATTCAATGCCCGTATCTACAGATTGAAGGAGAAAAAATATCTCCGTACATTTCAAGAAAGCATTTGTTAAAAGTCAGCTCCAAGTTCTGATAATAATGTAAGCAGAAACAGCCATAAAATTAGAAACAAAAGTTTCTTAACTAGATGTAAGAGAAATCATCTGGAAAACAGAATCATATATAATAGATTATAGTGAAATATCAGAAATATTCATACTAAAATCATACAAAGGAAAAGGACACCAATATTACCAATTCTATTTAACATTGGGTAATAAATCTTAAGAATACATAAAGAATAAAAGTATAAAGAGTGGAAAGAGACAAAATTGTCATTTTCAGAAAAGTTTATATGATCATGTACCCCAAAGATCCAGACAATTAATTGACAATTAAGTGTCCTGACATACAATGTAAAAAAAAAAACAAAAAAAAAAAAACTTACCAACAATAAACAATTAGAAAATGCAATAGAAAGAAATAAATGCTATCATCACTTGCTTAAATAAACATAAAATCCAAGAAATATGTCATTATTTCATTAGTTACAGTTTAAAATAAACCCAAAGGATAGAACATCTCTCTTGGGAATGGAGGTGATTCCAGATAGATGTGGGGGTTCTGCCACACATAGACCTTCTGGTCTGCAGTTTAACAACAACTACTGTCTTTACTACATTGCCTCTGGGGTGACTTGGGGATTATAATCCCAGTTAGCCAAAGAGGAGGAAAGTACAGAAGATCACCTAGGGAAGGTCTTTATAAACCAGGCCATGAAATCTTTATAAGCCAGGCCATGAAGTGGATGAGCACTCAGTCACATGACAAGATTTAATGGCAGGTGCAACTGAGAAAAGATGTAGGAGTGACAGATTTTTAAACAGGGGTGTTCATCATAATCTAATTTTCTTGGCATGAAAACCTATCTGCATCCTGCTCCCCAGCTATGGAACTCACTCCAGCCTTTGCCCAGGAGATCAACACCAAATCCCAACCAACTCAGAGTCTGGGATCTTTGGATGATGTGCCCTTTCTTTCTTTGCCAGGATCCAGATATTCATCATTCAGTAACCTATAAACTACACACCACAGCACAGAGTAGCCCCAATCAAAACTCCCATTCAGAGGAAGATATACACCAGGAAGTACCAGCAAACACAGCAATCAACAGCTCCTTTCTGCAGTGGATTCACATCAACTAAGCCAGGGCCTTGGAAGAAGGGCCTTGATTAGACATTGGATCTGAGCTCCGGAGAATGTCCTTTAGCCATATTTCTCAGTAGCTCCTGGCTCTACCCTTTGAAGAGAACTTTTCTTTCCTTCCATTTTAGAAGGGAGACTATATGGCTTTTATGGCAGTTTTTCTGACAATATCAATTTGGAGATTCAAAGTTTATTCTATATTTTCGGGTTTTCTTAGGTTCATGGTTTGTTTGCATGTTTGTTTGTTCGGATGAACTTTCCCCCCAAAATAGTAGGATTTTGAACCATTGTCTAACAGTTACTTCCACAGGACAAAAACCACACCCATATTATAACAAAACTTATAAATTATTTATCTGAAATTTAATCAAGCGCCCTATATTTTTTATTTGGTAAATCTGACAACCTGATAGTTACCACTGAGATCTTGACACAATAACTATTTACCCCTATATGACTGGAACTTTGCTGAATCTTTGTGTCTATTCAAAGATTAGCTTTCCTACGTTGAAACCTAATTGCCTAATGTGATGTTATCAAGAAGTGGGGGATCTTTGGGAATTGATTAAATCATGAAGGTAGAGCCCTCATGATGGGATTAGTGTCCTTAGAAAAGAGACGCAAGAGACTTCTTATGCCTTCCTTTTTTTCAAATATTTTCAATCCACAGTTGGTTGAAAACAGATTCAGAGCCCACCAATATGAAAGGCTGACTATATCTGTATCTACATTTCTATATCTATATAACCTATGTCCATAACTATCTTTATCATATCCATCTAGATATCTGTGTGTATGTATACATGTGAATGTATATATTTTCACTCAAAAATGGTGCATATATAAAACATCTTTTCCTCACTTTTTTTAAGTATCAAAAAATTAGGGTTGGTAGGTAGGAATCCTCCTAAAAGGTAAATATTTTCCCATTGCATTTAAATGGTGGTGCATTTCAGCTAATCCTTATAACTATTGATGTAGAAGATGGAAAAAATCTATTAAATCCTTGAATTCTAATAACTTGATGCTACATACCATGTTAGGAATATTAAGATCTCTTCTTCAGAATGAACAAGTTAACAAGCTTTGCCCTTTAAGACCTCACCATGACCACAGGCCACATCTAGCCAACATGAATCATTAAACTCCTTGGAGTTTTAGATATAGACAGGTTTCTGATACACAGCTGAAGATAGCAGGAGATGTGGTTTGCTGTTCCTGTGGGATATTTACAGGACAGATGTGTACTGTCCTACAAAACACCTCATGTCATTCAAAGACACCCAGGTGGGCCTGAAGTCAAAAGAGCACTAATAAATACTTAATAATGAGCTTGAATGGTTGTGTAATTAATAGTTACTAATCAGGAAATCTACAATGACTAAAACATACTCTTACATTTATGCAGAAAGTAGTGATTAGACACTTACCTTTTTGAAGTTTAAAAAGGAGCATGAATTCCAACAGCATTTGGGCTCTTTTCATGGAGGTGTGCCCAATTGACCGTTTTAGGAGTAAAAACTATGCATAAAGTGGAGACAATGCAACTGTTTAAAACCTCTGATGTGAGACTTTAAGGTTGATTTGCTATGTTCTTCTCTCTGAATACAGTGCTATGTAGAAAATGGGATTCCAAGGCATGTGGTGGCATTATGATTTAACTATCCCCTGAGGAAGAAATGCTTATTAAAGCACATGTCTTCTGCCACTCTTGACAGTCACAGTGGTAGTACTACAGGGATGAGGGGAGGGATGTGGTAGCCATGTGTGACTGCACAGAATAGCAGTCATAGGACATGATGTGGTTTCAGTAAACTCTTGGTTTGTGTCATGACCAGATAATTAGACAGCTTCTGCAGTGAACACTAACCAAACATCTTTTCCTTTAGCAGCAATTTAGAAAGGGTTTTTGTAAAACAGACTCCAAGTTTAATTGAGTAGGTCACTTAGTCAACAGTGTAAATTGAAATCTCAGACTTTCGAATACCCTTGTGAATAAGTTAGAACTAGACTAGGTAAGCACATGACTAGTGCTGCATCTCCTGCTCCCAGGGAGATTCTTATATACAAGAGAGTAGCAGGAGGGATGGAGAAAACACATTAAAAAAAGGGGAAAAATTGTTGATTCAAAGCCCTGGAAACATCTGTAACTGTATATGTGTGGATTCTAAGAATATTAAACCTTAGAATATTAACCACAGATTTCAACAGTAGGTAAGCTGAATTTATCCATGTGAGGGTACTTATAGAGTTTGGGGCTGAATATGTCAACTTGAGCATTTTGAAGCAGCTCTGTGGCTTGCTTGGCTAGTGGAGTGAATGATGGTTCACATCCAGTAAGTTCAAACTCTTCTGCTGTCTGTGATAGTTCCATGCACAGAAACTTCTGCATCCCACACAACATGCCAATCTACTGATGACATTGTTTTGATTGGACCTGGTGAGCAGGAATAGCAAGAACCCTGTATGTCTTAATGAGACATATGTTAGACCAACAGTAAGTGATAAAACTCATGGGAACTCAAGGCCCACAACCTTTGTGAGGTTTCTAGTGACTATGTGGTCTGAATCATGTTGGGACAATATCTTCAAAGTGATAGAAAAGTTGTTCCATCTTCTACTTCCTACTTCCAAAAAATGTACTGTTTTAGTTTTTTGCCTCTTTGGAGGCAATATACACCATACTTGAGAGTGTTGTTCCAATCTATTTACTGAGTAGCCCAAAAAGATCCAAGGGTTGAGTGGGTTCTGGAGCAGAACTTTTGTCCTTATGGACAAGCATAAAGGAAACAGAGTATCTGTTTCATTCAGTGAAACTTCTGTATGAACCTTCTGTCAAAGCTAAATGAGAATCACTATGTAAATACCTAGGAGAAAAGCTGTGTTCTAGTCTGCCTCTGATTATTACTATTTTAACAAACAGTCATCATCTTGTTCTGCTACTGAGCTTTGTAGAGACAATAGGAACTCTGTGACCTCATGGCCTGAGTCACTCACTATGTACTTTTGTATCCTGAAACACCAAGTCATAAGGTGGAAGTGGTTTCTAAGAGAATAGGTTTGAGCAACACCAGAAGCACAAGTAGGTTTAGTGCGCAGGTGGCTCAGACTCTGATTGGATCTTCTCCCTTGTCTTTTTCCTCCACAGTGTAAATTGTGACCCCCTGGGAGTTCCTTACTGGTTTGTAAGTGCTTCTACCTAATGTGCTGGTATCAGTCATAAATGGATATTTGCAACACCATAGCCTCACTCAAAAAAGACTTTAAAGATCACAAGTGAAGGCATATTCTCCAAGGGGACAGAACTTCAAGAAGTACATTTAACTTTTACTTCATCTGCATAAGAGATGGCTAGAAGTCAGATCTACAAAAATTTGTGTGCAGTATCTTGACTACATGGGCAGAGAATTGGAAAGAGCAGAACTGATTAATAGCAAATACACTGGAGAAGAGGTATATTACTGGACTTCTCAGGGAACCAGGAAGGAATCTCTGCCATTTCCTTGCAACTACTTACTTGTTCCCTTATTGCAAATGTCAAATGAGACTAAGGTCCTCACTCAGTCATTGTCAAACTCAGTCTGGCAAAATTCTGGCCCTTCACTGAAATAGAGCTGTGCATCCTGTCAGAGGGACAGGATCAACTTTGCCCCTGATCAGTCCTCCAGGGTTTCCATAATGAGGCCCCATAACTCTCTCTCATCTCACTGAGCTCCCCCATAACTCTCTCTCATCTCACTGAGCTCAATGGCAAATCCTCTCTCCTTCATGGCACAAACTCCTCCAGTTCTGGGAACTCTTTGATCATCCAGAGTTGATTTCACTCATGTCTTTTTCCTTCCTCACTACTTCCCTCCACATATCCAGAAACCTACCAATTTCTAAATGTTCTGTTCATGTGTGATACCTTCTCTAATGTTTCCATATGGCTCTAACCCATTTATGTCACCTAGTTTAATGCTTAATTCCACCCCATTAATTTTATGAGATTTTTGTTGAGCCTTTGAGAGTTTGTCTATCTGGCTGGAATTTTGCTCCACTGAAGTTGATAGATTACTAGATCATATTTACTTATTTCAAAAATATTTTCATTTTTGCTGTGTACCACCACTCTAGTGGGTGCCGATAACACCAGGTCTGCAATCGCAAACATGGTTTCCTAATTACAAATATGATGACATGCGATACTTACTGAGCTCCAGACACTGCACAAAGCATTTTTCATGGTCACCTCCTTCATATAATCCTCACCAAGACCTCATGAGACATGTGTTATCATTTTTTTCATAAGGAAACAGGTTAAACAATTTGCCAATGGAAACTAGTTTATTGTGACAGAAAATGTTTTAAACAGAGACAGCTCACACTAGAAAGAAAAGGGTTTTGGGGTGTCCCATTTTACTTAATGTCTTCTAGGTTCATCCATGTTGCTCCAAATGACTGGATCTAATTCCTATTAATGGCAAATCATATTACATTAAGTTTATATACATATTTTTTAAAACTCCACTCATCCATTGATGGACAATTAGGTTGATCCCAAGTCTTGGCTATTATTAGTAGTACTACAATAAACATGGGAGTATGGATGTTTAGTCCAGTAGTTTTGCGAGGGTACACAGGAGTCACATTCACACTGGTATGGTATGGGAGGGGAGGAAAGTGAGGCTGCTGCTTCTGTATATGTATATGCATATATGTAGACAGATTATATGCATATATGTACCTGTATTATATATGTGTATAGGCACATGTATGTGTATATATAGTGAGTTTTCACATCCTAACAGGTTCAGGTGCTTTAGAAACTGTTTTAAATCCATTGTTGTCAGACCACATATTCACAATAAAGGATAAAATGAACAAACAACAGAGAGTCAGAGAGATTAAATCTCTTGCCAAAGAAACACAAGTATTTAATGATTATTTTTCAAGCTCAAGCTTCCCATTGTGACCAGATGTTTGTTTCCTTTCAAAGACTGGGGGAAGGAACTTCTTGAGGAATAGGATGAGAAATTGGCACCTTTCAGACTGGGGATAAGCTGTGCCTGAGGCTCTGTGGCTCAGGGACTCTTCAGGATGTGACCGCGTGGGATGGGCCAGTTGAGCATGGCTGCCAGTGGGTCATGCTGTTTTCATTGCTTCTCTGCAATTACCCTTAAAGTCATAGTATGTTGGGGCTCTATTGTGTGATGCACATTTTATTTCTTGGATAATTATGATTTTGTTTGTTACGTGCAAAGCATTGTAAGCATTGTGAGGATCTGTAACTTTACTCTCATTATCATCTTATTAAAGAATGGATTCAATATAACCAGCACAAGGATGCTGGAAAGTCAATATTTCAAATTAGCATATGACCATATTTATTTTTCTCTCACTAAAATGTGCCTCTTAAGAACGGAAAAAAAGAACAAAAGTGAAAATGAACAACCAGCAATGAAAGATGATTCTCTTACTTGAACTATGGCAAGGAAAGCAGGGACTTCTTGTGGGGAATGGAGGAAGATGAGATTTTCAAGGCCTGATTGCCATTTCATCTCCCAAAGGCAATAGGAGTTTCTATGCTGTTTTATAAATTAGCTGAGCTTCTGATATCATGTGGGTCTCTCCTTGATTGCAGTGTGCCCGGGGGCACCCATCAAATGGTTATAACCTTTTCTAATGTGAAGAACAGCAGGTAGGTAAATATGACTTCTCTAGCCTCAAAGAGCAAACACATCTTAATTTCTTTTTCTTTTAAGCAGATTATTAACAAAGCCCTTGTATACTTTACAAACATCTGTAAAAAAATTTGTTCTAATTCTAATCAGAACAAAACAATTTTTGTGGATAAAACCTCATCTTAGGAAGAAATTAACATTCAGGAGAAATGCTTTTATTGGTATTTTAATAGATTAAGAATTCTTCTAAACACTAACTGCACACCAGTTCTGTTGACCCCTGACAATGCAGATTGGATTTCCAGGACCGGGTATAGATTTTCCTTCCTACAACAGCGAGGCCATCTTTTGCACCCGTGCCTGACTGAAACTCTTTAACCATTTTTTTTTTTTCTATAAAATTTCCTACCAAAAGGCAGTCTTTGAATTGACTTCTTAGAGATACTGTGGTAGCAGACATGAAAGTTATAAGAAAGGTATAACAGTGAAGAAGGAACAGAAGGCATGGTTGAAGCAAATTACATTTTCCATGATGTTTACAGTTACTCGAAATTACCATTACTTCATTTGCATCCTTAGACAAGATCGCATGTGTGGAAGGTATCATGGCCCCACTTCACAAGGAAGGAAATGAAGGAAAAGAAGGGAAAGTTTTTAGCTCAAAAGCTCACAACTAACTCAGAAAATATCAGGGTCTTAACTTAGATCTCATTTGTTTTTGAAACCAAGTGTTATAAGCCCTTAGACCACATAAAAGTGCATGAAAAAGAATGCCTATAAATCATCAAGGACTGATGGAGTAGAAAAAAGCAAGTGCACAGACCAACATACATATTTGTGTGGAATCAAGTCTGCCTGCAGGGTACAAACCTGCTTCAGATTTCTCTCCCTGCTACTGAGCTGTGAAAAGATGTCAAAGTTCTAGTTCCCAGCACTTTTCACCTATGGCCAAAGCATGCGTGTGATGCAGGAATTTGAATCTGAAATGTTGGATGCTTTCCTTAAAACATCTTCTGTGTTCCATCATCAGTCATTCAGAGGGTGCTGTGTTTGTGTTCTCTTTTGCTCTCCTCACAATCTCTCCAAATACATCTTTCTTCTGACCTCTGGGAGGAAACATGAGAAAGGTTATCAAGTTAAAAAACAAAAAACAAAAAAACCCTTCTTTTGCTAAGAGATACACTAGTAGTCCACAACTTGAATGTGCTTACTTAAGAGACTATTACTGAGGAATTGGCTCTAGAAATTCCATAAAAAGAGCCCTGATGCAATTATGAAACAAAGTCTTCCAAACCTCACACTTTGGGATTGTTAACAGCAGAAACAGGGTTTCAGTCAGAATTCTGAAGATTTTTCCAATTTGTGCCTTTGAACTTTTTGGTGGAGGTGGAGAAGGGCAAAAGTTACCAGTCATGCAGAGAGCTTATCAGATTTCTTCCACAGACTAGACAACTAAGTAGAGATGAATAGTCTTTAGAGACAAGACACAATTGCAATTCTCTGGGAACCAGCCTTAGATTCCCATCATTTGTGAGTTGAGAAAGGATCACAGTAGCAAGAAGAGCCTTTAAGGACCTTGGTATTCAGGCTGGCAAACTCCACAGTAAGAATGCTGAATGAGGCAGAACTTCCTTGGAATAGTGTTGAATCAGTGAATTTCAATGAAACAGCCCTCAGAGGCATAATACTTAGTGATTTCAGCCTGCATTATTTATTGACTAGTGGGGAGTTTGTGGGTTTAACATTTTATTAATATGGCAGCAGGTCATCTGAGAAAGTTGTAGCCACTGAGAAAGCTCCCAAGAAGCACATTTTCATATTATCAACAATGCACTTTTAGGACTTGAGTAAAGTCCCTGGTGTATCTCTGGGGACAGACAGAAAATGCTGGGTCTTCTACTCTCTGAGAGTGAGGAAAATCTGTATCTACTTTCTTTCTTAGATGATCTTGTGGTTCTTGTTCTGTGCCTCCAGACCCATGTAGGGCAGGGAAGTAGCAATTCCTATGACCTAAGTTAGATTTGGACACCTAAACAAGTCCCTTCTGTAATCATTTATTAAGTGAACCCAAACTATCTAATATCAAATAAACACTTTGGTACTGAAAATATAAATAAATCTATATCCAAAGGATTCGAAAGGGATTCAACCTAATAGTACAAGGTTTTGATAAGGTACAACTTAACCACGTTTAAAATCAGAGAAAACGCGATATTCAGAATTTTCCCCTGCTACATTACAATAGAAGCTTAAGAAAGTAAAAAAATGAAGAACAAATGGCTACCAGATAGTCTCTTTAAAGATATTTTCAGAGATTTGGATTAGAGACTTGGTTTGGTTCTTTGATTCTGTATTAGTTGACCTTTTGTTGCAATAGCAGAATACCTGAGGTAGGCTATTTGTAAAGGAAAGAGGCTTATTTAACTCATAGTTTTGGAGGTTGAAGTCTTGATGCCTGTATCAGTTCAGTTCTGGTTATCATCAGCACAGTTCTGTTCTCTGCTGTGTCACTTAATGGTGACTGGCAGCTGGGGGTGTAGCTCAGCAGTAGAGCACTTGCCTAGCATGTGAGGTCCTGGGTTCCATCCCCAGCAACTCAACTTAGCATCTCAATCATTAATATTTTTATAAATTTGTATTTATTGATATTGCAGCATTCTAGTAGGCCAATCAAAAGATTGGACATGAAGTAAAGTTATGAGTGGCCTTATTTTTTGATTAATTTGAAATTGATATATGCACCTTATGTGTATATGAATATATGTGTATTTATACACATGTGTGTATGTATATACATGTGTATGTATAGGTATATGCCTAAATATATTTATATAGGTTTAAATACATATATGTAATTTTTGTATATAGGTGTATACACACATACACACACATATATATTTATACACACACATGTATGTGATATATATATATATATATATGATGTTTAATTATCAATATCTTTTGAACCTCAGGTCAAAAGAACACTAATCATATATTAATCAAACATCTCAGATCAAAATCCTTCTTTAGCCTGAACACAGACTCTTTTGTTTCATATCTAGCTATACAATATATATGTATATATATGTATTTGATAATCAATTATTTGGGGAACTCAGGTGAAAAGAAAGAATATTAATCATGCATCTTAAGTCAAGTCCTCTAATTTACCTCACTACTACTCTTTTGTTCCATATACTTTGTTCCTATTGCTTATTTCATACTATCCCTGGAGCATATTAAAATTCCATCCCAATTGATTAGCCAGAATGCATTCTTTCCTTGTATATTCCATTATAAAATATACAGGTCTATTTTGAGTGCATATATTTAAAGTTACATCAGTAGGATTTTGCTATGTATTCCATTATGTTTCTTAATTTTCCCCTTGGATGTGTTTTTAAGATATCCTTTTTGCTGTATCTTTTGTTTATAGCATGTAATCACCATGTTTGACATATCTATTTCTAAATTAAAAAAAAAACTTAAAATACTGGCTTTTATACTTACATACATAGTTACTTTTTCTAGAGATTTTTAATTTGTATTTGTATGTGTTCAAGTTATTATGAATTGCATTTCATTTTAGCCCAAAGGACTCAATTAAGCAATTCTTATAGAGCAGGCCTATTAGTGATTAACCACCTCAACTTTTGTTTATCTGATAATACAATTTCTTTTTCAGTTTCAAAGGACAATTTTTCTGGATTAGAATTCTTATGTCATGACTTTATTTTCCTTTTATGCACTGAAAATATGTCATTTCACCACATTATGTCCTCCATAGTTTCTGATACGAAATTGGCTATTGATATTCTTTGTGGAGATGTTGTACATGATGAGTTGCTTCTCTTTTGCTGCTTCCAAGAATCTCTTTTACTTTGGTTTTGGTGATTTGATTATAATGTGCTTCAGTTGAACTTCTTGGATATTTAGATTCATGTCCTTTCACAAATTTGTGAAGTTCTTGGCCATTTTGTCTTTAATTATTTTTTCTCCACCTTTCTCTTTCTCCTTCTGAGATTCCCATAATGTTTGTGTTGTTCTTATCTCACAGGTCTTTCAAGTTTTGTTCATTGTTCTCAACTCTTTCACCTTCCATTCCTTAGACTGAATAATTTTATTTTTCTATCATCCAGTTCACTGATTCTCTTTTGTGCTTGATCACATCTGTTGATGAAACCCTCTAGTGAATTTTTTATTTCAACTACCATAATTTTCAGGTCTGGACTTTCTTTTTTGATAATTTCTATCAATTTATTGATATTCTCTATTCATTCACACATAATCTTTGTTTTCTTCAGCCTTTTTGTTAACAAATTTGTTTAAAACAGTTTATGTAATTTTTTGTTTATTAAGTCCAAAGTTTATACTTCATCATGGACAGTTTCTGTTCATTTATGTTTTTCTTCTGAATGACCCACACATTTCTCCTTTGTGTGCCCTGTGATTTTTGTTGTTGTGATAGTGTTGTTGAAAACTGAATATTTTGATAATTATCTAGTGGCAATTATAAATCAGATTTTTTCCCCTCCTCAAAGTTTGTTGTTATTGATATTTGAGGGATGCATTTTTTCATATTTGCAAAATATTTTTGTAAAAAGTTTATTTCTTTTCATATAGTCCTGAAATATTCTCATTTGTCCTGTGCTCTGACAAAGATTTCCTTACATGGCTATTTTGTTCACTTCAGATTGACCTTGAGCAGGAACACTTTTTCACTGCTGAGAGAGACTACTAGTAATTCAACCTTAGTCTTCATGGAGATATAGGTCCAAAGGCAGCAAATGCAAGTCTGAGTTTACTTACTTCTTTTTCTGATGACGTATTCATCCTTGGGCATTTACTTTGCACTTCAGATTCACATTATATGCAGTAGGCTTTAAAACCCTTGAGGTACCCATTAAGAGTCTTCCTCCTTAGTCACCTCCTTCTCAGTCCTTTAGGTTCATCTGCTATTTTCTTCATCTCCATCATTTGTCCTAGGCAGCTATGAGTAATGCATATTTTTAAGTGCTTGCATCAGATGCTGACTGGAAAGCCATTGTAGCTGAGGAAGATGAAACAAGGGTCAGTTTCTATTCTGGTAGTCTTTCAGAAAAACACCACACAAGTCACAATTCACAACCACAATTTTTTTTGGAGAATATTTATATTCCTCATCCAAACTGTCCAGTGACACTAGCAAGTCACACCATTAATGCATGTTGTAGTCCCCTCAGCTGCTACTGAGCTGGAAAATGGTAGATGGTAGATGGGTCAGAAGCAAAAGCCCTACAATTCTTTTGTATTAAAGTTTAGGTGCCCCATCATTTTATTACTCACTCTTTGATTCCCAGATAAAATGTTAGTCTCATCTAAAAATACCCTTTCAGAAGTGCCCAGAATAATGTTTGAACAAATATCTGAGCACCCCATACCCAGTTAAGTTGACGCAAAAATTAGCAATCATAAACATCACCTGTCAACTTCACATACACACACAGATCCAAAAGACACAATTAAAAGAATATATTTCTGTCTAACATGATACAATGATTCTTCATACAAGAAAACACTCTAATCCTTTCCTAGAAGAGTTTAAAAAAAATCATTGGATAATATTTACTCTTCTCCTTAGTATCTTAGAACTCAAATAATGTGATGTAAATTTAATAATACTTAAATACTAGATGTACATAAAGTTAATACATCTTACGCTGTATGACAAGGACATGAGATAGGGAAAAACCACACACATTTATTTAAAAAACTTTTGGCAATTGCAATACTCATTTCTGTAACTGGTTATGTGATGACTGCTAGTATTTATAAGTACTTCCTTCCAGTGAGTTCTATATTCACTTTAGCCTCCGCAAGTACCTCAACTGGTAACAGCTCGTTACCTGCTGGGGAGACTCAAACCTTGATCCCAAAAGAGTCTAGACAATTAGATTGTGTTTAAATTTTCTCTTGAGTTTAGTCAAAGGGCATGGTTTTACTAAGAGATGTCCTGGGGGATCTCCTGTATTCCAGACGTACTTGTCCTTGTCTCCTTTGTGGAGCTGTGGTTTAATTCAATTTCTTCTCAATATTCAGGATCAGTTAATCCAATCAGTACAGTAACTCCTTCCTTCTCAGTTGATTCACAGGCATGAGGAACACAAGGGACTGGACTGGTGTTAATCTTAGCTTCCAGTTCTATGGGATCAATGTTATGTCTCCTGGTGGAAGCATTCCTCCCTCTGGAGCTACAGCTGTTAGACAAACAGAACATAAGTTCATGGGAACAGAAAGAAAAATGTTGTGAGTGGGTCAGAGGGGTTATAGTAAGTGACACCACTCCCATTTTCACTCCTTGATTCCTGAACTCATGAATCCTGGCTCTGAATCTTGGCTATGGGAGAGAGAACAATATGCATTTGAGCTAATTTAGAGCATATTCAGTATCTTCCAAAATGCTACCTTAGTTCTGCCACCTAACTTATACTGTAACTGAGTCTTCAAACAGTCATCCCCTTTCTATGAACTCTCTGACTTAAGGATGGTGGGGAACACGGCAAAATCAGTGAAGTCTATAATCATAAGCCCTTTACTGCCTTTTGTTTGCAGTGAAGTGAGTTCCTTGTTTCAAAGCAATGCTGTGTAAAATACCATGGTGATGGATAAACTTTTCTGTAAGCCTACAGATTATGGTTTTTGCAGAAATCATTGCATGAAAGTGATGGAAATACATATCTAGATTAAGTGTCTGCTCCAGTAAGAACAGAATGCTTCCTCTTTCATGATGGAAGAAATTTAGTGTAATCAACTTGCACCAGGTAACTGACTGATTATCCTGGGGAATGCTGTTATATCAAGAAATCAGGGTTCATCTCTGCTGCAGGCACTCAGTGGTGGCCATAATCAGGTCAGGCTTGGTGAGTGGAAATCCATGTTGCTGAGCTTACATAACTTCCATCCCTATTATGGGGTAAATTCATTTGGTGGTGGCACGTATGGATGGAGAAAGAAACTGACTTTATGTATAGAATATATTATACATTAACTCAACTATTAAATCCCTTCTATTCTCAGTTCACCCTTTGGTGACTATTGACAGGGAACACAAATATCCTCATATTTTTTTCCAACAAGGTCTATTCACATACCTCTTCCTTGTCATCTGTTTCCTAATAATGTTCCTTTCAGTTCAACCACTGGCCAGAGCTCAAGAATTGCTATATAATTACAGGTCTGTAAAGTATCCTTGCAAGTAAAGAACACAACCAGATGCACTACTTGAATTTCTCCCCACCAGAAGGATTTCCCTTTACCACTCCCTTTTGAGGATGTCCAAGAGAGTGCTGAAGCTGTCCATCTTTGTGTGGTAAATGCATATTATGTAGAACCATCTATAAACCAGGCCTGAGACATCTCTTCCTCTGTGATTAGTTGTGGCCACAGGTACAAGTTGGGAGAAAGAAGACAGTGTAGAAAGAGTGGGGACCATGAAAAATTTGCCACCTTGTGTAACTTAATTCTTCTTTCAGGGACTCATCTGCTCTGATCTTATATATTCCACTTTCATTTGACAATAGAGTGTTGTGCAACTCCAACTCTTGACTTGAAGAGTAAGAAAGACCCAGTTCATGATGGCTAGCTCAGATTGCATGGTAACTTGGTGTCATAGTTAAGTGTTCAGTTTCTATTAGTATCTATTGTCCAGCCCAAAACTACTTCTCAAAATGAGAGTAGTATCAGTTGCATCATAGCATCTTGCTCCAAATCCTAGAGAGTGCTCTGTGATTCACCTGTAAGGAATGGAAAGCACTCCAAATAGAATCTTACCACCACTGACATCTCAAATTGCATTGGATCTGCTAAATCAAAGACCAAGTATCCAGAGCAGCTTGCACAGCAGTCTGGACTATTATAGAAAGATTTCATGTTCTGGACCACGCTCAAAATTAGCAGTTTTTCTTAAGGATTTTTGCATCTCTGTTCATCCAGGATGTTGGTCTGTAGTTTACTTTTCTTGATATGTCCTTATCTGATTTTGGTATCAGAGTGATTCTGATTTCATATAATTAATTTGAAATGAATTGAATAATTCACAGAATGAATTGTTTTCATGGAATAATTTGGGGATCATTGGCATTAGTGCTTCTTTTAAAGGCCTGGTGGACTTTAGCTGAGAGTCCCTCTGGTTCTGTGCTTTCCTTTGTTTGGAAGATTTTTATTATTGTTTCAATTTTAGCAGGTTATATGTGTCTAGAAATATATCTATCTCTCCCAGATCTTCCACTTCACTGGGGTACAAGTTTTCAAAAGAGTTCCTAAAGATCCTCTGTTTCTTCAATGTTTGTGGTGATACCTCCTTTTTCATCTTTAACTTTATTAATTTGTATCTTCTCCCATTTTCTTCTGATTAGTTTGAGGGTTTATCAATCTTGTTTATCTTTTCAAAGTACCACCTCTCATTTAATTTATCGTTGGTATTGCTTTTTATTCCCTATTCCATTGATTTTGGCTCTCATATTAATTGTTATCTTTTTTACTACTTGTTTTGAAACATTTATTTTTGTTTTTCTAGTACCTTCAAATATATCATTAGGCGTGTTTTATTTGATATCTTCATATAGCTTCATGATAGCTATAGTATTTTTCTCATAGCTATATATTTTCCTTTTAGAACTGCCATCATAGTGTCCCAGACATTATACTATGTTGAATCATGTTTGTTTGATTATAGGAATTTAAAAAATTTCTCCATAATTTCTTCTATCATCCATTCTTCATTCAAAAGTGTATTGTTCAATCTCAGGTGTTTATATCATATCTATAATTCAACAACATATTAAGAAGATCGTACATCATGACCAAGTTGATTTTATTCCAGATTGTACAACATGACCAAGTTGGTTTTATTCCAGCTTGGTAATTATGGTTCAACATATGCAGTAAATATAATTTGCTATAATTAGAATTAAAGACAAAAATCATATAATTATCTCAATAGATGCAGAAAAAAACCTTTGACAAAATTCAGCACACATTTATGATAAATCACTGATGAAACTAGGAATAAAAATACTTCAATATCATAAAGGTTATAATGAAAGAACCAAATACAACATAATTGTGGATGATGGGAAATACTTGAAGCATTTCCTTCAAAATCTGAAACAAGACAATCATGTCCACCACTCCTACTCAATATGGTACTTTAAATTATAGTCAGAACAATTAGTTAAGAGAAGGAAATAAAAGATATATGTGCCCACACCTCTGGATATCTAGAAATTACATTGAGATGGGGTAATTTCATGAAGGTCCATGAACTTTGGTCAGATTCATTTCTCATCCTCTGACAACAAATTGTGTTACTAAGTCTTGAGTAGTGGCTGTTTTTTTATCCCTAGGTAAATCTGCATGCAGTCATCAATGCAATGCACCCATGTGATATCTTTGTAGAAAGAAAAATTGATAAGTTCCCTATGAACTAAATTATGATACAAGGTTGGTGAATTGAGATATCCCTGAGGTAAGATATCCGATTTTTTTGCCAGCTAAAAGAAAACTGCTTCTGGTGGTTGTTTCTAACGGATATTGAAAAAAAGGCATTTGCCAGGTCACTATCTGCATTCCAAGTACCAGGATATGTGCTCATTTGCTTAAGCAATGAAACCACATCTGGTGCAGCAGATGCAATTGGAGTCACCACTTGGTTAACCTTATGATAATTTTCTGTCATTCTCCAGGATCCATCTATCTCATGAATAGGACAAATAGCATAGTTAAATGGGAATGCGATGGGAATCACCACCCCTGCATCTTCAAGTCCCTTACGGTGGTGCAAATGTCTATAATACTTCCAGGAATGTATTGTTGCTTTTGCCTTACTATTTTTGTTTGCAAATGGCAGTTCTAGTGGTTTTCACTTGGCCTTTCTCACAACAGGATCCCTCACTGGACAGGTCAGGGAATCAATGTAGGGATTCTGCCAGTCATTCATTATGTCCTCTCCAATTATACATCCTGGAACTGGGAACTAACAACAGCATGGGTTCAGGGATTCCCGGGACCCACTATAAATCAGACCTGAGCTAAAACTCCACTGATAACCTTACATGCATAACCACCTACTCTGATTGGTGGGTCATAGTGACATTTTTGTGTTTCCTGAATTAGTGTCAGTTCAGCGTCAGTGTCCAGAAATCCTCCAAATTGTTCCCTTTCTCCAATGTATAGACACCCCAGTAAAAGGCCATAGATATCCTTGGTAAAGGCTGGACAACTCTAACCATATGTATTTGATTGTATCCTGGGGTCCTTCCTCAAGGAGATCTGGCTTGCTCTTTAATTATGGGGATCTTTGTAAATTGGCTTAAGTCTTGGAATAACTAAGTAGTTGTGACTGATTTTTCTCCCTTGATCTAGAAATTTTCTGCTTATATAGATCAACTATGAACTTAGGAGACTTCCTGTCTATTTCAATTCTAGGTACACTGTGATCAACAAGCCAATGCTGCACATCTACAGGAGTCAGATAACTCTGATTGCTGCTTTGCTTCAGCTGTCCTTTTATTAACTATGCCCACCTGGATTTTTGTGGTTTAGTGATATCACTTGGCCTCTGCCACTCTGAAATCCAATGACTCCCATCACATTTAGTTTTACAATTCAGTGGTTATAGTTCCCATTATAAAATCTGGCTTATAGAAAACAACAGAGATCTGCAAGGATGATGGAACTTCCTTCACAAATTTCTTTTTCATAATCACAGTGAAAGGTGTGTCTCTGGACTGTTCTAGTATATGCAAATAAGCCTAAAAAGGACAATCCACTTGAATAGTCCAGTTTTCTTATTCTTTCAAATCCTGTTTTACATTAAGACCAAGACACATCTGACATTTATAACTCACTAACTTTGTGTCACCTTTAGGTCTATGTTTCATGTAATCAATCAGACAAACTATTAGAGGCCTTTCTAACTCTCAGAGCTACAACAGAAAATCAAAAATATCTGTTCAGTGGGCCCACAAGGCTAAATTAAGCCTTATCCAACTTCATGTTCCTTCCCCATTAGCCTACACACTGAATAACGATTCCCACACGTTCTCTGGATTTCTGTTTGTATAAATTAGAAACCTAAGTTATTCTTTTGGAGTATAGAGTCTTCTCATAAATCACTTTGTATGCGTCATGCCTCAACTTTGGGGGACTGCTGTGACTTGAGTAAAGTTATAGGTCCATAAGCAAAGAGGGGCAGAGGAGGTGGATCCTGAGGAAAATCAGAGTTATCGTGCATGGCATTTGCCTCAGGGGGCTCATTAGAATTTCCTCAGGCAATTCAGGTTTCCTTGCCTGAGATGGGAATCAAGAGATCCTTTCCATTGGAAATGGGAGCCTGTTTCAGCTGACAATATCCATCAGAATTTAGGGGCTCAGTAACCCAACCTTCCTCAGCATCTTTTCCCACTGTTATTAACCAGATTTTCGTTACCATAACAAATACATCAACTTATAAATAACAAATATAATCAACTTATGAAGAAAAAGGGTTTATTTTGGCTCACAGTTTTGGTTTTATACCTTGATCTACTGGCCTTGATCTACTGGCTTTGAGTGTTTGATAAAGTAGTACATTATGGTGGGGAGTGCGTGGTGGAGTAAAATCACTCACCTCATAGCTGAGCAGTGAAAAAAAGAAAGAGAAAGAGGCTGGTGTCCCATTATCCCCTTTGGGCTACCCCCAGTGACCTACCTTCCTCCCCTTAGGCCTCACTTCCTAAATTTTTCACCACCCTCCCATAATTCCAAGCTGGGGAACTAGCTTTTGCACATGGGTATGTGGGAAACATCCCAGATCCAAACTATCGCACATATGTTTGTCAGTTGATTGATCTTTTATCTGAATCGATTTTATTTGCATTGTTTCCAGGAGTTTCTAAAAATCATTTGGTTACTAACTACCTCTCTCTTGTTATGTATGTTTCAAATAGCCTTCTCCCCCAGTCTGTTATTTTCATTAAGAAATTTTTTTAAACAACTTTAAATCTAATTAAATCTGCCACAACACTACTTAGAACACTTCCATGACATTTTAGGTAAATTCTGAACTTTACTAACATGGCTGGATACTCTGCTCGAGCTGCCCCACTACCTCCTCCTCATGCTTCCTCATCCCTGTTTCTTGCCATGCTCCTCTTGGTCTCCTCTTCTTTATATACCTGAGCCTTTCCACTTGTGACCTTCTGGTGGAGACTTTTTTTCTCTTTGGGCATTACTGTGGAAGACTGATGAACACTAAGGAAGAAGCAGTAGTAGCAGTTGCAATAGAATCAAGAAAAGATGGTTACAAATCCCAAGCATCAAGGAGGTTTGTCACATTTCTTCTATTTTTCTCCATTGAGTTTTCAAAAACTATCTTATTTATTAATTTATAACTGAAAACCTAGGTGCATGGTGCAAAAGTCAAAAGAATCAAGAGCCTGTAGTGAGAGGACTTTCTCCCTTCTGTCCCAGACAGCTCTTGATTCTTTCTGTTTTCTTTTGTCTTCAAACTTGCATGCATATGTTCTCACACAAGATATATTATTTTGTACTTTATTGCTTTGTGTTTTTCACTTGTTTCATTCCTTTACAGTATGTTCAGAATATTCTCGAACTATTTTGCTGCATAACATTAAATTGCATGTATCTACTAAAATTTAAATACTTGGCTTTCTATTGATGCATATTTATGTATCTCAAGTGGATTGGCACTCCTTGACTTATAATGGGTTACATCCTGATAAACCTGTCATAAGTTGAATATCCAAAATATGCTGGCTACACAGTTCACTGTACAGTATTTGGTTGGTTGCTTTCCTGATCAGGGCTGAGTGGGAACTGTGGCATTCTGTTGCTGCTCAGCTTCATTGCAGAGTATCCTAACAAATATCTCTAAACCAGGAAAAAATAAAAATTCTAAATTCCAAAGTGGTTTCTACATCACTTCCACACCATGATCAAATTGAAAATTGTGAGTGCAATCATCATAAGTTGGGAACTGTTCATTTTGCTATTACAAAAAAATGCAATCATCATGTAGTAAGTCATCACATGACTTGTTCACTCAATTGTGAAAAATAGGTGTGTTGGAGTATGTGAACTCTTAATTTTGATAAGCTAGGACTTTATTATTCCTTAAAGAGGTTGCAGCAAATTGTGTTGCCCTCAGCCATGTATGAAATATACCTTCTCCAACTGCTTATCAAATTTGATCAATAAAAATATGTCATTGGTTTTTATCTTCATCTATAAATGATGAAAGAGGCTCAACAGTTGTTCTTGTGTTGTTTACCTATGTCTTGCAATGTTTTTTCTTGTCATTTGTTCATTTTATTGGGCATTTGGTCACATACATATATGTGGATTATAATATGTACATCTACATATATATTATATGGAATATATTTGTGTACTATATTACATGGAATATGTATATGTTTAACATTTTACAGATATGTGAGAAACAAAGTATTTGGTTTTAACTGTACATGCAGACAGAAGTCACCATTTTCATTTAGAGGATTTAATCAATAATTTTATGGCTTTGGGTTTTCTGTAGTAGTTTAAAATGCCTTTTCCATTTCACTGCTTAATGAAAAATGCCTTGCTTTCCTACTATTTTTGTGTTTTCATTTTTAAGAATTGGGATTAAGTATTTAGAATTTATTTAGTTGGAGTTAGAATTCCAACGTATTTCTTTTCTAAATAGGTGTAAGTTGTCAACACCGAATATTGAATAATCTATATTTTTCCTCATTCATATGAAATGTTGCCTTCATAATTGACTAAGTGTGACTAAATAGAATATATTGTGTTTTATTTATGGATTTTTTTCATTCTGTTTTGTTGTTTTCTTGATTTATGTACTAGAAACACAATCTTTTAATCAGTGAATACCTATAAAAATATATTTTAATGTCCAAATATGCTTTCTGCTATCATTATTCTTTATGTGCAGCACTTTCCTCCTTTCTTTTATGCTTTCTTCTCATTAAAATCTAGAATCAACTTCTGTGGTTTCAAATGAGAAAAAAAAAGGAAAAATCCTATTGGCATTCTAACCAATCTCAATTGTAGGTTAATGTGAGGCTAATTGAAATGTAATTATCGTTACTTTTAATCTAAAAACAACGTATATGGCTTTTCATTTATTTAAAGCTTCTTTGAAGTCCCTCAGTAGGATTTTGTATTTTTCCTCATAGAGGCTTTTGGAATTTTTTTATTTAAAATTCAGGGAGATATTTTTCTGCTATCATTTTGCTACTACTTTTGATTTTTAGGTGTAGTGAGATAACTTTTGCACATTAATTCTTGTACACAGTCCCTTTATGGATTCTCTTATTTGTATTCTATCAGCTGGTTCTCTTTTGTTTCCTAGGTATATAATCTAACTATGATCAACTCTATCCTTCCCTCTTCCTTTCCCATTTCAATGTCTTATATTTTTTAAATTTTCAGCTAATATCACTATAGCAGTATTCAATAGTGGTGCTTGATACACTAGTTTGGTTCTTACCTTCAGTAAGAATCTTCTTAATGATAATACTTCCTGATGGAAATGATTCTAGGGTTCTTCTATCAAGAATAATAATAGATTAGGGATATACATATGTATATGTAAAAATATATATAAGGAACATGTACATATATTCCATATATATACTTTTACACATATGTGAAATATATACATATATACATATGTATACCTAATCCATTGTTATGCTTGGTAGAAGTACCCCAGAATCATTCCTACTGGGAAGTATTACCATTAAGAAGTATTATTAATGGCATAGTATATATATATATGTATACATATGATATACACATAAATCTCTCGCTATATATATATATGTATATATATATATATACACACACACATTCATCATGGTTTTAAAACTAGTCCTTTTGTAAAATTAAGAATAGATGTTGAAAGTTATAACATTTTTTTTAGCATTTATGGAGATGGTCTTATCTGCTTTTTTTCATTTTTATGTATTAAAATTCATAACATGGACATATAATGACTTGCATAAATGAGTTTTGCAATATTAAGTCATGCTGGTTTTTCTGGAATAATTCTACATTGATGTCTTATGTTTACAATATTTTATTTAGAACATATATTAATATACATAGTAAAGAAGCATCTGTATCTTTTTGTACTTAGTTGGGATTTCTATCTTTTGTTTTTAATAAAACAAAAAGAATTTTAAATATCATCTTTGTAAACTAGGCTCTGAATAATTTAAATATCATTTTATTTAAGCAGTCCTTAAAGATTAGGTTAACTTTTCTGTGTGAAAGTACATAGGCCTGACATTGAGTGACTTGTTTGGGCTGGTCATTTTTTCTGACTCTTCTGTAAAGACTCTATTTGAAATTTTGCTTTCTCTTAAGAGCACTTTTGTTACTTTTCTCCTGAAAATTTTCTAAGAAATCATTCAATTTATTCAGTTTTTTTTCACATTTTTACAAAATTGAGCAAATCAATGACTTAAAAAATGCTCTTCTTTTTTAGCATTTAAAAAGCATTTCCCCCTTTTACTCCCTTGATTATAAAAGCAATTAATTTATGAATTTTATCTTTTAAATGACCTGATACTGGAATTATTAACTGAACATGACTCTAAGCATTGCTTGAGGTGTACCACATAGGAACTGATGTGTATGTTTCATCAATACCATTTTATTTAAATTATGCAATTTTGGTTTTAATTTCCTTTATAACCCATGATTTTTTATTTTTTATATTTTTATTTTTTATATTCTTATTTTTTATATTTTATATTTGCTATTTTTGTTGTAAGATTGATTAGAGGTGTAGGATCAGAAAACTTTCTATTTTTCCTTTACTTTTTGAAATTGAGAGTATGTGTATGTATGTATATGTGTCTGTATAATTTACCTGTTACATATACGTTTAGTTTATGTGTTAATCACACACACACACACATACATATGTATTCCAAATTCCACACACATATGTGTCCATGAGTATGTATAGATGTATGTGTGTGTGTTTATGTATATTTTTGTACATATGTGTGTGCATATATATGTAGTCCAGATTCCACTTGATCAATAATTAAAATTTATCTGATGAATAACTTGTCTGATCAATTATTTGATTTAAATATATTCTAGTTTGGGGTAATATTGCCCTCTCAAGGACCAAATGTAAAGCATTCAAGGCTTCTGCTTACTTTTTTCTGTAGGCTCTGTAGGTTTTGAATTTAGATGTGAATATATTGTCTGTAGGTGTAGGTTTTCATGACTGTTAGGTCTTCACTGTGGATTCAACACTTTTTCATTATAGGGAGGCTGCCTCTGAGTTCAATGAAATTGAACAATTTTTTCTCTCTCCACAACAGAGCCATACAGCACAAAACCATCCAAGTAGAGAGTGCTGTGCTCTCCTGTGGAATGATATCCATGTGCCCAGAGGGCAGGGAGGTCAAGCAAGGAGGTTCATGCAACTGCCACCCCTCTGGACCATAGGACTCAAAACTAGAAGGGAATTATAGAGGTGATGTTGTCACTGCTGCAGCAAAGCTACAAGAGTCAGAATTCATGTGAATGGGAATAGTTCACAGAGAAAACTACTCAAGAAAATATTTTAAAAAGCAAAGAACATCATCTGTCAGACAGCAGGGAGGTCAGTTTTATGAATGGCTTCTCCAAGGGAAGCACAAAAGGAGCAAGCTGTGCCACGTGTCTTCCCTTGTCCCCCAGGGCTGGTGGTGTGGACAGTTCAACTGGAGTTGGGTTCCACAGTGTCTTGCCCCTCTCTACCATCAGTTTTTAAAGCAATTTTTAAATTATCTGGTCTTCTCTGTGTGGTGGTGTGTTCTACTTGGGATTGAATTCAGTGGCACTGACCATGGAGGCCACATCCCCAGCCCTATTTGGTATTTTATTTAGAGACAGGGTCTCACTGAGTTGCTTTTTGCCTCGCTTTTTGCTGAGTGTTGACTTTGAACTTGCAAGCCTCCTGCCTCAGCCTCCCAAGCCACTGGGATTTCTGGTTTCTTAATACTTAATTTATGAGATGTCCCTCAGATCTCCATGTCAAAATCTGATTATATCATCTGCTTTTATTTTTCCTTTTTGTTGTTTCATACAGAATTTTTATTTCTTTCTCCTTCCATTTGTAATGGGCTCTGAGAGCTCTGTTCACATAGTCTCATCTCCCACCCTCTCAGGACCTTTCATGAGAACATTCCACTCTTAACGAGCTGTAATTTCAAAATACTGTCTGCTCTCATTGGGCAGCAATGAAGAACCACTCATCAGAATTCTGTTTCCTTGAAACTGTCTCTTGTAATAAACATCCTGATATGTCTCTGTTTTTTTTTTTTTTTTCTTTTTCCTTCCATCAAATACTGAATGGACTCAGCCAGTTGATTGCTTGATATCAGTTTTTCTCTGTATGGATCACCTTAGAAGAAGGGGAGTCAGTAGCCCCTTTAGCTGGTACTGGGGAGGGTGGGGTATTACAGGAAGTGGGTTAGGGAGGGCGGTCTACTGCCTTAACTTGGATTTGTCCTTGAATGTCCTCCAACAAAATCTATTTATTTTCTCTGAGGACTGCAACCCCCTGAGGCTTATTCTGTCAAGCCCTTCCTAGGCTCTCCATCTTGCCCTGTGTATCTCTGACCCTCTTCCATTGTGAAAGTGCCTGGGGAGATAATATACGAGTGAACTGTGGACCTTCCCTTTTGGGAGCATCTCCAGGCTAGCCTGAGGTCTCAGCTGACAGAGGTTTTAGATCTATCTTTAGTTCTTTAAATTGCTGGGCACAGTGGTGTTCTCTAGTCCTCCCAGCTGCTTAGGAGGCTGAACCAAGAGGATGGCTTGAGCCCAGAAGTTTGAGGTCAGCTGTGCAAATAACCCTGTGTGTAACCCTGACTCTTAAAAAAATACTTTGAGATTGTGGCCATTTTCCTATTTTATCCAAAATAGTCATTTCTCTCTCTCTCTCTCTCTTTTTTTTTTTTTTTTTTTTTTTTGTGTGTGTGTGTGTGTGTGTGTGTGTGTGCTGTGTATGTTTTTAGGTTCTTCTTAACTTGCAATGATGTTATGTACTGAAAAAGCCATCTTAATTAGAAAGTGCATTTAATACTCCTAAGGCATCAAATATCATGACTTGGCCTAGTCCACTTTAAGCACGCTTAGAATACTTAGCAAAATTATCTAACGTGAAATAAAGTGCTGAATAAATCATGTAATTTATTGATTATCATTCTGAAAGTGAAAATCAGAATGGTTGTATGAGTATGCTTTTGCACCATCATGAAGTTGAAAAAATAATTAAGTCAAACCATCATAAATCAGAGAAATCTGTGTGTGTGTGTGTGTGTGTGTGTGTGTGTGTGTGTGTGTGTTTTGGCAATGTTTCTGAGGGAGAGTGAAAATAAGAAAAGCTGTATTTAAACATAAGAAACACTAACTTAGACTTATGTGCTTTTAAATAGAAGGCTTTAAACTTACTAAAAGTCATCTGCTTTTGGAAGTACAGAAGATGTTTGGCAAAGAGCCTTAGTTCAACATTCCCTATCTATTAGGAATCTGTGTGAACCCACCAAGAACCCTTCTGAAAGGTCCTTCTCATGTTTTCTAAGCCTTACTAATTGGGCAGGGAGGTACTATGAATAATTAGGAGAGGAGGAAATTGCCAGATTGATGAGAAAACTGGAATAGAGGCCAAGACAGAAGCTTTCATTAGTAGAGACAAAAGCAATGAAATATGGTGTTTTTTCATTACAAAGTTAAGAATTATATTTTGCTGCTTTGCTTTTTCTAGTTAAACACAACAATGGGGACATAATCTGATCATTAATTAGTATTATTAATATAATACCTTACCACTCAAACTTTCAGGAGGTTGGTTTCCACAAGTCCTAGATCTGCAGTTGATTGCAACCATAAGAAAGTGGCATCTAGGGGAGTGCCCAGTTCCACCTGGTCAGCACCACATGGATGATGGATTCAGCAGGATGATTGTTGCTGTCATTGTTTCCTATAATGAGCACAAACTCCATGCCACATTTAAATAAAAGCCCAATTACATCTCCATAGCTACAAATGCTATTACCTTTTTGTCTGGCTATAAAAGTTAACGAGTTTCCTATTGCTTTGCAAAGTTTGGAAATAAAATGGTTCAGAGAGATGCTACATAATATATATGAGGTCCACTCTCTGCTTTGCTCTTTTTTTTTTTTTTTTTTTGGAGGACCTAGAATTTCAATTATTTTACCTTTTAATGCTTTTCATTTTACAATATGGCTTGCTCTGCATTATTTTCTTTGCTTTTTGGACATAAGTATAACAAGGGCATTAAATATAACTAAGCAGCATTGAAGGAAATTGCATCAAATCTGCTGGAGAGAACTGAAGAATGTTTTTATGGGCTACATGTTTTTAGAGAAGATACACAAGGCTGACAGCCTAATAAAAAATTTAATAGCATATGTTCACCCATTTGCCACAGGCTTTCAAGGTCTTTTCCAATGAGAATGAGCAAGGGAATTTTCCAGATAGATTCTCAATTGTTAATCACCAACTGACCTCTATATTGTGTTGTCCATCTTATATACGTGAATCTGAATTTGGTTTTCTTTCTCCCTGCATTGCTTGACTTTTAAGAATTCGGTCATTCTAGAGAAAGAGAAGTCAAAGTGACTAGCTCATGACTATCTCCAAGAATTTAGATTTTTTTTTACGTGTTTCAAAAATCATTCTAAAAGCAAAGATAAAGTTAATATTTGTTCTCACTGTATTTAGTACAGTCAATCATCTTACCAAAGAGAAAACTAAGGCCCAGAGCCTATTTCACCCAACCATGTGCAGGTCTGGGAACTACACCGTTATGTCATTTCTCAAGAACATCTGGAAGGATGAATTTGAGCTTGTGTGCATGAAAGAATCAACAGACACCATTGTCTAGTATGAGAAAACTGTATTTATTTGGGTTTGTCTCTGTGTCCTCTATTCTGTACCATTGGTCTACCTATTTTGGTGCAAATACCATGCCATTTTTGTTACTATTGCTCTGTAGTTTAATTGAAGTTCTGGTATTGTGATACCCCCTGCTTCACTCTTCCTGCTAAGGATTGCTTTAGCTATTCTGGGTCTCTTATTTTTCCAAATGAATTTCAAGATTGCTTTCTCTATTTCTATGAGGCACATCATTGGGATTTTAATTGGAATTGCATTGAATCTGTATAGCATTTTTGGTAGTATGGCCATTTTGACAACATTAATTCTGCCTATCCAAGAACATGGGAGATCTTTCCATCTTCTAAGATATTCTTTAATTTCTTTCTTCAGTGTTCTGTAGTTCTCATTGTAGAGGTCTTTCACCTCTTTTGTTAGATTGATTCCCAAGTTTTTTTATTTTTTTGAGGCTATTGTGAATGGGGTAGTTTTCCTAAATACAGTTTTCTCATACTAGACAAAGGGGCCAAAAACATACAATGGAGAAAATATAGCCTGTTCAACAAAGGGTGCTGGGAAAACTGGAAATCCATATGCAACAGAATGAAACTAAACCCCTATTTCTCACCCTGCACAAAACTCAACTCAAAATGGATCAAGGACCTTGGAATCAGACCAGAGACCCCACACCTTATAAAAGAAAAAGTAGGTCCAAACCTTCAACATGTCAGCTTAGGATCAGACTTACTTAACATGTCTCCCAAAGCACAAGAAATAAAAGCAGGAATAAATAATTGTGATAGATTCAAACTAAAAAACTTTCTCTCAGCAAAGGAAACTATCAGCAATGTGAGGAGAGAATCTACAGAGTGGAAGAAAATCTTTGCCACTCATACTTCAGATAGACCACTAATTTCCAGAATAAATAAAGAACTCAAAAAACTTTACACCAAGAATACAAATAACCCAATCAACTAAGGAAATGAGCAGACACCTTCACAGACGAAGATCTACAAGCAATCAACAGAAATATGAAAAATGTTCAACATCTCTAGTAATAAGAGAAATGCAAATCAAAACTACCCTTAGATTTCATCTCACCACCCAATTAGAATGGCGATATGAAGAATACAACAACAATAGGTGTTGGAGAGGATGTGGGGAGAAAAGGTACACTCATACTTGCTGGTGGGGTTTCAAATTAGTGCAGCCACTCTGGAAAGCAGTGTGGAGATTACTCTCAGAAAACTTGGAATAGAACCACCATTTGACCCAGCTATCCCACTCATGGCCTATACACAAAGGACTTAAAATCAGCATACTACCAATGATGCAGCCACATCAATGTTCTAGCGCTCAATTCACAATAGCTAGATTGTGGAACCAACCTAGATGTCCTTCAATTGATGAATGGATAAAGAAGCTGTGGTACATATATACAATGGAATATTACTTAGCCATAAAGCAGAATAAAATTATGGCATTTGCAGGCAAATGGATGTAGTTGGAGAATATCATGCTAAGTAAGATAAGCCAATCTCAAAAAACCAATGGACGAATGATCTCACTGATAAGTGGATGATGACACATAAGGGGGGGTTGGAGGGGGGCAAGAATGGAGGAAGGAAGGACTGTATAGAGGGAAAAGAGGGTTGGGAGGGGTGGGGGAAAGAAAAAATAACAGAAAGAGACAAACATCATTACACTATGTCCATGTATGATTACACAAATTGTATGACTCTACTTCATGTACAACCAGAGAAACAAGTTGTACTCCATTTGTTTACAATGAATCAAAATAAATAAATTATTTTAAAAAACACAATTATATAACACTTCACCCCCCCAACCCCCCCAAAAAAAGAATCAATAGTGCTTCATGAGGGTTAGGTGAGAGGCAAAAATATTTGGTATGACACATTTCATGTGCAGTGTTTACTGGATCCCATAGAAAAACTAGCACCATACCAGGTGCTGGAAGTTTGAAAACAGGCATTAATCGATCTTCATGGGACTCTTCTTCCATAGTTTGAGATTGGGAATCCTAGTGCAATCAACAAGTCAACTTCCAGAACTAGATTAAGTAGAGAAATATCCTCTCACTAGAAGTGAGAACAGAGATGGAACCCTTGGAGGAGGTAAATGGCTAAAGGGAAATTTGCAACTGACCTGGAATAGGAGGGTGGGTGTGATTGGAGGAACAGAGCATCAGGTTGGTAAAGCACCATTTGTCAAGGCTGGAGGGTGGACACTGCAAACTATGAACCATGTGAAAAACTGTGTCAGGGTGAGAATTGGACAAATGCAGGGAGCATATTTGGGTATGCATTCTTTCGGATTCAATCATGTGCCCCAGGAAATAGGGAGTATGAAGGAATTTTAGGTGAAGGGATAATATTTTAGATAGAATTTTCATCATAATCACCCTGACTGCCATCTGTAGAAGGGTTGAAAAGTTTCAAAACTAAAAATAGGTGATCTGTGAGGAGTAAACCAGATAACAATTTACAAATTTTAGCAGTTATACTGGAGAGGTGGGGAGAGAAACAAGTAGTTGATGGGGAGGTGAAAAGTGGAGGGCCTTGGTCATCTGTCTGCCCCTATGTTTGACCAAGGTCACTGAGACTATCAAGGACAGACCACATCCTTCACTCTAGCACTCCTTCATGCTGCAATCAGGGCTGAGCCAGTGGATGCTCCCCTGGTCATTTCCATATTTACCTTCCCTATCACCACATGCCTTGCTTAGACTCACCTGTGAAGAACTGGTAAAAAGACAGACTTGCTCTAGTGAGGAGTCCCAGAGACTACTCCTTGTAGGTGCTGTTCTGGCTGTATACACAATGAGACTAAGCCCATGTCTATTACTGGGTCTTAGAGATCTTCCTTTAAGTGAAACAATGATTTATTACCTAAGTGTTCACTGATGATAAACAGAGACAATTCAGGGATTCCTGTGGACCTCTTCTTTCTGAGTGATTGGGGTCAAAAGATTTTTTAAAGTAATTACAAAGAAATCTTATTCAAACTATTGAGTGTGTGAGTTGAAGTCATTGCCCTTATTTTCAAATTGTGGTAATATGGATAATAAAGTTGATCATCTTAACCATTTTTAAGTTTACAGTTGTGTGCCATTAATAAGTTTACATTGTTGTGCAGTTATGAACCACCAACTCAACTAAATTGAAACTCTGTACCCATTAAAAACTGTTCCCATACCTCCCCCTATGTCATTCCCTGGCAACCAGCATTCTACTGTCTTATGAATTTGACTACTGTAGTGCCTCATAAAAATGGTAATAATGGAGTATTTGTCCTTTTATGTTGGCTTAGTTCATTCAACATAATGTCCTCTAGGGTTGCCTCCATGTTGTAGCAGTTGTCAATCTTTTTTTAAAATTTTAAGGCCTGAGTAATAGTCTCTTGTAAGTACGTACCACATTTTGCTCATTCATCCATTGGTGGACATTTGGGTTCGTTCCACCTTTTGTATTTTGTGAATAATGCTAGCTATGAACATAGAGATGATCTCTTTAATCATAGGTGCTGGTCCTCGCCTATGGCATTCCTTAATGATAATGGCATTCCTTTTTACTTCTCTGTTCTTTCCATAAGTGGCATCTGTTGCTGATAAATGAAAAAGTATGATGGATGAGGTATCTCATTAATGAAAGGATAAAGACAAATCTTTATAATTTAGTCTTTTTGTCTTGAAATTTCATTATCCACTTACTGGGCTAATGAGGAAGAGGAAAACAAAACAAAATCTTGTGGAAAAGCCTAACACACAGCCTGTCACCATGGTTCCTGCCCAGCAGTTAGGGGCAGAGAGGAAGGCAGAAAACATTCATCTGGGACATGGGAGATGTTTAGAGAAACAGGTTCAGAGTAATGATATTGTGAGGGAAGCTGCACATTTAAGGATCTTCATGCAAAAACATTTCTGGCCTTAGTCACTGAGTACTGGGGTTTTCTTGACACAATCAACAGGCAGCTGTGGGGCATATGGGGAAGATTGTTTTGCCAAAGCAGAAAACCTCAAGCCTGGAAAATAAGAGACCTTAATTCCCTGGTACTCTTCCTTGGCTATATGAGTAGCACAGCTCCCAGAGTGGAATCTATTCTGTTATGTGCTGAATTGTGTCTACACATTCATAGGTTAAAGTCTAATCTCCAGTACCTCAGAACTGTGACCTTATTTGGAGATAGGAGTTTAAAGAAGGTCATTAGGTTGGGCCCTGATCCAATCAAAATGAGAAACTTGAATATAGGGACACACTACACAGAGGAAGATGTCTGATGACATACAGGGAGAAAGATGGCAATCTGTAAGTTAAACAGAAACCTGGAGCAGACCATTCCTTCATCGCCTCAGAAGGAACCAACCCTGCTAACATCTTGATTTTGGACTTCTGTTCTCCAGAATTTTCAGAGTGTAAATTTTCTGTTGGTTAAGCCACTCAGACTATGGGTATTTTGTTATAACATCCTGCTAAGGTTTGGATCTGGAATGTCCCCAAAGGCTCATGTACTTAAAGGCTTGGTTCCCAGACTGAATCATCAGGCCTACAATCTCACCATTTGATTAATCCAATTGATGGATTAAAATTTTTAATTGTCTATTGGAAGGAGGTAGAAATGGTAGGCAGGTGGGGAATGTTGGAGGAAGTAGGTCCCTGGGGGTGTGCTCTTGGAGATTATATCTTGTCCCTGACCCATTGTGGGTTCTCTCTCTCAAACTCTTTCTCTCTCTCCCTATTTCTCTCTCTCTCCTTTCTGGCTGCCATGAGCTGAGCAGCTTTCTTCCACCATCTGCTATGAAGTCTTGCCTCACCTAAGGCCTAAAGCAATGTAGTTGACTATCGACTCAACCCTGTGAAACTGAGAGCCAAAATAAAACTTTCATCTTTCAAGTTGTTTGTGTCAGTCATTTTGATCACAGTTATGAAAATATGACTAATACACAGTCTTAGCATACCAATGCATGCTCCTCCAACCTTTTTATTGTACTAATGGAAGACACAGGGGAAAGAAATGTCCACATTAGCAGACTCCAAGGAAGTAGAATGACTCACCAAACAAAATTCTGGGTTCAAGGGCAATTCTAAAGCATGGCTACATCTATAGTTATGCATCACATAGCAAAGTTTCAGTCCAAGATGGACAGCATATATGAATAGTATATGCTATGTAACCTGAATGAGTAGTAGGCTAAACCAATCTAAATTGTTGTAAGTACTCTGTGATGTTCATGCAATGACAAAGTCACCTAAAAACACACCTTTCAAAATGTTTCCCCATTGTTAAGCAATATTGTATATCATCTCCCCACTTGAAGAGTTCCATCTGGCATAAAATTAAATATCCATTATTTTTGCTAGAGGATTTTATTAAATTAAGTATGTAACTTGCAAGTAATTTCATAAAAAAATTTTATAAACAAAATCATAAAGAAGTTTTCAATAGAGAAGTTTAGAGTTAACAGCAAAATTATTTTTTTCTTTATACTACAAGTAAAAACATTTTGTTTCTGATAAACTGACTAGAAAATTTTATAATATATTCTTCCTTGGATAGCAGCAATATTGTATTTTAATGAGTAGTCTCACAGTGAATTCAATCATTTATTAAGACAAATTCAGCATTTGGACCAAGGGAATCAATTGCTCAGTTTGAAGGAGAATGATAATAAAATTTGTCACATATAACACGAAGTTATAAAAACTCCTTGGGATGCAGATGTATTTTATCCTTGTTTTTCTATTAAATTCTTCACCTTTCTAAGTCAAGAGTGTTTTGTTACTTTAGCATGACTTTCCAGAAACCTTTAGTTTTGAAGAGCCTAAAACTGTGGCTATGGGACATGTAATGGTAGCTATTTTGATGCCAATGACTACTCCCTGGCTATGCTTTCTTCTCCCCATAATCACATAAAGAATTTAAGCAGAATTAAATTCTTAAATATTTTGCTCTGATACTGTCATCAGATGTTCTCTCTTTGTCTTCATCTAGTATATGGATGTATGGAGCATTCTGTGGCAACAAAAACTTGCAATTGACTTCATTCATCTGCTCATGTGGAGGACTCATGCCATTCTCTTCTTTTGGTGCAGGAAGGCTCTGTAATGCAGCCATCTGTTTTAATCAGCTTTGCATCAATGTCACCAAAAGACCTAACAAAAACAATGTAGAGGAGGAAAGTTTATTTTGGCTTACAGTTTTAGAGGTTCAACCATGGTCAGCTGACTCCATAGCTCTGGGCCTGAGATGAGGCAGAACATCATGGCAGAAGGGCGTGGTGGAGGAAAGCAGCTCAGTTCATGGAAGCCAGGAAGTGGGTAAGAGAGAGGGAGGGAGGGAGGGAGGGAGGGAGGAAGGGAGAGAGAGAGAGAGAGAGAGAGAGAGAGAGAGAGAGAGAGAGAGAGAGAGAGAGAGAGAGAGAGGGAGAGAGAGAGAGAGAGAGAGAAACCAGGAATAATATAATAATATAATCCCCAAGGGCATGTTCCCCAGTGACCTACTTCCTCCAGCTAAGCTCTATGTGCCTATAGTTACCACCAATTAATTCATTCAGAGGACTAATCCAGTCAATGATCAATCCAGTGATTAGGTTACAACTCTCAGAATCTAATCATTTCACCTCTAAACATTTCTGCACTGTCTCACACATGAGCTTTCTGGGGATACTTCATATCCAAACCTCAACACTGTTCTACCCAGTGAAAATTTCTGCTTGGATGGTCTTAAATCTCTTTCCCTTTTCTCTTTAGGATTCCATGCAGTAGAAGTGACATCTGCATTTTTGTGAAAAACTCAAGTGCTGCAATTGTTTTACAGAAACATTTTCAGAAACACTAAAATTTTCTGATTGTTATATGAAATACAGGAGTCTCCTTTTATATGCAATTTTGCTTTCCATAGTTACAGTTACTCACAATCAAACACAGTACAAAAATATTAAAAGTAAAAATCCAGGAATAAATAATTCATAAGTTTTAAATAACTTTTATTACAGTATATTGCTATAATGATTCCATTTTATTATTAGCTATTGCTCATTTCTTACTGTGAATTACTTATAAATTAAACTTTATCATAGATATGTATGCATAGGAAAAATATAATATATTCAGAGTTGGGTGCTATCTGTAGTTTCAAGAATCCATTGGGAATCTTAGAACATAACCCTGTGGATAAGGGGACCAATATAATTGTGATCCTTGGAAAGTGTCCCCCAGAAAATTTTGGTTAATATCTGAAAATATTCTTCTTTAGTTTGGTGAAACACTATTTGACAAACATAAGTGACTTCTTTTTTGAATTATGTTTTTCCTGTAAAACATTTTCTTTTTGATATTATTTCTCTGGATGATATTTCTAAAATTTTGAGTATTTCAGTGATCCCATAAAATTAGCATTTCAGATACTGCTAGAGTCTTCAGTGGTTTCTTATTCTCTGTTATTCAGTGTGATCTTTGTTTAGGATTATGGAAACAATATGCCTAACTAGGAGAGCTCTCGTGTCAGATGGCTATAGAACAATTCTTGATTTGAGCACTCCTAAAAACAAGTGCAGGATGGGAGGGTGGGTGGCAGAGGATAGGTGCACTGGCAAATACATATTTACATTTTTTCTATAACTCATTTCCCCTTGTATTATTGTGGAGGAATCATTGTTAGCAAATGAAAGTAAGAAAAGTTGGATAAATGAAGTTATAAAATATGATTATAACAATGCCTCCACTTACAGAGTTTTTCTGCTGGTTTAAAACCAAACCACACAACAGCTACAAAAAACCCCAGTTTTGAAACTTAATAAACTTTGTCAACCTAGTGTTTAAAAACTTCCAGGAAAACAAAATCAAAACCTAACTGGCAAAAGTTCAGTCTCTCTCAAAATCAAAATTAATAAAATTATTTCATACAATGTATAGATTTTAATGCAAAAATTTCAAAAGACCAAATGGGCACAAATGCAATTCTTTATAAAAAAAAGTTTTGTTAACTCTCCTTTCAATTTTTCATTAATCAATTTCTCCAGGTTCAGATCAACAGGAACCAGACTGTCCTTAATACCAGTAGGGTCAAATAATTCACTGAGCTGAAATGTCAGTTCAGTAGGTAATGACTACTTAACACAGCCTGAGATAAGAGATTTGGCCATCAGTAGCACAAGATTCAACATTTACATTTTATCTTTCTCAGTCTGAAGCTCTCAAATTACTCCAGGCCTTTAGAATTTTCTCAAATTTCCTATTCATCTTCATTCATGAATTCTTCTGTGTTTATTTAAAATTTCACATAATTCTTTGAAAGATTTCCATTTTATTAATTCCAAAGGATCAGTAAATTAATTTTCTAATTTAGTTCAAAATTTAAAGTACTAAATATAGAGTTTAAAATACCAGATGAATTAAAAAAGTCTGTAATGGCCCCTAAGTCTGTAGCCACTAGATTTTTTTTTCTATTTCATACACATCACTAGAGGATAGCTTTTAGATACGTAGGAAAGACTGCTTGATGCTATATAATCCTGAAAGGTCTGCCTAATGAATAGGAAGTGGTTCATGAATATTCTTTAGATCTACAAGGGCATCAGGAAATACACTTGTAATTAATTCAGATTTTAAAATAATTAATTATACAATTTTGTAGGATACATTATCATAATTTAACACAGTATAGAGTTTGTAATGATCAAGTCAGGGTAGTTAATACTAACACCTCCTTAAATTTTAAAAAATTAACACATAATAATTATACACATTTATATGGTACAGTGTAATTTTCAATACATGTATTGATCAAACCAAGGCAATTAATATTTTCATCTCATTATACTCTGTGCTAGATCCCTCAAACCCCTCTCTTCTAGTTACTCATAAATGATATGACAGATTACTGTAAAATTAAGTTTTCTGGAGTTATATCTTTTATCTTTGACTGCTGAGTTTTCCTTTTGTACATCAGAGGCCTTCTGTGCATACATTAGTGCTGCTCATTCAGAACTGACTATGGAGTTAGGGGGTTTAGATATAACAGAGGCAGAATTTTCTAAATTTTTATACTCAAATTGATATTTGGTATAGGAAGAAAGAGAGTTATAATATTCATAAGAGATCACTGGGGCCACTTAAACTATTAACATCATGCTAAGGCAAAAATGAGTGTATTTGGTTCTCAGGAGTTCAGTTTCTTAAAAGCATTTTGTAATAAGGGCTCCAATTCTTCAATTAGCTTCATGTCCAGTCTGCTGCATTTTCTACTCATAGGAGTGTTGATATTAAATGAAATAATCCATGCAAAAGTGCTGTGCACAAGGTCTGCACTTCATAGTCACTTGATTGTGTTCCCTTGGAAATTCCATTAAGAAAACATCATGCATCCTGAGGATGTGCAAACCCAGTCAGGAAACACTGCTGAGACACTGCTGAAGTGTTCTACCTGATCAATGTCTATCTCTTCCAAACCTATATTCAGGAGGAAGAGCAATGCAGATATCATGGTCTTTCCCCACTGAAAGTCTATCCTGTATCTTCTCAAATTAGAAACATTCTGCTATCAAATCACTATCTCAAAATCAAAGCTAAGAAAATTAAAGGAAATTCCATAATGTCATTGATTACAGTCTACATTCACATTTCTTCAGGTGACTCCAAAATGACTTATTGAAACTAGAAAAAGATTTGCATCCATGCAATACATTTTGTTGGTATACTCTTCAGACGAGATCAGGAGCGTTACACAGAGGGAAATGAGAGCGAGGAGGGGGCAGGGGTATGAAAAATGGTGGAATGAGACAGACATCATTACCCTATGTGTATGTATGATTACACGAATGGCATGAATCTACATCGCACACAACCATAGAAATGAAAAGATGTTCCCCATTTGTGTACAATGAATCAAAATGCAGTCTGTAAAAATTAAAAAAAAAATTTTAAAAAAGATGGCATGACCATAGATTTGTTGGTATACTTTTCAATACAGATAATTCTCTCCTTTTTCCTTTTGCGATAATATTGATTTATCAAAGAAACTGGGCTATGGAATAGAACATATTCTGAAATTGTATGGTTCATTTTTCTATTTTCCATGGTTTGTACAACTGAGATATTAGATTTGAAAGCATACTTAGATTTGCACTAAATATTTTTGGCAAGAATACAGCATCTGCGATTCACATCACCAGGAGGCACATAATGTTAGTAAGTCTCTGTTAGTGATGCTAATTTGACCACTTGGCTAAGGATAACCACCAGCCTGCTCCACCGCGAAGGTACATTTTCCCCTTTCCAGTCAGCAAGCTCTCTGCTGGGTGATGTTATGGAACTGTAGGAATATGTCATTCCTCATCATCTTGCTTTAGTGCTTTTCAGCATCCCTTGATGATCTTTTTGTCACTTATTTCGCTATAGTTTACCAACTGGTGATTTTTCTAATTTTTCTTTCCTTCTGAATTTATTTATTTTCCTCTCTCTCTCCCTCTGCCTCATTATGACTACTGAAATGCTTCTACTAAAATGTCAATTATTAAAATCTCTCAACTCCACATTTTCTCTCCAGTCTTGCTCTGCTGTACCCTATGCATGAGCTTATGAGTTTATTGGTCCCATGAGCAAGGATCTATTCACCCTGAAATGCTGGCTATGCTCCTAAACCCTGGATCCAGGGACAACTTCAGAGTTATCCCCAGATTATAGTGGTAGGTTTGGAGCCAGAATATGATGTATTTATATATGTTTAAACTTTTGATTTTGAGACAATTATAGATTGATATGTAGATCCAAGAAACAACAGAGATCCCATATGCCCTTCACCAAGGCCCTCCAGTGGTAACACCTTGCAAGACAATAGTACTATATCACAAGCAGGAGATTGACTGTGAGGCAATCCATAGTCCTCATTCAAATTTTACCTATTTTATATGTGCTCATTTATCTATATGGGGATATTTATTTCTATTCAAGTGTGCCTTATTATTTATAGATCTCTTGACAAACACAATATCTCTGATATGTTAATACTAATTCACAATGGGGGTGACTAGGGAAAAATAGATATGCTTTGGATTATGCAGAGGGGAATGAAGGTTGGGGAGGGAGTCTGGGGATAGGAAGGATATTGAATGAATCGAATATTATGACTATGCACATATATGATTATATAACCAATATGATTCTATAGCATGTACAACCAGAAGAATGAGCAGTTATACTCCACTTATGTATGATATGTCAAAATGAATTCTACTGTCATGTTTAACTAATTGAAGTATATAAAAAAGATACAAAACAGATCCATCATAAATCTCTTTTAATAACTTTTTAAAGTAACTGACCTATCACTAACTCAGGACAACTGCTAATTCGTTCTCCATCTGTATAATTTTGTCATTTTAACAGTGTTTATATTAATGGAATACTTAAGTGTGTACCTTTTAAGACTGGATATTATTAAAACTCAGCAGTATTTCCTAAGCTTCATCCAATTGCTGCTTTTATTGCTGAGAATATTCTGTGATATGACTATACCACAGTTTTGTCATTTACTCACTGAGGGATGTTGGGTAATTTCCAGTTTTCAGTTATTATGAATAAAGCTGCTATGGGACATTTATACATAAGTTTTTATGGGAACATAAGTTTTTTATTTTTCTGGGATAAATGCCCCAAGTGTGTAAATGCTAGGTTGTTTAATAAGTATATCATGTTTTTGTAAGAAAGTATCAGTCTTTCCAGAGTGACTTTACCATTTAACCATTTTACATTTCTACCTGCAGTGTATGTTGATCAACTTCCCTGGTATTCTTGCCAGGATTTGGTTTTTTGATTTTGTCCTCATTATTTATTTAATCACCTCTTCTGATAGGTGTGTAGTGATATTTCCTTGTAACTTTAATTTGCATTTTCCTAATGGCTAATTGAACATCTTTGATATGCTTATTTGTCATCTGTGTATTCTCTTCAGTAAAATGCATCTTGCCTATTTTTTACAATTTATGTTTAACTGTTGAATTTTAAGTTTTCTTTGTTTATGCTTCAGATACAGATAATTTGTTGATATTTTGTTCACAAATATTTTCCCTAGCTTTTCAATCTCTTCCTATGGGCTCTGAAAAAGTAAATTTTTGGTGAGGTCCAGTTTACCCATTTTCTTTCTACAGTCCATGCTTTTGGTACCAAGTCTTAAAAAGTGTTTGCCTAGTAATATATCCTGAAGATTTTTCTCCTTTATCTTTTTAAAAAAATTTTCTTAATTTTACATTTTTGCATTTATATCCATGATTCATTTTGAACTTTTAGGTGGTTTTGTATATGCTGTGAAGTTTAAATCAATGCCTTCCTGCCTGCCTGCCTTTCTCTCCCTCCTGTCTTTTTCTCTCTCTCCCTCCTTCCCTCTTCCCCTCCCTCCCTCCCTTCCTTTCCTTCCTTCCCTCTTCTGCTTGCCCAGTGTTCTACAACAATTTGCCAAAAATTATCCTTCCTCTGTTGAAAACCAGTGTATCTTTGCAAAAAGGAAAAAAAAAAAAAAAAAAAACCAAACTCTAATGGTCTTATTTGTGTGAAATCCTTTTTGGATTCTCTATTCTTTTCATGCATATTTTGTCTATTCTTCTGTGAATACTACATTGTCTAGATTAGTATAAATATATAATACCATCAATTCTTGAGTCCTGCATCTGTAGATTCAACCAAAATAGTAGGATGAAAATATTTGGGAAAAAATGTGTCTGCGCTGAATATATACAGTTTTTTTTTCTTGTCATTAATATGTAAATAACAAAGTTAAATAACTACATAGCATTTACATTTTATTAGATGTTATAAGTCATCTAGAAATGATCCTAAAATATATGGGAGGATGTGTGTAAGTAGATTTCATGCACACACCATGCCATTTTAGATAAGAGGCATGTGCATCAATGAATTTGGGTATCAGCGTTGGGGGGTTTTCTGGAACCAAACCCCCTTGGATACCACACATACTGGGAGATTGTATTCCTTATTATGTTGTGTAGTAGAATAAAAATATATATTTATTTGTTATTTGTCTCTGATTTTTTATGAAACAACTACTAAAGCTTGCAATTGTCCAAATGATAGGGTTATTCTTTATTCTTTAAAAATTCTTTCACTGGTATTAATCACATTTCCATCTCTATAACAAATACCAGAGATAATCAGCTTAAAAAGGAAAATTTTTATTTTGCTGATAATTTTTTGAGGTTTTACTCCTGATTGGTTGAACCAATTGCTTTTGGGCCTGTGGCAAAGCAGCACAACATTGTGGGAGCACCTGGTAGAACAAAAGAGAGAAAGAAGAAAAGACTGAGGCCCCACAATCCCCTTTGAAGGCATACATCTAAAGGCCCAAGGGCCTCTAAGGGTCCCATCTCTTAAAGATTCTACTACCACCTCCCAATATAGCCATCCTAGTGATCAAGTTTTTAACAAAGGGTATTTGAGAGACATTCAAGATCCAAACTATTGCACAACATCTGAGAACTGAGTTTGTGCTAACGAGGTGGTGACTTTTGGAAGGGAGTGCTAGATAGTTTCAGGATAGGGGCTGGTTGCCTGAGGATTAGAACTATTAGCACCATCTTCTGACCTCTAGGGAGGAGGCGGCTAGAAAAGGAGCTCAATTCCCAGTGACCAGTCATGTAAAAAAAAAAAAAACTTTAATAGTCTTAAATAATAAGATTTCAAATGGTTCTTTTCCATGAGCATCAATGTGAGTGGTATATAAATTTTCCCTATCTGAAAGCTATGATTCTGTCACTTTTGGGGAAGTCCTTAGTGGACATAATCATTAATCTACCAATCATAGGACCATATGGCTAACCCATTTGCAATAGCCCTGAAGTTGTCTGTTTTGACATTGTAATCACACAGGGTTTCTGGAAACACTCATCGAGCGAAGCATTTTTACTCAGTGTCAGCCAAAAAATGGTCATCCTCAGAGCAGAGAACTGCAATGGTTCAGTGGACTCCAGCAGTTTTAGTTGCATGGATCCCTCTGTGAGTCATACCATGTTGGAACATCTTCCCATCACTGACTATGTTTATATAAGGGAGGACTGGGCATATTCCCTCTGGACTTTTCTGGGCATATTCCCTCTGGGACTTTTCTGGGCATATTCCCTCTGGACTTTTCTGGGTATATTCCCTCTGGATCTTTCCAGCTCCAGAAAGAGCGGCTGATGGGAGTTGGTTGAGCTCTGGGTTAGCTCTTTGAATATACTATTATCGTTTAACAATGGAACTTTGCTGAACCTGTCCCACTTATAAGTGGGATTAATGAGTAACCAGGTGAGGATAGGTAGCTCAGGTCTTAAGGTGACATACAGAACTTTGGTGGCCAGGGACCCCTTTCCATTGTGTCCCAACAGAAAGTTAAAAGTTGGCCTTCGAAGGGGTTGTAATTGGGAAGCATTAGGCAATTTGCATGTCAAATACTGAAGGAGTTGATTCACGCTCGTAGCTGTCTCTTGTTGTCACAGGTTCTAGTCTTATGGGTGGGAGTTGAGGCCACTATTTTTGCAGGACTCCTGAGATCCATTGCCCCAGTGGCAAGGCTCAAACACACTGCACACAGCCAAACCTGAAAAGCCTGGTGTGGTTGGAGGCCCCCCTCCAATGGCAGCCACTTTGAGGGCAAGCTTAAAGGACCGAAATAATCCCCAGTGTGGTACATGTTGTCTCCCATAGCAACGAGGCCTACCCATTGATTTTGATGTTGTGGGTGGGAGCTGTCAAGTGAAACAATTTTTATTAGACATTATCAGGTATTCTCTGATCATCTCTCCAGGTAGCTCCTTAGGAACTGTACTATTAAGCAGGTACCTGGAACTTCTCAGGACCTTAGCAAGCCTTCCAGGGGTTTATAATCCTCACTAAATTTAGGAACCACTTTTTTAGACCAAGGGTTGGTAGTGACCTGATTTTTTCAGTTGGTTTTATTGGAACATGTCATGCTTATTTATTATGTAGTTTCTATGGCCGCTTCCCTCTGCAGCCGTAACAGAGCAAACCGTAACTGAGACCTTACGGCCTGAAAGCCTAAACATTCATTATTTGACCCTTTACAGAAAAATGTGCTAAGCTATGTTTAAGATCATTGGACAGTCTGAAAAAATATTGTTAAACTTCATTTGGCTTCACTTTGGTATATGCTTCTTAGATGCATCAATTTGGGAATCCTAGATCCTTCTTTCTGCATCCAAGCATACTCTCCTGATGTTTTCAGTGGTGGTCATTAATATTATCCCAGTATTGTGAGTGTTGTTTCTTAGTTTTCAGTCAGTGGCTAGAGACAAAAAAGTAAACTGAAGCACAATAAAATGTAAAGAGTTTGGGCAACAAATGATTCATGAAGCAAGCCACTCCAAATCAGAAGTGGATCAGGAATTCCAAGGGAATGCAGTGGAAGTCTTTTATAAGATGAGCGCAGAAGTAAAGCAAAGAAAATATTTGATTGATTATGGTTATGTAGTTATCTTATTTGGTCTATCACATTGGAAAGTCCCTAGTTACATAAGTTCATTGTCTGCTTTTGATTGGTTGATCTTACATTGTCTTTTTGATTAATGTGGACATTTACAAGAAATAGCTCAAGTTAAGTTTCACTTGTTTGCAAATCCAGCAAGGTTGAGAGTGTCCATGAAGCCTAATCTGCTTTCTCTGCTCACCAGCCCCACTGGGTGCTCTCCCCTTTACATTTGCCCGTACTGCCTTGGGGTATCCCTAAATCCCACCTACCCCAGGCCCAGAATAATCTGCACTGTTCTAGGAAGTTCTGTTACTGTAGCTTCCACTCAGCCCACATTTGCCCTCTTCCTTTCCCCCAAAGTTTACCTTTTATCTTTCTGTTATTCTTCATTTCACTGGGAAAAACATAAGAAAAAAAACCAAACATTTGTGACTACTTCATGGCCTTGTTCATGGCCTGCACACCTGCTGGTCAGTCCCTATCTCCTTTGTTCCTGCCACTATGGCCTTCATTTTCTAGTATACTCCAGGTTTTCCCCCACAGGGAAAACATACATGCAGGGCTGTATGTTCAGGGCCTGGGAAATGGCTTAGGGCCACCATCATCAGGTGTCATCTACAATATCATTTCCTTGAGACACCTTTTCATGTGTCTTACCCATATCACAGTTCAAACAACAACAACAACAACAACAACAACAAAAACAACAGCAAATTCTGTTGAATGTTTTATGACAACACATCCTTTCACTTTTGGTGCTTATTACAAAGATAATTATTAATTATTTGTGCATTTATTTCATGAATGTCCCCATACCCAGCTGATCTGAAAACAGGGAAGTTATATCTGGCTTGTAGATTCTTGTACCTGTAATGCCTCATCTAATGCCTGACATAAAGTGAATGTTCATTCAATGTTCTGTTATATAAAAATTTAAAGACCAAGAGATCTTTGAAACAAGGGTTTTATTGAGCTGTTACTAATGCTAGCTAAAAATAAAAAGCAGTCCTGGGATGAACTCCCTAAGCCATGAGCAGCATGGTTGGATAACAGTTGGAAAAATGTCTACCAGATCTAAGAAGCCACGATATTTTATAATAAAACTAAAAGGATAAGAAAACATAAATCATTTGAATTAAGCCTATATCTGCTATTGATAAAAGGGGCAGGACAAAACAAAGTGGGTAAAGCCTTGGGATAGGAAGATATAAGAGAAGTGCTTGCTGCTTTTTGATTGGTTGGTTTTGTAAGCAGAAGTGATGCCGCTTTGATGGCTGACCTTCATTATACAGTTCAGAAATGTGAAGCAGTTTTTTCTTTTCTCATCTTTGGTTCAGCCTGAAGCTGTCAGTTAAATCAGTTCTTCTTATCTCTTCCCTTTCTCCACCCTCTTGACCTGCAACTAAACGTAGGGCATCTCGGAATTCTTTATCAGTTCATTACATTACAGGAAGGAGTGTATCATGTTGGCAGGTTTCAGCAAAGAGCACGGCTCTTCTCTGCTGCAAGGCTTAGCACCTATGTGGAGATATAGTGAGAGAGGTCTCCAGAGTGTTTTAGGGTGACCCTTGAACTCCAAGGAGTTCATTAGGATTGCTAATGACTATGGCAATAGGAAGGGGAGATGCACATTGGCCGAACAAGACTAGAGCTGTCTTTCTAGTGATGTCTACTGATGTCTCTTGTCATACCCTCCACATGGACAGCAGGAGTTGCAGTTTTCAGGACATGCCAGAAGATCTGCTTCTAATTTGGAAGAAAGTAACTTTGAGATGCAATTCTGAGCTGGGAGATTATTGACAAACACTGGGGATCAATATGCCAGCACTTCATTGGATAGTCATATGGACCCCTGGGGTTAAAATAGAAAAATAAAAAAGTAGCTAGGAATGGCCATCACCCGCTGTTGTGCTGTATGGGTGTTGGGTTGCCAAAATAAACACCAACTCTTCATTTTAGAAAACTACTGGAATAAAATAAGGATGGCAATGGCTGGGAGGCTGAGTAGACCTTCATTACAGATATTCAAGCAGATCTCCCAATTATATGCGGAATTGGTTACTGCTGTCATGCAGAACACACTGCAATCAGGGACTCCAAATAAGACCTCTGAAACAGCTTATGAGAGATTAACATGAAGCAGGCAAAAATTGATTTGAGGGTCACATGCAAACAGAGGTGAAATTTAAGCTGCGGAAGGATAAACTCTCAGGCAGAGTGAGAAGAGGCAGAACCTTGAAAAGTGTACCTGTGACCTTGTATGATAGCAGCATGACAAATTTCCCAGACTGCTGAACATGGAACCAAAGTGAGGAAAGAAATGCTTTTCAAGAACCATACCGAATGTGAGGCTGAAGGTTCACATTTTGTTAGATAGAAGAGCATGCTCCACCTTTTCCCTTTATAAAATGTGGTTATTGATGATCCCAGTTAGGAACCTTACTGACCTTTTAGTCCTTGCAATTTGGATGATACAGGTTGTGAAGACAGTGGCAGTTTTCTTCAGTCTTCACTATCTCCTAATCTTTTGCTCAAGCCAGAAAGGATAGGAACAAAAGGGTAAGATATGTGGGCAAACTTTTAAATTTGCTCAATTAGCCTCACAACAAGATAACAAAATCCAACATAGAACGAGAAAGAAGATCTCATGCACTATTCATAGGTATGGATTTTATTTTTCTTTTTAAAAATCTGTATAGTATTTCACACCTTCGTTTTCATTTCTGTCAACCACAGGGCCTTCAACAATGACTAACCAATGATCAACTTTTTTTTTTTTTTTTTATGATTATGACCTCTCACTTTTGGCAAATCTTAGGCCTTTTGCAGCTTATTGTAAATTTAGTATACCTATAGTGACAAATAATGAAAAAAGTTCAAGAGTCATAGGGAACATTTAAAAAATGTCTTCAAGGGGGTTATTTTGATTATTTTAAAGAATTTATTTATTTAATTCATTGTAAACAAATGGGGTACAACTTGTTTCTCTGATTGTACATGAAGTAGAGTCATACCATTTTTGCGACCATACATGTACATAGGGTAATGATGTTTGTCTCATTCTGTTACTTTTTCTTCCCCTCACCCCTCCCATGCTCTTTTTTCTCTATACAATCCATCCTTCCTCCATTCTTTCCTCCCTACTACCCCCCATTATGCATCATCATCCACTTATCAGAGAGATTATTCGTCCTTTGGTTTATTTGGGATTGGCTTATCTCACTTAGCATGATATTCTCCAATTTCATCCATTTTCCTGCAAATGCTATAATTTTATTCTTCTTTATGACTGAGTAATATTCCATTGTGTATATATATACCACAGTTTCTTTATCCATTCATCAATTGTTATTGGCCAAAAAAAAGGACAGTGGAGATGCAGACACACTTCTCTCCGTGTTAGTCCATAAGCATATATAACTCTTTAAAGGGTAAAAAAAAAGAAATTGAAGTATAACTTAATGAAATGTTTGAGGTTGTTATCTTCAACAGAAGGCAAGGTTCAGGTGAAATAAATCAACAGAGTGAAGCCATAGGAACCCAGACCTCACTGTGAACTTCATTCCCTTTATGAATTTTTCCAGTTCTGAGACTGTTTTCCAATCCTACTTTGTTAATGAGAGTAGAGGGTCTTAGGAACAATGTGCTTGGCTAGGGGTAGGCTTTGCTCTTAAAGCTGCAGTGGGAAGGTGCTCTCTGGTGGCCAGAGTTCATCCTGAGGTTGAGAGGATGGTAAGGCCTGACCCAGGCACCCAGAAACTCCTTCCTGCAATATCTGTTGAAGGATGAAAATAGGGAAACATAATAACGACACTGAGAAGCATGCTGATGTTCAGTAGCCACTACAGTAGTCATGCCACTTTTTAAAAAGGCTCAGATTTCCCAAGACCTTCTAGTCACCCTACTTTCTCCAGACATGCCTGACCTAGAGTAGGGGAGGACTCTGTGGGAACTAGTTGGAGCCAATTCTACATGACTCATTTTTGAACTTGATGCTTTGCTCCGCATAGTTAAGGGCTTTGGGCATGAATCCTGTGGGCAGCTAGTATTTGGAACTTTTACACCCCAAAATTGGTGAGGTAGTAGAGAAGTAAAAAGAGCTGATTAGTCTCAGGTTAAGTTCTTTAAGACCTGGCCTGGGTTCTTTGGTGCCAGCATGTGCACCTTGTAGCTGCAGAAAGAAATAGGAGAGGAGTGGAGGAAAAAGTCTTGGCCTTGATGCTATCTGGGTACTTATCCCGGGCATATCTTGCTTGTGTGTTATACTCCACATGGTGGAAGATAACCTAAAGACCTTTGGCTCAACCAGCACTCAGGATGTGTGTCATTACACCATCTGTGGGGATGAATTTTGAGCATTCTTTCAGGTAGCTCCCTGCAGACAGGAGGTTCCTTCCCTGAAAAGCAGAGCAGTGGCAGATGTGAAGAAGGGGGGGCAAGTGAGTGGCAGGAGGGGGGAAGCAGATGGTAGACAAGAGGATCCAGACATGCTCTTCCAGATAAGTTGAGGACTACAGAAGAGAATAAAAAGGGGAAGGAAGAAGAAGAAAGGAGAAAAGAGGGTGAAGTAGAAAAGACAGATAAGGAGGAGAGACCTGAGGAGGAGTGGTGTTATGGGGAAACGTAAAGCTATAATAATGGTATTCACCAGGTGTTAAACTGTCTGTCTGGTGGACAGCCATCCATGAACTGTGTCTGGGAGACTGGCAGAGCAGCCTGCAATTCAATAGAATAAATTAAGTTAGGGGACTGACTTTAGCTCTGAAGAAGAGCTGGGAGTAGACTCTCATTTCTGCCTCTTCCAATGTCTGGATGCAGGAGCCCTGCTTACTACTATCAGGTAGCTGTGAACAGGGTCACAGGAGAAAGTTAAAGACAAAAGTTCTTCAAAAATGCCTAATTGATGAAAGGTTTGCTTTATTCCAATGTAGATATTTTCCTCATGCAAGTCATATTTCCAAATATGAAGCAACTGGATTCCTAGAATGTCATTTCTGTGAGTCCACCATCCCTTCCCCCAAACAGCACTCTTGCCTCCTTCCTCCTTGTCAGGATGAGGACCATCATGTGTCAGCTGCTAGGGAGTCAGACACCTTCAGGTCATTCCCCCCATCTCCCAGGGCATCAAGACAAATGACTCCTGAGGGTCCTCTGTCAACAGATTCTCCTCCTGCACCAGCTACTTCTCCTAGGGTTCTTCCAGGACACATTGTGAGAATCTGTCTGGGGAAACATGATTCAATTTTTCCAGCACTTCCCTCTCCAGAGGTATAATTTCTACATATGGAAATTACAAAGAGAAAAAGTTCAGCTGCATATAAGTGAAGCTCTGACCCTTGGGATTCTCAAAAACTAAACAAGGGGCTCCTTGGAACTGATAAATCCCATCTCAGAAGAGGGCATCTCTTAGGGTCCACACCACTCAATGGTCTGACCCTGATGTTTGCAACATCAACAGAGACAAAAGCTAGTGCATGAATGAATCTCAAGTGGTGAATGTTTGAGGGTCATAGGAAAGAAATATTTTGTATTTTCACCAATACTTAAATAGTACTTTTTTTTTTTTAAAACAGAAGAAGAAAGGTCAGTGCAAGCACTTCAGGCCTGGGTGGTAGAACCGCAGGATGAATGGACTGAGACACTGTGAGTATATTTGACAAAAAGCTACATTTTACTCCCTGCCTATTATTCACAATCTGTGGGTTATTGGGAGGGTATTTTGTCATACTCTGTATTTGTTTCTTATAAAATAGGATTCAAATAGCTTAATTCACAATGTTATTGTATAGTTAAATTAAGATTCTGCTAGTAAAATTCCTGAGTACAATGTATAAAAGCTAACTGTGTGTCATTTACCACTCAGCATTATTGAGATGTACACTGGATACTAACTTAAACAGATTTTCTTGATTAATTATAGTTCTTTCAAGAAAAGTGGGAATAACTCACTACCTTTCCTTGTAAATCCACAAGCCTTCCCTGAAGTACGTCAGATAGATGCTAGATGGTAGATAGATGATAGCTAGCTAGCTAGATAGATGCAATTCTGGTTGTGAAACTGAAAGTATTATTGAGATAACTGTTGATTCATGAGCAGATGTAAGCAATAATACAGGGGAATTCTAATTTAACCCATGTTCCCCAAATGATAACTGCTTACATAAATATAGTATAATATCACAATCAGGATATTGACATTGATTGTAACCCCACCAATCTTATTCATATTTCCCTAATTGTTCCTTATAGTTACTTTGTGCCTATGTGTGCATTTGTGGGAACATAGTCCTGTACAAATTATCACCTGTGGTAAGTGCATGTCTCTACCACCAAAGTTAAAGATGCTTCAGAGTTCTGTTCAATAAATACTCACATTAAAAAAGAAAAATCCCTAATGAGCAACCTAACATTATACCTCAGGAGGTAGAAAAGAATAACCTAATCCCAAAGTTTGCAGAAGGAAGGAAATAAATAAATATCAGAACAGAAAAAAAATAAAAGAGAGACTAGGAAAAAATTCCCGAAATCAATAAAACTTAAAGTTCAGTTTTTGAAAAAAATTGTAAAATGCTTAGCTAGATTTAAAAAAGAAAAGAACACAAATAAATAAAATTAGAAACAAAAAAGGAGACATTTCAACAGAAATCTAAGAAGTAGAAAGGAAAGATAAAGGACTATTAAGAGCAACTCTATGCCAACAAATGGGATAACCTAGAGGAAACAGATAAACTCCCAGAATATGTTATATAGAATATGTAATATAATATGTTATCTACCAATATTGGATCAGGAAGAAATAGAGAGCCAAGACAGATCACTAACAAATAAAGAGGTTTGAAATAGTAATTAAAAACCCCTCCCCAACAAGAAAAGCCTAGGACTACAGGGCTTCATGGCTAAACTTTACAAACATTCAAAGGAGAATAATACCCTGTTTTAAAATTTCTAAAAAAAAAAATGAGAGCTGAATGGAACATTTCTTAACCTCATTTTATAGGTCCAGCATTACCTTGATACTAGAGCCAAAGGTATCACATGAAAACGAACAAGCCAATATATTTGACAAACACTGATGCAAAAATCCTCAAAAAAATTAGCAAACAGAATTCAGTGACATGTCAAAATATTATACACTATGATCAAGTGGGACTTATTCAAGTCCTACAAGGTTGATTTGACATATTGCAAATGATCAGTGTGACATATCACATTGACAGACTGAAAGATAAAAACATGATCATCTCAACTGATGAATGAAAAGCATTCAACAAAGTTCAACACTTTTTTCTTTTTTGATAACACTGCCAATAGTATAGGTAGGGTTGGGAAATTCCTCAACATAATGAAGGGTCATTTTAAGAAAAAGCCACAGTTTTTCATGATGTTAGCACACCCAAAACCCAATGTGCGGAAAAACTGGAAAGCTTTTCCTCTAAAATCAGGTACAAGGCAAGAATAACCATTTCTCTTGCCACTTCTATCAACACTATCCTGAAAAGTACTAGCCATAAATTCAGGTTGAAGGAAAAGAAATAAGAGATATCCAAATTGGAAAGGAAGAAGTAAAATTATCTCTATCTGCAGATTACATGATTTCATATTTATAAAACCCCAACAACTACTCCAAGAAACTGTTAGGAACCAATAAATGTATTCAGTACCGTTGCAGGATACAAAATCAACATACAAAAATCAGTTGCATTTCTATGAAAAAAAGATGATGTAGCAAAAAAATAATCAAGTTAACAATCTGATTTACAATAGCATCCAAAATCAAAACTCAAAACAAACAAACAACAAACAACAACAAAAAAACACAATTAAAAATCCTTAAAAATAAAGTTAACAAGAAAATGAAGGACATTACACTGAAACTGCAAAACATTGATGAAAGAAACTAAAGAAGAAAAACACAAAATAAGGTGGAAAATTCTCATGTTCATGAATCTGAAGAATTTAAATTGTTTTCAAGTGCCATCTACTATACAAAGCAATATACTAATCCAGTGGCAATCCCTATCAAAATTCCAAAGGCTTTTTTCAGAGAAATACAAAAAATAATTCTAAAGTTTATATGATATCACAAAAAATCCTTGTAAACCAAAGAAATTCTGACAAAATAAGTTGGAGGCATCACACTGCCTGACTTTAAATTATGTTACAAAGCTATAGTAATCAAAACAGTATGCTGATAGCATAAAAACAGACATAAATCAGGGGAAAGGAATAGAGATACAGAAATAATTGCAAACATATACAGTCAACTATTTTCCAAAAAAAAAAAGGCACCAAGAGAACACATTTAGGCTGGACATGGTGGCACTTGCCTGTAACCCCAGCAACTTGGGAGGCTGAGGCAGGAGGATCACAAATTCAAAACCACCATTGGTAATTAGTGAGGCCCTAAGAACTTAGCAAGACCCTGTCTAAAAAGAAAAAATAAAAAGGGCTGGAGATGTTTCTCAGTTGTTAAGTGCCCCCTGAGTTCAATCCTAAGTACACAAAAATAATAATAATAAATAAAAATAAGAAAAGATAAGAAAAATCACATATTGGAAAAAAAATCGCCTCTTCAATATATATGTGTGGAAACTGGATTTTCACGTGCAAAAGAATGAAATTGGACCATTATCTTATGCCAGACACAAAAATCAATTTTAAATAGTTAAAAGACCTAAATGTAATACCTGAGCTCATAAATATCTAGACGAAAACATAAGGGAAAAGCTCCTTGATGTTGGCCTTGGAAATGACTTTTTTGGGTACCATACCACAAGCTTAGATAAACAAAGCAAAAAATAAATAAATGAAATTAATCAAACTGACCAGTTTTTCACAGTGGAGCAGACAATCAACAAAATTAAAAAGCAGTCTACAGACTTGGAAGAAATGTTTGCTGACCATATTTCTGATAACTGTTGACATCTAAAATTTACAAAGAACTCATACAAATCAATAGCAGGAAAACAAATAATCCAACTTAAAAAAGCAGGATATCTAAATAGATATTTATCCAAAGAAGAAATAAAAATGGCCAACATGTTAATGAAAAGATGTTCAACATCACTAATTATCAGGGAAATGTAATCAAAACCACCATGAAATTTTAGCACATGCTAATTTTAACAGGTATGACATCATACCTGTTGGGATAACTGTTAACCAAAAGGAGGTAAAAAGTCTTGGTGAGGGTGTTGTATACCTTTACTTGGAATGTAATCCATGAAGCCACTTAAGAAAGCATCATGGAGGTTCCTAAAGAAATGATAAATAAAATGATCAAATGATCCAGTAGTCCTTCTTTTGGGTATATATCCAAAGAAATTGAAATCACCACGTCATAAAGGTATCTATATTCCCATCTTCACTCTCTTACAGTAGCCAAGATATAGAAACAATCGAAATTGATTGTTGGACAAGTGGATAAAGAAAATATATACACATACATTCACATGAAATATATGTATGTGTTTGTGTGTGTGAAGGTGTGTGTTTCATTCTTAAAGAAGGAAGAGATCCTGCCATTTTCCACAACATGGGTGAACCTAGAGGGCATTATGCTAAGTGAAATTAGCCAGACACAGAAAGAAAAATACTACATGGTGTCACTTATATATGAGATCCAAGGAAGAGAGAGAGAAAGAGAAAGAGATAGAGAGAGAGAGAGAGAAGGCAGGCAAGAAGGAAGAAAGGAAGTTGGTCAAAGTTAGATAACTAAAACATGGGTGGTGCAGGAAGCAAGTGAGTAGATGTAGGTCAAAGTATCTGATATATAGAATGAACAAGTCCAGAGGTCTAAGGTAAAGCTTGAAGACTATGGTTAATAATGGTGTACTGGATTCAGGAATTATGCTAAGGGCTTAGATAGTAGCTGCTCTTGACATACACATAAAATGGTTACCTGTATAGCATAATGAATGTTGATTTGCTTTAAATTTATGTGATATAAAATCTTAAAAAATTAAAGTTAAAATAAATGAGAAGTTCTTCCCCAAATGAGAGAGCTTCTGGATGGACTTGAAAAAAGGTAGTGGAATAATTTTTGTAAAATACCATTGACTTATATCTGGGCACATGCTAATTTTAATCTGCCTTTTCAACATTGTACATCAGTTCCCTGCAAGGCATTGTACTGGGCAGTGTGTCAGGAGGCCAGAATCTGACTAGGCAGTGAAGGATATGTAGTAATGCTCCATCTCCATAATGACTCTCTGAATGTCCAGACCATCTGGAACTACTTTCTTCGCAAATTCTTTTTTATTCCCTGAAAATTTCTCCTCATCTGCTTAAAATAAATTGCTCTTTGAGGCAGAGCTCATGGGTTTGTCTTACCTACCTATCTGCAAAGCCCTGTAGGAGATAGCCTAGAGCCCAGAGAGTGCCCTGGGTTGTGATTTGATCAACCATGTGAAAGCGACTTGTGTATCTCATATTATAGATTTCTAATTTCTTAAATTGACTTCTCATTCTGACTGTTCCAACTGCTGCCATTCTTAATCTGTGATCCAATAGTGGGGGGCCTGCACAGAGGAGGGGGCATGAATTCTGGTTCCCAAAGTTTATTTTTCCAATTGTTACTTACCAACATTCTATGACTTAGTCTTCTTTTAATGGTAAACTGCCTAGAAAGAACAAAATGATCCATTTCTGAATGATCAGGTGACAATGGCAGAGCATCTCTGAAATGAGAACTACAAAATGAGATTTGCATCACATCCCATGCCAAACATAAAATTCCATTTATGGAAGCAGGTAGGACTTTTTTTTTTTTTTTTAATTTAAAGACCTATTTGTGAAGATTTTCAGATCCAAACCAGTCATATTCTTTGGAAACAACATATGAAATTGTATGCAGGGAACTGAAGAGATCTCTAATAATTATAGAGAAAAAAGGTCAAGTGAATTTGTATATGATATCCTATGAATATCAAGTCAATATCAGTTTCAGGGTTGGTGTGAATTATCATCTCACCTAAAAGCAATGCATATTAATGTGCCACCAAAGTTCACATTCTAGTCCTTGGCATATTGCCCGTAGACCCTAGTCCCTCCAGGGGAGAATATTGATAAGCCTCAAGGACAACATCCATATCATGTTTGGCATGTGTTGAACATTAGGCAATACCACTATTCTCTCCTCAAGCCACAGGAGAATATTCTGGTTGTCACTCTTTGTTAAGCAATATGTCCATCTTAGATCCATCTGGCTCTGTTGAGACATCTTTGTTCTTATCTGCTGGGCAGGTTGTGTCCTCCTACATCTCATAAAGAAATCACAAGCAACAAAATTTGTTGTTGTTTGTATGCATGTGATTAAAGGAAAGATTTATCTCCAGAGAAATGTTCATAGTCTACCCTTCTTCTTGTTGAGAAGACTTACCCATTAGCTAGGACTCCTGCCCTCTATGAGTGAAGCAGGGGACAGGTGCTATGTGACTGTGGACAAGACACAACCTATGGGCCTTAGTCTCCTCACTCAGAATGACACTGTATCAACTGAACAGTCTTCTGATGAGGGGCTCCCATGGCCCCACATGCTGGTGGGTAGGAGAACAGGAGCCCAGTGGTGAAGAAATACAAGGCCCCATTGCCAGGGAGCTCACAGCCAGGAAATGGAGTGGCCTGCTTTCATTCATGATCAAAATCTCTATTTCAGGCCAATTGCCAAGAGTCATTCTGTAGGAATAATGCCATAGTAAGATGGGAACCCCACTCCTGAGCAAAAATTGCCACAGTGAGTGAAGGGAAAAATGAATGTTATTATCTTAACATTAGGGAAAACTGTAAGCAAAGTTAATCCAAAATAGGCAATGGACACTGGTTTTGCACATTATTTTTAAAAAGACTTTTTAATTATACAAATAATCATATTATGTGTGGAGTAATTTTGAAATGTAGAGGACAGGAGACTGAAAATCACCACATCACTGCTTGCTGCCTGAGAATATGTGCTCCTGACCATGGCTCTGTCTCTCCACCTGCATTTTCTCAAAAGTGGAATAATGACATCCAATCTGCTCTGCAACCAGCTCTGAACTTAAATGAATTTTCCATATTTATATAGTAACTAAATCCCTATGCTGTCATTTTTCTGAATGCAAAAGGAGTTAGTTGGATGAACCATGGTTTGATTATTCTAAAGAACCTACAAAAGTAACCTATTTGTACTTTCAAGTCTGTAACCACATTGGTTAACTAAATATTTGTATATATATTTATTTATTTAGAATTAATTCCTAGAAATTGCATTGCTGAGAAGACACATTTTATGCATATTACCAAACTAATAAGCTTTTTTTTTTTTGATAATCTGCTTTGTTGAGGATAAAAACCAGCATGGCAATGAGAGCTTATTTCTTCACAGCATGTCATAGATCTTCTTTCATGAGTTACCATTGTGACTCCAGATGACTCACTTGAACAAATTCACATGTATCATAGTTTATCATGTTTTCATACTAATTACCATGAAATTTTTTCTCATTTTCCCACATCAAGTTTTCAATAAATGACTTGTGATGTAACATACCTATGACAACCAGTGTGAACTTTAATAATACTCCAAGAGAAATCATGATGCAGGAGGGGAAGAATAAAGAATATTAATTAAGATATTATGTAGCATAACATAATATGTAGTGCAACATTCTCTGAATTATTGCAGTCTTTGGCAGTAAGCACTAACAGGTATTGAAAGCTTTAACACAAATTAAGATCTCTTCATTCCTCTGGTCCCTGGGAAGGTTGTGTGGCTCAGTAGTGAGCACACTGCAGGGTGTAGAAAGGCAGGGCTTTGGGTCTTGTTCCACACCGTAAAGCTATGTGAAGAAATTTGAGCAGATCCATTAAATTTCCCATCTGAAACTATATGAAAAAGCTTGCCAGGTCTGCCTCACATGATATTATAATTCTCAGTGAAAACTGTTATTAAATTAAGGGGTTATGATTAAGACCAACTGGCATAACTGCTTGGGTTTGGTTATCCTCCAGGAGTGATTAATGCCCAACTTGTTTAATTAGTTTTTCTTCAGTGATTTGAAAGGTTACTTTCAGAAGGATGTGGAAACATGATTACACTTGGTGTTGGCTGTAAGCAGTGGTGTCTGGGTCATGACCCATTTGCTTTCACCTGCCCAGAGCTTTACCCTTCAGGGTTACCTTGAAAAGTCAAAAGTCAAGATAATGGAGAAATGATCGCTAGGCAGAGCCAAGTATTAACATAAAAGCCACAATGCAGTTTTACTGTAAGCAGATACACACGCTTGATGCATTGCGTTATTTTAAAATCACAAAAAGTTCTCATTTTGCATTTATTTCATAACTACCTTTGTGGGCCACAAACAATGGAGGTGAGTAAAATCAATAGGTATTTTGGTTACCCTCTCCTGCTGAGCATGATTTTTCCTTTAACTGCCAAAACCAAAAGGATCTCTCCATCTTGTCATGAAGAAACCAGCAGTAAAGAGAGAGGTCTCAGAATTGGTGAGGGATGTAGGATGTGAAGACAGGGAGCTAGAATCAATGCTAAAAAAGAGGAAAGCCCTGGCGGTAGACAGGAGAAGGGAAACAGAAATTGTCAGCTCCTGGTCCTGTTCTAGTCTACACATCTGACGGCGAATTTTTACTCATTATGTTTCATCCTCATTCTAAAGGCAAGGAAATCAGGATTCAGAAATGAGTCACTTTTAGATGCCTACACACTTATTCAATAGATGTTTGAAGTAGCATTGTCTGTATTTTTCTTATGTCCAATATGAAACTCTATCCTCTTCCAGAGTCAGAATCCAGGGCCCTTAAAATCATGAAGTTCATTAATAGTCTAGACAGAACTGGGGCTATATCAAATGTAAATATAAATATCAATGATGACAGTAATAACAATATTTCTAATAATAATAATAAACATTTACTAAGCACTGACTATGTGCAAGGCACTGATTTGAGAACTTATATGCTGCTTTTAATAGGATAGGAAGGGAAGGGAAGGGGGATAGGAATAGAAAGAAAGTGTTAAGAATTTTACATAACGTTCCTATGTACATATATCAATACACCACAGTGAATCCCACCCTGTGTATACCACAAGATTGGGGCCTGACTAGAATAAGATATATTCCATGCATGTCTAATTTTATCAAAATGGACTCTACTGTCATGTAGGACTAAGAAGAACCAATAAACAAAAAAGATAGGGTACAACATGGTCCCTTAGAACGTTATCAGCATTTTCAGTGATTAAAGCTTTTTTCATTCACATTATATATCAATTTTGGTTTGGCCAAGGACTTGCTTTGTTATTTTTTGCTGCCTGGCAGATGTAGAGAAGTATCAAAACACACAATGCCTCTTAAAGCACTCACCTGGAAGTAACACAAAAGCAGATGCATGGACCCAACAGGATTCACAAAGCCCTGTTTGATTGCAAGGGGAGTGGCTGGCCTGGGAAGCAGAGTCAGAAATGCTAGGTGACAGGCAATGACTACCATGCATATGTAATGCCCCTTGCTTCTCCCAAAACTATTTTACAGAATAGGAAATCAGGCGGGGAAAGATTTGGGAACCTGTTGTAAATCACATGCAACTAATACAGAGAGAGCTTAGCCTTGACTCCAGGCAATTTGACTCCAAAGTCTGCATGCTTTTTATTATTTATTTTTTAAATTGCTGAATAACAATTATATATATTTATCATGTATGGCATGACGTTTTGAAATATGTATACATTGTGGAACGAACGGCTAAATCAATCTAATTAACCTATGAATCACTTGTTTGTTATGAGAAACTTAAAACCTATCCTAGCAGCAATTTTCAAGTGAATAATTCATGGTTATTAGTTAGAGTCCCTGTGTTAGCCAGTGGATCTCTTGAATGTATTCCTCCTATTTAACTAAATATTTGTATCCTTTTATCCTCATCGCCCCAATCTTTCACCCTCAATCCATCAAGCCCTCCCAAGCACCATTTGTCTCTCTGTTTATATGAGTTAAACTTTTTCAGATTCTATCTGTAAATGAAATTATGTTATTTGTTCTTCTGTGCCTGGTTATTTCACTTAGCATGATGTTCTCCAGTTCTGTATTGTTGTATCACAAATTAGAGAAATATAGTATTCTGTGGTGTATATATACTGTTTTCTTTTTAACTTTTATTTATTATTATAATTATAATAATAATTATAATGAATTATAGTGAATTAATTGTACAATTAATTACAATTACAAATTAATGTTTCATTGTGATATTTCCATACATTTGTATAATGCTTTGATAGCATCCTCTCTCCCTACTAATCTCTAGTGCCCATTATCCTTTCCACCCCTTGTCCCTTTCCTTTTCATTGATAGGCCCCCTTCTACTTTCTACTTTCATGTCACCTTTCTAAAACTTAATTAATTATTTTTGTAGATTTTCTTCTATGAGAGTAAACATGCGATACCTGCCTTTCTGAAACTGTTCATCTAGGGGAATTTCATTACTTGGTTCTTGTAAATAGTGCTGTGATAAGTGTGGACATGCAGGTACCTCTTTTGTATACTGATTCTGATGCCTTCAGGTGTACACCCAGGAGTGATATATCTCAATCATATGGTGGTTCTATTTTTAGTTTTTAGAGGATCCTCCATACTCTTCAGGAGTGGCCATACATTCCCACTGAACAGTGTGTTAAGTGTTCATGTTTTTGATAATAGTCATTCTCACTACAGTGAGATGGAATCTCAAGGTAGTTTTTATTTGCATTTTTCTGATGGTTAACAGGAAGAGCAATTTTTCCATATATCCACTGGTTTTTACTTATTTTTTTGAGAAGTGTCTGTTCAGTTCATTTACTTATTTATTGACTGGATTACTTGTTTTTTTGTGCTAATTTTTTGAGTTGTTCCTACATTCTGTATATTAATCATTGTTGTTCCTACATTCTGTATATTAATCATTGTTGTTCCTACATTCTGTATATTAATCATTTCTCAGATGAATAGCTGAAAAAGATTTTCTCTTGGTCAGTAGGCTCTTTGCTCTGTTGATTGTTTCCTTGGCTATGCAAAAGGTTTTAATTTTCTGTAATCTTACTTGCCAGTTCTTGCCAGTATTTACTGAGCTATTGGAGGAATTTAGGAAATCATTGTTGGTACTAATGTCTCAAAATGTTTCCCCTATATTTTCTTCTAGTAGTTTAAAGTTTCAGCTCTTACCTTAAGGTCTTTGTTCCATTTTTACTTTACTTCTAATACAGAGTGAGAGATAGTGATCTAGTTTCAGTCTACTAAAGATAGATTTTCAGTTTCCCCAGCACCATTTGTTGAAGAGCCTGACTTTTCTCCAATTTATGTTTACGGATCATCTGTCAAAAATCAGATGACTGGCTGGGCACAGTGACACATACTTGTAATCCCAGAGGTTCAGGAGGCTGAGGCAGGAGTCTCCAAGTTCAAAGCCAGCTTCAGCAACTTAGTGAGGCCCTAAGTAACTCAGAGAGACACTGTGTCTAAATAAAATATAAAAAGGCTGGGATGTGTCTCAGTGATTAAGTGCATTTGTATTCAATCCCCAGTACCAAAAACAAAAAAACAAACAAAATCAGATGGATAGCTGATGTTTGGATTTGTTCTTGTGTTCTTTATTCTATTCTTTTGGTCTACATGCTTATTTTTATGCCAATACCACACTGTTTTTGTTATGATGGCTTTCTATGGTGTATTTTGAAATCAGGTACTGTGATGACTCCATCATTATTCTTGCTGCTAAGGATTGCTTTGCCTATTTAGGGTTTGGGGGGGATCCATTTGATTTATTTTATTTTAATTTTTTTATTTGTTCTAATTAGTTATATGTGATAGTAGAATGTATTTTGACATAGTATACATATATGGAGTCTAACTTTTCATTCTTGTGGTTGAATTACATTAGTCATGTAATCATATATGCACCTAGGAGTTATGTCTGATTGATTCTACTATCTTTCCTATTCCCATTCCCACTCCCTTCACTTCATTTCCCTTTGTCTAATCCAAAATACTTCTATTCCTTCCTAACACCCCAACCCTGATTGTGATTTTTAGGATTATTTTTCCCTAGTTCTGTGAAGACTGTCATTGGTATTTGGATGGGGAATTTCACTTAGTCTCCAGGTTGAATGGGCATTTTAATTCTTCCAATCCAAGAATATTTTTATTTTCTTCCTCAATTTCTTTCTTCTATGTTTTAAAATTTTCATTGTTGAGGTCTTTCACCTCCTTGATCAGGTTTATTCCTAGGTACTTTTCAGGTTATTGTGAATGGAATTGTTTTTCACATTTCTTTCTCTGTGAGTACATACTATTTTTTCTAAATTCATTGATAGACACGTTGATTCCATGTCTTGGTTATTGTAAATAGCATTGCAATGAACATGAAGGCATATATTACACTTTACACCATACCATCACACATTTCTTTCTCTCTGGTTACTCTTGGCTGAGAACTAACCATGTACTAACTATGAACTCATCATTCACAAAACTTTTACTCCTCTCTGTCCTAGAAGTTTTCATCACATTTTACCAACCATCATGGTTTACCAAGAACCATGAGACTACGAGAACAAAGGATACTTTATTCTACTCTCCAGGCAATAGTCAAAATTGAATCTTAGGTTATTTGGCCCCAAAGTCTATATCCATCGTCTTTACTGTATGAAATTCCTGGGAACCCTAGCATAGCTCTGTACTTAATAAATGTTAGGTGAGTAACTACTCTGCACAAGATACAGGAAACTGAAGTTTTTCTCATTTTAGCTTCTGATGCGTAGTTATTTGAGAATAATAGATCATTTTCACAGAACAAAGAAAGAAAAGGCCAGACATAAGGCAATCACCAGCCCATATGATAACTTCATGAGGTTTAGAAAAATGCCTATAATCTCAGCAACTCGGGAGGACTGAGCAGGAGACTCGTGAGTTAAAGCCAGCCTCAGCAACTTAGCAAGGCCCTAAGAACTTAGTGAGACTGTCTCTAAATAAAATATAAAAAAAACTTTATGGGAATATGGCTCAGTTCAGTGCCTCTGGGTTCAATCCCAGGTACCAAAACATCCTCAAACAAAACAACCAAAGGAAAAGAAAAGGGACTCCTTTCTCAGATCATTTTGCTTCTGTTTCTTAGAATTCTGTCTTTATACATGCACTGTTAGAATAAGATCCTCTACTGCCATCTGCTAGAGAATTGTTGTAAAACACATACAAGTCTATGATATCTAGTAATGTGCCATGGTGTCCCTGAAGGATGGTGCACAAACACTTGCATATGGGTGGCTTGACCATGCCTCACCAAAACATTCCTGGTTCCTTCTTTCAACTTTCCCATGATGGATTCCATTTGCATTTTGCTGTTCTAAGAAGCACAGAAGCCAGCTTTGTTGTGATGATATAATAGCAACTAGACAGAAATAATTTGTCAGCCTCTCCCATGAGAAAAGCCATGAAAATCTAAAAATGTTCAGTCTTCCTATTCTTTCCATGTAGAGAGAAGCAATTTGGAATCTACATGTGACTAAAAGTTCTTTGCCTTTGTCATTGTTCTGCCTGGCGGACTTTGCAGTGACACCAACTTTGAATGTTGGTTACTTTTCTGTGCAGTAATTGCCTCCACAGCCTGTGTGCCTCATTCTGGGACCACAGTTTCTTCTCTAAGAGCAAGAGCTGGAAAGCAGTCAGAGAATTTGGGATGCATAACATGCATGCTGGTTGCCACATCAGTGAGCTCTCTTCTAATTGCTACTTATCTATTCATTAATCTAGCTGAGTTTCCTGTTACCAATCTAGTCTCTATACCAGATGTTGAGATACATCAATGAAGAAAACTTTACCTGAATAGTTAACTTGTGTTTATTTGCCAGATCAATAATTATTTGTAAGTAGAAACCCTATGTTATTCTGCAAGCCCCACCCTTGTAACCTAGAATAGCTCCAAGATCATCAGACATGCATAATGAGATTATATTTTTAGCACTGCATGATGCTAAGAATAAATCTTATATGTGGTCCAGTGTCTCATAGGTACCAGTTTATATGAGCTGCTGAATGAACAGCCTGGATTTAATCTTCACCAGTGTGGTAGTCAGCTTTCCATAACTGTGACAAAATACCTAAGTGGATCAATTTATAAAGAGGAAAGATTTATTTTGGCACAGTTTCAGAGCTTACTGTCCATGGTCACTGGGTTCTGTTGTTTTGGGACCTGGGGCAAGGTAGCCCATCATGATGGGAAGTGTGTAGTGAGCAAAACTGCTCATTTCATGGTGGCTGAGAAGCAAAGAGAGAAGAGAAGGAGCTAGGGTTCTAATATTTCCTTTGAAGATACATCCCAGTGACCTCATTTCCTCCCCTAGGCCTTACCGCCTAAAGATTCTGTTACCTTCCAACACTGTCACTGGCTGACTGCCAAGCCTTTAGTCCATAGGACTTTGGAATATCTCTAAACCATAACACCTAGTCCCCTGCTTTCAAAAAAATACTTACTATTTTAACACAAGCATTTATCAAATATTCAAACTGTGTGGGAGAATTTAAATGATAGTATGTTGATTGATATAAACTGACAACATTAATATTAATAGTTAGAATTTGTTGAGAGAGAGACTCCTGTAAAAATAGCTTTATAGGTCCAGACTTACTAGGAATAAGTAGACTAAAAAAAAATATTGTTATTGCCCTTAGATCAGAACATGTTGTCTACCTTGCTATTAATCTAAGTATTTGACAATAGTATCCATATATTGATGGATAAGTTAATTTCTTAGGTAGGAAAGTAGACCCTTAAACTACAGCTCTAAAGTGTATTGACTACCAGATCGGTGGTCAAATTGATAAGTTATCTTTAGCTGTGGGTTATCGGTATACATTGTTTAATACTTTTACCAGAAGCTCAAGTAAAGACAAATTTGAAGCTGCCACAGCCACAGAAGACAGAGTCAAGTTTTAAAAAAGATGACATTGACAGATGAGAATGAGGAGCTACAGAAAAATGAAATTAAATTTATTAGAAAAAATGGAATAGCCTGTAGTACAAGAAGTCACTTGCGAGGTATATAGGATTTCTGGCTTGGTGATGACTCATGTAAGGAATGAATGAGATTTTAGACAAATGAGACTCCAGATGAAAAAATCCTGTGATGAGGACTACCAAAATATAACAATTGAAATCTAGCTGCCAAATTAAATGGGGCATAGTTCCACTGCTTTGTCTGGGGATATTAGTATAGCTATAATTATTTTTCCTTTCTTTTTATAAAAGGAAAAATGGAATTAGGTTATGGTCAGTTCATGGTAACTCATTCAGGAAACTCAGGACATAACATCCTTGGGTAAATCATTTGGTGTAAGCATGACATTCCACTTCAAGGATGATATTGACAAAGAGAGTGTGACATACATAGATGACAGGGAATTTGAAAAAATGCTTCATATATAGAAACCTAGAATATCCAAGGAGTAATAAGAACTAATGAAAGATATAAACATGGAGCTGGGTTATTGAACTAACCTGACTCAATCTCTAAATTGTTCATCTTCCAGAAGAGGAAACTAAAGTCTGAGTAGCTCGTTCAATTCCCCAAGACCAAAACTAGCTAGAGACAGAGCTGGATCTAATGTGATCCTAAGCCACAAACCTGTGCTTTCTCACTTTATTAATATTATATCTTTTACTCAGAGCAAGCCCAGTCTCATAGCCAGAAAGAAAATGAGTTTCTTCCCTCCATAAACTTATATAAATGCATATCCAGTATCTATTATCTTCACTGGTTTCCTTTAAAGAACAATCTTGTGAATATGTAATCCCTGTATTCTGTGTATCTCCAAAGAACAGAATTGGGATCAAGGGGAGAAAGTTCCAAGACAACAGAAATCAGTCATACAAGTAAATATATAATAACAAAAATTTTCGTGGAATGAGGTAGACTGTCTCTTAGAGTGTATTTCTCCACTGCATGTACTTTGAAGAGAGAGTCTGGATTTTAGGAGACTCTATGGGGTAATTCACAAGGTCCTTTCCGACTCTATGTTTGTTTGTTCTCCTGATTATGACTTCCAGTGCCAGCTTACTGTCCAAATACCAATCCATAAATGTGGCTTCACCTTTCCTATGAGAGTTCTTCTTCTTCCAATTTCAAAAGTTTTTATTTTCTTTCTTTTTTTGGGCGTGTGTGTACTGGGGATTGAATTCAGGGCACTTGATCATGAGCTACATCCCCAGCCCTATTTTGTATTTTATTTAGAGACAGGGTCTCACTGCATTGCTTAGTGCTTTACTTTTGCTGAGGCTGGCTTTGAACTTGTGATCCTCCTGCCTTAGCCTCCTGAGCTGCTGGGATTATAGGCATGCGCCACCACACCCAACCAAGTTTTTGTTTACAAACTCAGTGTGGATCAGTGTTGAAATGATTGGGCAAATTCCTTGTTCCTTGATATAAAGTTACTTATGGAATATATAAACTACTCAAGGCCTTTAGGAATGTTTAAGTTCAGTTTTTTCAATATACATAGATGATTCCCTATTCTGGTAACAATGGATGAACTTTCTGAGAAATGCTAGGTAGTTTTTCAACAAAGAGCAATGTATTTCTAATGATCCCTATGTTTTCTTCTTCCCAGAAGATGACAAACTTCCTGTGTATTTAGGGGTAAACCAATTCACCACAATTTTCCCCTATTTTTATGTTTTCAGTGTTGAACTACTGAGGTTCTGTCACTTTTATTTGGGCAAAAATAACTGGAGGAAAATGCTCCAATTATTTTGATTCAGTTTTGTGTTACAGACTTATAGAATATTAGTTTTCTTATGGTTAAAAGAATTTGTGAACAATATTGAGAGAGTTTTCCCTCAAAAATGGTATTCCTTAGTACTTATATAATATAAATGAATGGTTCTAGAATAAATACTACAGAAAACACAGTATGATACCAGTTGGTAAAGAAGAAACTATGTCTACCCCTGAAGTGTTCATGGCATAAATCTCTATTACCTGAGTTCCCCAAGCAAGGAGGAGATAGTGCCACTAACCTCACAGAAGGGAGATCTTCCCCTTCTGATCTGGAAGATCGAAAAAGACTATAGAAGACATGACATTGGTTCTGGTCAAAATGGGTAGATGTTGGTCTAAGGGTGAAAACGTATAGCTTGTAATATGAACAAGTTCTGGGATCTAATATACAGCAAGAATGGTAATGAATGTGTTTAATCTGGTTTTGGTAATCATTACAAAATGTAAACATGTCAAAGCATCATGCTATTCACATTGAATGGAATTTAATCTTTGTGAAGTAAATAGTTAAAATGTATAAATTAAATGATTTAGAAAATAAAATAATGGTATAAACCATCATTATTGTCAAATAATCTGCCCTAATACAAAGGAGATATGAAACTAGAATATTCTCCAATGTACAGAAAGAGACAAGAAAGGAAAACATAAACAACAAAAGTCAACTCTAATATAACAAATTACATTTGACAACTGATTAATATAGAATTGGACAGTAAAATTTGACAATGTTCATTTCACAACCTCCAAATGTGAGAGACAATTAGGGGACAGAGAATAGTTTGGACTTGCCTATAAACTTTATGAATCTGATATAATTTTCCAGATTTGCATGACATATTCTTTAAGAGCATTCTATTCTTTCTGGTCCAGACCTTGATGAATCTGGCCTCTGTGTGCCTCCTCTCCTTCACTTTGGGGATATTTGCCCTTCCCATGCTTTCCTGTGGGAACACACAACCTAAAAATCTCAGTGGTTTTTACCAATGAACAGATATTTCCCATCTGGGTTATATATACGTGGCTCTGACTCATGGTCTCCTTTGCTTCAGGGTCTAGGCAGAAGGAGATACCTCACTCTTGGGAAATGCTGGATTCATATTAGAGTGAAAGGTCTGCTTGTGTTGTGGGAAGGCTGAGGATGTTGCAGGAGTAAGCAGGTCCCTCAGTTCCTGTGTCCCAATCAGGCAAGATTACTGGTGCCACAAACAAACCACCAGTGGGTGCACGCATCAAAGACTTACTGAAAGCAAATGTTCACTTGACATAGACATGAAATTGTACATTCAGTCTCCAGCGTAAGAACAACCCTGGTTTTCTCTGAGGATCTTATTTATGTACCTCTTTAGTTACGGGTTTTGTCAGGCCTGCAAACCTAATTGATACCAACCAAGTTGGTATGTTGATAGGTCCTTTTTCAATGCTCAATTTGTTTGACTGGTTTATGTTTCAAGGCCTGTTTTGCATGTGAGGAGGTAGTGGGGGGTCTTTGTTCTGCCCTTGTGATTTGTAGGGCCCCCTGTGATCAGGACTGGGACATCCTGTTTCTTTGAGAGAGGTAATTGCACATCCTATTTATTGAGAAAGCTGATTTTATTTCCCTCCTTAACTATGTGCCTGTCATCTCCCATAGTTCCTTCTTGTTCCTATCTATCCTCATTTACCATGTGGACCTTGCACACTGCCACTTCTGGTCCTATTTCATCAGCCCCAGCCAGCCACTGTGGGGCATCTGAGAGCTCCTCATTTGTAGACTTATTGCACATCACACACCAATGGGAGGCAGTGAGCAGCTGGGAGTGGTTAATCTACCACAGCTCTAAACCTCTCTCCTTGCCGAATGGGGGCTTACCACAAGTGTTCTCACCCCAAAACAGTGTAAGAATGTGAGTTAATGTATATGTTAATTGGCTCAATTTAATCATTCTGCAATGAACACATTTCAGGTCATCATGTTGTTTACCATAAATATATACAATTTTTGTGAATTAAAAAATAAAATGTAATTAATAAAAATGAATAAATAAAAATTTAAAATAACTTATTTAATCCTGGCACATTGATTTTCCATGTGAGATTTAAAGTAAAAGGCTTTGTTAACTCTTCTTTTTACCCTCTTATATACAGATTTTAAACTTTTGGAATGATTTGGATTTATAGAAAAGTTGCAAATATAATATAGAGATTTCCCATCCAGTTTCCCTGAAAGCCAAAACTAAGAAACCAATACTTTATTACATTACATTGTTGTTAAATAAAATCCAGGTTTTATTCAGATTCCACAAGTTTTTATACCAATGTTCTTTATTGTTCCTGATATTCAATCTAGGATACCATATTGCGATTATTCTTCATGTTTCTTTGGCCTCCCCTATTTGGTGACATTTTCTCAGTCTTTCTTTGTTATCATGACCTTGTTAGTTTTGAGAAATACTGATCAGCTACTTAGTAGAATGCACCTCAAGAAGGCTGGAGTGACAAGTGCTGGCAAAGATTCCATCAAGGTTAAGTTCACCCTCTATCAAAACATATCAAAAATATGTGACATCAACGTGGTATCACTAGTGATGTTACTTTCTGTCATTTGTTTAAAGTGGTGTTTGCTAAATTTCTTCACTGCAAAGTTACTTTTCTGCTTCTAATCCTCTATTATTTGGAGGTGAATCATTAAGTCCAGCTCACTTGCAGAATGGAGGGTGACGGTGGCTTTAAAGTCCACTTCCTAGAAGGGGCAGTATCCACATACGTAATTTGGAGTTATTCTGTAAAGGTTTGTTCTTTTCATTTCACTTACTTATTCATATCAGTGCAGACTCATGTATATTTCTTTTGTACTGTAGGTTGTAACACAGTACTGTGCAGTTTATCTTGCTTCAGATTGGCATCTATATCCATCTATATCTCTTTGGCATGCCCTCCTTTTTTTTTTTCCCAGCATTTTTTTGCTTTCTGGCACTTTAAGATGATACAATCAATCTTGTATCTTTCATGGATATCTCTCGCCTCAGAGTACATGCTGGGGCGCCCAGTATAAGGTTGAATAGTAGTGTAGTGGTAACAGTGGAACACTATTTTAAAATTTCTTATCTCAGAGGAGGTTCTTAGAACATTTTGCCATTCCATATGAAAATGCATTGTATTTAATTATTAAATGTAATATTAAACCTCTGATACAGAAAACATTTATTTTACTTTATCTTTAAAACATGATGCTACTTATAAACATTCGCAAAAGTTTTACTCATCTATGCTATATTTATACTTAGGCATATTGCTTTATGGCAGGTATTATAAATTATATATTTTAATTTGTTAAATATAAAATATTTTGCATTCCTCTCCATAAGTGATTCTGGACTGTAATGTTTTGTTCTTATACTTGCCTTGTATTTTTTCTATTTTATTCTATATGTTTTTTAGCCTCTAGACTATCTGTTCCTTGGATAGAATTTGTTTGCAAACACAATTTTGGCACTTCCTTTGAAGTTGATTTTTCAGTGTTGACTTAATTGATTTAATGCTCAAGAACTCATTACATTTTTCTATATTTTATAATTATTTTATGTAAGATCTATTTTTCTAGGAATCAGGTAAATAAAGTTTTAAATGTATTCATCAATTTGTATTTTTTTAACCATTTGAATAATTTTTTGTTGTATCTGTATGTATTAAGGATTTTTTTAACCCAAGATGTTGTTCCATTTGTGTCCTTTTCTTATGGTTATTAAGATATCTTGCCTATGACTTGTCTATCAGTCCTTTAAAATATTCAGTTTTTGTCTTTGTATTATATTTAATTAATACCAGCTCTCAAGTATGTTTCATCCGCTCTAATTTGTGTTTGCTCTTTTTATTTCTACCTTTTTAAGCACTATATTATCTGCTTCATATCCTTGTGATGCTTTTATTTCTGTTTAGTTCTAAAATTCTGTGGTAGTTTTAAAATATATTCACAATATATTTGTCATTAATTCCAGTAAAAGTTGGAATCTAACCACCTTCCCCTTGAATGTGGGCTGAAGTTAGCTAAAACCTTCTCACAATAGCATGAAGTGGAAATGATGCTGTGACTTCCATTGCTAAGTCATAAAATATATGGCTTCTGCCTGTCACACTCTACCTCTGTCACCATCCTGAAAGAACACTCTAGCCACTGATATGATTTACATATTAGGTGTCCCCCAAAAGCACATGTATGAGGCAATGCATTCAGAGGTGAAATGATTGGGTTAATGAGAGCTTTAACCCAGTCAATCAATTAATTCCCTGATGGGATTAACCAAGTGGAAAGTAAACTGGTAGGGTATGGCTGGAGGAGGTAGGTCCCTGGGGGCAAGCTTTTGGGGTATAAATTTGGTGAGTTAAGCTTAGTCTTTCTGCTTCCTGAGCATCCTGTGAGCCACTTCCCTCCACCATGCTTCTCCACCATGATATTTTTCCTTGCCTGGAGCCTGGAGGAATGAAGTCAGCTGTCTATGAACTGAAATCTCTGAAACTGTGAACCCAAAGTAAACTTCCTTCCTCTAAAAGTGTTCTTATCAGGTCTTTTAGTCACAGCCTTGAAAAAGCTGACTAGAACAGCAGCCCTGTGGAAGGCAAAGGAATCAACTTGTCAGCACCTAGCTCTTATATACCTAAATTAACCACTGCTGTTGTAATGATAATGACCATCATTTTACATCTTTATCCTACTGGGATGGATCCATTGAAATCCTGGAGAGAAGGTTTTCCCCTTCCCAGCATTTTTGTGTTTGATTTTGCTAGATTCCAGGATTAGACAGAATGATGTTTATCCTGATATCCCTTCAGGAATAAAAGGTTTATTGCTCCTGAGACTGCAGTACCACCAGCAGACAGCTCTCTGTTGCCAGCCTCCTTCTTATATTCTCTCACCATACAAGGCCCTTCCAGATCATCCAGAGATATAAATTGGGAGCCCTGAAGGCCCTACCTCTTGCCTTACCCAGAATAATTTTTAAGGACCCTCTGTTCTTTAGTACTCTCTACAGGTTTGACTGAGTGTTGATACCTCTGCCCCATCCTGCCTTCTTCCCTACTTCTGGTTGTAGAGTCCAAGCACATTCCCTTACAGATCTCCTGCATATTTGTCTCCATCTCACAGCCTGCTCTCCATGACAATATCCCAGCAGTAGTATCAGCCAGCAAACAATTTCTGGCAAGTCTTAACTTGTACATTCCCAAGTCACAAGTAGAATTTAAATTCAGACACAAATACACTGGAGGCACCAGTCTTTGCCTCTAAATTCATAGGAGAGACTTTGTTTTGCCACCTAGTACCTGAGACAGGCTCATTATTAATTCTGAGTCCATGGGAAGGTGGAGGTTTTCTATCTTCTTCCTTGCCATGGAGGGGTGTTTTTACACCAACCTACGGGTAATGCTTACAATGGATCTAAGTCCAATTTCTACCCAATGCAGCCCAATGCTCCACTTCCTGTATGAGGCAATGATAAGGTTTCACCCATGTTTATAGTTCTGGTTTGCAGTTTCCTCTTAATATTTGCATTGAGAATTTATCTTACTTTGTTGAAAGTTCAGGTATCCATTTGAAAGCATTTTTGCTATACTTTCCAGCATTTAAAAATGTCCTCCACTAAGGAGGTATTAAATGATATGGTCCATCCTAGTGATGGTAATGAAAAGTTTCTCATTATAAATGATATAAACACTTATTTATTCAGGGGTTTCTTGTGGGTTTGATTTGTGAGATTCATCCTGTCATAAGTGTATCCTTGTATGAACTAGTGTAAAGAAGTTTCCAAGCCTGAAAAGCACAGAATCTCAAGCCTGTAGCTGTGGAAACTTCAAAACATAGACATACATAGTAAATGCCTGAGCAGCTAAGATGCCTATCTCAAAGATTTCTGTTTAGCTGAACACACTGTTTACTAAATAAATCAAGTCTGTGGGTTCATTTAAGAAAGTCTGATTGGATTACACATTTCTGTCTCTTTTTAAAACCTTTATAACTCTAAAACCTGGCTCAGAGCTTGGAAGCCACGAAGACTCAACATCTATGATGAATACGTTCAGCAAGGGTTCTCCCTCACTCTTTGCTTTATTTCAAAGATGAAGAGGAAAATAAATGTTACTGAGTCTGTTGGAATGAAATTGAATATATTAGATATGGTTTTTCCAAATTATAGAAAATTAAGGCCACCAGGGTAAGCATCAAGGAACTATCAGCAGAGGGTGCACCTGGGTTATTAATAGGGGCAATTTAACCCTTGCAAACAGGAAATCACCATAATAAAGACCTGTTTCTCTCTACCACAGAAGTGGCCCTTCTCAGCCTGGTCAGGAATTTTCCATTCTCCACCAAAAAAAAAAAAAAAAAAAAAAAAAAGAAAAGAAATTTCACCACCTACTAATGAAATGTTTCCAAATGAACACTAGAATCTTTTCCTTCAGCTTATTAGAGTTTGAAAGAATATTCCCTTTAAATACAGCCCCATACAATGAATGCCTTTCTTTGCCATCTGAAAAATCTGTGCAATAAAGAATTTTGTTTGGCTCTAAAAATTTGTATTCCATTAAGGTATTAGTTACAGTACATGTAAATGCTTCTCCCAAAATGAGATGGACTTGCATTAAGGTAAAAGACTAATCTAAAAATTAAAGTTCCACTTTCTTTTAAAGAGTGATGCAGAGTCCTTTCCACCTATTCTTCGATGAAGAATATTAATGGGGCAATAGACACAAATATTTAAGCTGGAAGAGTTTTAAAGGTTATTAAAAGGAAACTCCTGCCTAATATGTTGATATTCTAATAGGTGGGAAAGAATGAGCTTCTCCTGGGGTCATCCTTCCTCACTTTCTCTGTGCTTAGCTCACCATTACCATCAATAATTCTCCTGTCTTTCCATCAAGACAAACATAACTGTCTTGTGTTGCATTTTCTTAGTTTTTACTAGATGAAAATGTGCTTCATGTTAATTGTTAATGGACTGGTACTATCTTGATCTGGTACCACTTTACTACACAATGTACAAATGTAACATTGATTTTATTTCTAGTGTGAAATAGAGATTTTTAGGGTAATTGTGTAAGCTATTACACAGGCTGGAGTAGATAATTTGGTTTAATACTCTTCAAAGGTTCCTAAAGCCAGAAAGCCTATAATTTACCTCTAAGGTAAGCCCCAATGTGGACCATAGTTAGGCTACCCCATGACTGATACCCGTGATGGGCTGGTAGATCTGGCTCCATGAGAATGTTATAGGCCAGACTATAAGGGAAATGACTAAACAGACTCCATTTTGCTCTGAGACTCCATGTTATGTAGGAAATAAACTTCTCCCACGGGAACACCCTGCCTCTGTACCCATTATCATTTATTTAGTGTGACATGTTTAACAATACAAAATGACAATTCTTATGTAATAAAAAATTGCTCTCTTTTGATCCCTATTGCTCCTAACCAATGTACCATGTAAACGCTAATTGTGTGGTTATTAGTAACCATTCTTTAGTTTGTACCTAGGTGACCTGCTTCCCCCTCTGTCGATGATCTCATGATGTTAGTTTGTAATTTAGAATCATACCAACAGGCACTTATGATTGATGTGATTTTCAGTATAAGAACCCCTGCAACCCTGTGGTTAGGGCTGTTCTCCCAATAGCCATTTTTTTGGGAATTGTGTGAGATAGTCAGCCGGTTGGCTTAATAAAGACTCTCAAATTTGGACTTCTCAGTGGTGATGGGTCTGTAAGTTGTGCCCCATAACAATACCGTGCAAAGATTTTCTTTCATATCATTCTGCAGTTATTTGAATCATCCTGTCTTAGAATGAAGATTGAGCATTGCTAATGAGCACATGGCCAATTTGATTAAAACAAAAATGGCCTTAGTGAGTATTTAAAAAGCTGATCCTAGCAACTTTGGTAATGATGGGGATAGTAGCAATTATTAAAAAATCATGAAGTTACCCTTAATATCTCAAATTGACTTTTCACTGTGGCATTGTAGAGAACAGACTGGATCAAGGGTTTTTCTCTTGTGAATCTACCAAATTTCAGAAGAGAGGGTCATGAACTCCAGAAACTTAACAACAAATAGTGATGACAGCCTCTTGGGTGGTCTCTGTTAATCCTTGCCTCCTGATGCTCATACCTGTGTTTCCTTTCCAGTGAGTACGGGCTGGACCTAGTGACCTACTTCTAACATACAGAATACAGCCAAAGTGATGGGATGCCACTTCTGAGATCAGGTTACAAAAAGAGGATAGCTTCTATTTAGGGCACTCTCTCTTGCTTTCCTGCTCACTCTGAGGGAAACTGAGGGAAATCAACCTCTGTGCCATGAAATTCCCTATGAAGCAGCCATATGGAAAGGAACTGAGGGTGACCTTAACCTTGCCAATTAACAGCAAGAAATGGAGACCCTCAGTTCAACAAACTGGAAGGAACTGAATCTTTCCAACAGTTATGTGATTCAGTTTAGAAGTGGAGCCTTACTCAGTCAAGCCTTTAGGTGAGACTGCTGTCCCAGCTGACACTTTCATGGTGACCCTGCAAGAGACTATGGACCGGAGAATGCATTTAAATCATAAAGATCCTAACAGAGAAACTGTGAACTAATGATTATTTTTAAGTCACTTACTTTAGGGATGATTTGCACAACAATACATACCTAATGCAAGCATAAATTAGATAGAACTATTCTGATCTTTTGGAGCTAAGGGTTGGAGGGATCCAGTTCTGGGTGATAAGAAAGTTAAGAACTAGTGTTCAGTTATCAATACTTTTGATATTTTTTTGAAATAAGATACTTTATACTTAATAGATGCTATGTGCTATATGCTGAAGCTCAATGAGACAAAATATATTTACAATAGTGTCTCAGAGCTCAGAATTCATTGCCAAAACTCAAGAACAATGGTCAATGATTACAGTGGGTTATAAGTGGAAAAATATTGAATGATGAGCTTTAAATCACAGTGTTATAAAATATCAAAATGGTAGCAGTTATCACTGTTCTCTTGTATCTTTCTAATCAATTGGGGTTCAGTATGGACCATCTCCCATCATGACTTTCAAATACTTTATCAGATAAGATCATCAAAATTTTTCTGAAAAGTTTCACAGTTTCATTTTGTTTTTGTTTTGCAGTGCTGGGGATCAAACCCAGGGGCTTGCACGTACTAGGCAAATGCTCTATCACTGAGATGTATGGTCAGACATAAAGTTATTCGAATTTGCAATACCTATTAGAGAAACCTCATTACATGAACCCAAGTTAAAAAAAAATCTTATGAGCACACATCAAGTACAAGGTCCTACACCTGATGGTTCTGAAGGCAAAGATGGAGTGGTCTGTTCTCCATGCTCAGGTAAATCCAAAAAATTAAGGATGAAAGAACACCACATAATGCATCTAATATAAATAGAAGATTACCAATGCCACAGAGAGATAACAATGAAGCGACATGAGACTTCAAACATTGTGTGAGTGAAGAGAACCAGAGAATATCAGAAGACATCTAAAAAATACCACCTACAACAGCTCAGTTCCTTGTTAGCTTCACCCAAGCAATGAATTATTGCAGCACAGGAGAAATAGCACCAGATCCTTAGGCAAAGACTTTCCAGAGGCTGTCTTCTTTCCTGAGGGAGTCTTCTTTCCTGCTGACACGCACTATAGTTGACCCCAGGTACCACTTTCACCCATCTAGCCAAAATCATTCTTTTAGTATGACTGAATCCCCAGTAATAGGGGGCTGATCATATTGTACTCTTCACAAATGATCTTGGATTTGTTGTTGTTTGCATATGAGGTGTTCCTTAAAAACTCCTCTGTCAATACAGGAGTGTTCATAGGTGAAAGAAAATATTAAATTATGAGAGCCATAACTGAAACCCGTGCTCCTGATTTGAAAGGACTACTGTTCTGGATCTTAAATCTGGGTAGGTGGGGCAAGGCTAGATGAGGTGGGCCACTGGAAGTGTACTCTGGATGATTTCATCTTCCCTGCAGTCCCCTCACCTCTCTCTTTCTTTATGCTTCCTGGTGGCCATCTCTTGAGCTGCTTCCACTGCTGTGCTCTTCTGCCACGATGCACTGCTTCACCTCTGACCCAGAGCTACCAAGTAAACTGACCATGAGCTGAAACTCTGATACCATGAGACAGAATGACATTTTCATTCTCTAAATAGTTCTTTTTTTAAAATTTATTTATTTATTTTAATTAAAAATCATAAATTTACATAGGGCAATGTTGTTTGATTCATTCTGTTATGTTTTTCCTTTCCCCCCACCCCTCTCACCCCTCTTTTCCCTCTATACAGTCCTTCCTTCCTCCATTCTTACCACCCTCCTTATAACTAACCATAAACCTAACCCTAACCCTAAGGCTAACCCTTCTTACCTCCCCTTATATGTCCTGTTCCACTTATCAGCGAGATCATTCGTCCTTTAGTTTTTTGAGATTGGTTTATCTCACTTAGCATGATATCCTCCAATTTCATCCATTTGACTGCAAATGCCATAATTTTATCATTCTTCATGGTGGAGTAATATTCCATTGTATATATATGCCACAGTTTCTTTATCCATTCATCAACTGAAGGGCATTTGGGTTGGTTCCACAATCTGGCTATGGTGAATTGAGCAGCAATGAACATTGATGTGGCTGTATCTCTGTAGTATGCTGCTTTCAAGTCCTTTGGTTATAGGACAAGGAGTGGGATAGCTGAGTCAAATGGTGGTTCCATTCCAAGCTTTCTGAGAAATCTCCATACTGCTTTCCAGAGTGGCTGCACTAATTTGCAACCCCACCAGCAATGTATGAGTGTACCTTTTTCCCCACATCCTCGCCAACACCTATTGTTGCTTGTGTTCTTGATAATTGCCATTCTAATTGGGGTGAGATGAAATCTTAGGGTAGTTTTGATTTGCATTTCTCTTATTACTAGAGATGTTGAACATTTTTTCATCTCTCTGTTGATTGCTTGTACATCTTCATCTGTGAAGTGTCTGTTCATTTCCTTAGCCCATTTGTTGGTTGGATTATTTGTATTCTTGGTGTAGAGTTTTTTGAGTTCTTTATAGATTCTGGAAATTAGCGCTCTATCTGAAGTATGAGTGGCAAAGATATTCTCCCACTCTGTAGGCTCTCTCTTCACATTACTGATAGTTTCTTTTGTTGAGAGAAAGCTTTTTAGTTTGAATCTATCCCAGTGGTAGATTCTAGCTTTTATTTCTTGTGCTATGGGAGTCCTGTTAAGGAAGTCTGATCCTAAGCCAACAAATTGAAGGTTTGGACCTACTTTTTCTTCTATAAGATGCAGGGTCTCTGGTCTAATTCCGAGGTCCTTGATCCATTTTGAATTGAGTTTTGTGCAGGGTGAGAGATAGGGATTTAGTTTCATTCTGTTGCATATGGATTTCCAGTTTTCCCAGCACCATTTGTTGAAGAGGCTATCTTTTCTCCATTGCACATTTATGACACCTTTGTCTAGTATGAGAAAATTGTATTTATTTGGGTTTGTGTCCATGTCCTCTACTCTGTCCCATTGATCTATTTGTCTATTTTGGTACCAATACCATGCCATTTTTGTTACTATTGATTTGTAATAGAGTTGAAGATCTGGTATTGCGATACCCCCTGCTTTGCTCTTTCTACTGAGGATTGCTTTAGCTATTCTGGGTTTCTTATTCTTCCAGATGAATTTAATAAATGCTTGTTCTATTTCTGTAAGGTACACCATTGGGGTTTTAATTGGAATTGCATTAAATCTGTATAGCACTTTAGGTAGTATGGCCATTTTGAGAATATTAATTCTGCCTATCGAAGAACATGGGAGATCTTTCCATCTTCTGAGGTTTTCTTTAATTTCTTTCTTTAGTGTTCTGTAGTTCTCATTGTAGAGGTCTTTCACCTCTTTTGTGAGATTGATCCCCAAGTATTTTATTTTTTTCGATGCTATTGTGAATTGGGTAGTTTTCCTAATTTCTCTTTCTGAAGATTCATCACTTATGTGTAAAAATGCATTGGATTTATGAGCATTGATCTTGTAACCTGCTACTTTACTGAATTCACTTATGAGTTCTAAGAGTTTTCTGGTGGAATTTCCAGGTTCCTCTAAATATATAATCACGTCATCAGCAACAGGGATAGTTTGAGTTCCTCTTTTCCAATTCATATCCCTTTAATTTCTTTGGTTTGTCTAATTGCTCTGGCTAGAGTCTCAAGAACGATGTTGAATAGAAGTGGTGAAAGAGGGCATCCCTGCCTTGTTCCAGTTTTTAGGGGGAATGCTTTCAGTTTTTCACCATTTAGAATGATATTAGCCATGGACTTAGTGTAGATGGCCTTTACAATGTTAAGGAATGTTCCCACTATTCCAGTTTTCTCTAGTGTTTTGAGCATGAACGGATGCTGTATTTTATCAAATGCTTTTTCTGCATCTATTGAAATAATCATGTGATTCTTAACTTTTAGTCTGTTAATATGGTGAATGACATTTATTGATTTCCAGATGTTGAACCAACCTTGCATCCCTGGGATAAAACCCACTTGATCATGGTGCACTATCTTTTTAATATATTATTGTATGCGATTTGCTAAAATTTTGTTGAGAATTTTTGCATCAATGTTCATTAAGGATATTGGTCTGACATTTTCTTTCCTTGAAGTGTCTCTGTCTGGTTTAGGTATCAGGGTGGTATTGGCTTCATAGAATGAGTTTGGGAGGGTTCCCTCCTCTTCTATTTTATGGAGAACTTTGAGAAGTATTGGAATGAGCTCTTCTTTTAAGGTTTTGTAGAATTCGGCTGAGAACCCATCTGGTCCCGGACTTTTCTTTGTTGGTAGGCTTTTGATGACCTCTTCTATTTCATTGCTTGAAATTGATTTATTTAAGTTGTGTATGTCCTCCTGGTCAGTTTAGGTAATTTATATGTCTCTAGAAACTTGTTGATGTCTTCGAGGTTTTCTGTTTTGTTGGAGTATAGATTTTTAAAATAGATTCTAATTATGTTTTGTATTTCAATCATGTCTGTTGTGATATTTCCTTGTTAATTCCGAATTTTAAATTTGAGTTTTCTCCCTCTTTCTCTTTGTTAGTGTGGCTAAGGGTTTATTAATTGTGTTTATTTTGTCAAAGAACCAACTCTTTATTTTGTTAATTTTTCCGATTGTTTCTTTTGTTTCAATTTCATTGATTTTGGCTCTGATTTTAACTATTTTTGTCTTCTACTACTTTTGGTGTTGGTCTGCTCTTCTTTTTCTAGGGCTTTGAGCTGTAGTGTTAAGTTGTTTATTTGTCGATTTCTACTTCTTTTGTTGAATGCACCCCATGAAATAAATCTTCCTCTAAGTACTGCTTTCATAGTGTCCCAGAGATTTTGATATGATGTGTCTTTGTTCTCATTTACTTCTAAAATTTTTTTTTTATTTCCCTCCTGATGTCTTCTGTTATCCATTCATCATAAAATAGTGTATTATTTAATTTCCAGGTATTGGAAAAGTTTCTGTTTTTTATTCTGTCATTTATTTCTAATTTCATTCCATTATGATCTGATAGAGTACAAGGTAGTATCTATCTTCTTGTATTTGCTAACAGTAGATTTGTGGCATAAGACTTGGTGTATTTTAGAGAAGGAGCCATGTGCTGCTGAGAAGAAAGTGTATTCGTTCTTTGTTGGATGGTATATTCTATATAAGTTGTTTAAGTCTAAATTGTTGATTGTGTTGTTGAGATCTATGGTTTCTTTATTCAATTTTTGTTTGGAAGATCTATCCAGCGGTGAGAGAGGTGTGTTAAAATCACCTAGTATTATTGTGTTGTGGTCTATTTGATTTCTGGAATTGAGAAGGATTTGTTTGACGTACATGGATGAGCCAATGTTCAGGGCATAGATGTTTATGATTGTTATGTCTTGCTGATTTATGCTTCCCTTAAGCAGTATGTAATATCCTTTTTTATCACTTCTGACTAGTTTTGGCTTGAAGGCCACATTATCTGAAATGAGGATGGATACTCCAGCTTTTTTGCTGTGTCCGTGTGCATGGTATTTTTTTTCCCATCCTTTCACCTTTAGTCTATGGGTATCTCTTTCTATGAGATGAGTCTCTTTCAGGCAGCATATTGTTGGATTTTTCTTTTTAATCCATTCTGCCAGTCTATGTCTTTTGATTGATGAGTTCAGGCCATTAACATTCAGGGTTATTATTGTGATATGATTTGTATTCCCCGTCATTTGACTCATTTTTGTTTTTTGACATGATTTGGTTTCCCCTTTATTTGGCTATTCCTTTAGGCTAGTTCCTCCTGTTGCTGATTTGCATCATTATTTTTCATCTCTGAGAAAGTTTTGCTGAGAAAGTTCTGTAGTGCCAGCTTTCTTTTTGTAAATTCCTTTAGCTTTTGTTTATCATGGAAGGATCTTATTTCATCATCAAATCTGAAAGTAAGTTTTGCTGGGTATAAGATTCTTGGTTGGCATCCATTTTCTTTCAGGGCTTGGTAGATGTTGTTCCGGGCCCTTCTAGCTTTTAGGGTCTGGATAGAAAAATCTGCTGATATTCTTATTGGTTTCCCCCTGAATGTAATTTGATTCTCTTCTCTCGCGGCCTTTAAAATTCTGTCTTTATTTTGTATGTTAGGTATTTTCATAATAATGTGCCTTGATGTAGGTCTGTTGTAGTTTTGTATATTTGGAGTCCTATAAGCCTCTTGTACTTGGTTTTCCATTTCATTCTTCATATTTGGGAACTTTTCTGATATTATTTCATCGAATAGATTGTTCATCCCTTTGGTTTGTTTCTCTAAGCCTTCCTCAATCCCAATAATTTTTAAATTTGGCCTTTTCATGATATTCCATAATTCTTGTAGATTCTGTTCATGATTTCTTACCATCTTCTCTGTTTGTTCAACTTTGTTTTCAAGATTAAATATTTTGTCTTCAATATCTGAGGTTCTGTCTTCCAGGTGTTCTATCCTATTGCTTATGCTTTCTATGGAGTTTTTAACTTGGTTTATTATTTCCTTCATTTCAAGGATTTCTGTTTGGTTTTTTTTCAATATCTCTAACTCTTTATTGAAATGATCTTGCTTCCCGTGTTTGCTCCTTTAACTGTTGATTGGTGCGATCATTTAATGCCTGCATTTGTTGTTTCATCTCCTCGTTCAATGCCTGCATTTGCTCTTTCATCTCCTCATTTGCTTCCCTGATTGTTTTAATTATGTACGTTCTGAACTCCCTTTCTGACATTTCTTCTGCTGTGCTGTCATTGGTCATTGGGTTATATTGATATAGTATCTAGGTTTGTCTGGGACATTTTCTTCCCTTGTTTTCTCATATTGGTCAGATGTCAGTGGGACTTTGTGATATTGCAGAATTCTTCTATTGGCTTATATTGTCCCTGTAGATTTCCAGTGTATCACCTTCCTGCCTTCAGTAGCTGAAGTCTTGGAGTCACTCGATAATGCAGTGCTTCCAAGGAAATCTGCCCCTAGCCCGCTACTGGTTCCAGGACTTGGAGCTGGCTCTGTGTGGAAAGGCTCTCACTGGGTGGTTTGCTCTGAGAAGCTAGCCTGGAAAGGCGCTTCCCGCTGGAGCGGACTGGGCTGCAGGCTGCTTGGGGAAGTCCCTGGCTGCCCTGTCCTGGTCCCTGAAGGAACCTGTGGGCAGGAACTCGCCGCCCTGGTTCAGGGACTTGAAGCTTGGTTCAGTGCAGGAAGGCTCTCACTGGGGGGCCTGCTCCGAGATGCTGGAGAATCTGGCCCTGTGGGAGAAGCCCACCACTGGAGTGCGCAGAGCTGCTTGGGGAGGACTCTAGCTGCTCTTCCCTACTCTAATAAGCCACCCGAATCGGGGCCTGCCGCCTGGGCAGCGCTTCACCGCGTGGGGGAGACTCACCCTGATGCTCTATTTTAGTCCGAGTCTCTCAATGCCTCCCCTTCTTGAGCCCTGGGTTCTGGAGCGACTGGAGATGCAGTCACCCTCTAGTTTGCCATCTTGGATCGACCCCTCTAAATTGTTCTTGTTAGATTTTTTTGGTTACGGAAATGTAAAATGGATCACAGGTAGACTGGCAGGTTTAGGACTGGCTTACTGTAAGCCATATTTCCCAAGCCAGTCCTAGTTGGTTCCCTAGTCTTAGGTTTTGTGCTTACTCTGGAAAGCAGTTCACACAAAGGGGATATTTGAGATGTGTCTTGAAGCACAATGGTTAAGGTGGATGGCAGGGTAATGGGAAATGTTCAACAATATTGGAGTGAAATATGCCACAGGCACAGCCTAAAGATAATGATATACAAACCTTCTTTGCCTTTAAACCAGGAATCTTCTGGGACCAAACAGCTTAGTTTATAGCATTGTCTTCACAACGGGAGCATTTTATAATGCATAATGTTTGTCTCTAGAAGAAGGTCTAAGGGAATTTGATTCTATGGCTGGTTTTATTGACACAACAAGGATACTTAGAGAACATGTATTTTCAGGATCTTTTTATATAAAATCTTCATAACTTAGGAATTTGATATATGTCATGAGGAAAAGAGGAGACTAACAATGACCTGTAAAGTATGGGATGGCAAAAGATATGGAAATACGGAAGTTTCCCTCTTGGCCTCTAAATAAATTCACTTCTTTGCAATGTAGGTTGTCATAGTAACAGAACTGTGGAATTATGAGACTGGAGGAGATATTGTAATTTTGGGGTCATTAAATTCATTACCAATGCTGTTGTCTCTCAAATTTGAAGGGTATATTGACTCTCAAGAGAAATTTCTGATAACTCAAGGTCGATAAATTCTGTGAAGAGCATTTTTTTCCCTGTTATCATGGAGTTTTAGGACAAAATGTTCTGTGGGAAATCACAAAGGATGGAATAGATTTGGGGAGCAGTATGAATGATGGCACTGTGCTGGGAAAGAGTAGATTAGAGTGAAACTGGGGATTTAAGACATATTGAAGGACCATAAGACATTACAATGTTTTGATCAGGGTTGTGAGATGAATGGAACTAAGTCCAGCATCAGAAAAATAGTCAGACATGCTGAACAAGACAGAATGGTTGAAGGGAGAATGAAGATAAGTCCTTGGGAAGCCATTCTAATAGCTCAAGCTGGGGAAATAGAGCATAAATTACTGTGACTTCCTTAGTCTAAAGACAATGATCTCTAAGAGCATTCCATCTATTAAATTGGGAAGTTAGCAGGATACAATTCAGAACCATCACTAAGTTATTTGAACTTTCAATAAGAAAAGCATGCAATTCCATTACTCAGGTTATATTGGGATTTGAAACACAGTCTGAAGTATTTCTAGTTTCTCCACAATCAATTCCAATTTTGCAAAGCATTGAGGAGATGGAAATTCAATGAGGGGCGTTAATCCTGCTGAGAATAAAGTGGAAACACTCTACAGAATTTGAGATGATATTATAAGTGTTTGTATCAGAGAAGTGGCCTAGTCAGAGCACAGAAATTCCATAGAGGCCAAAGACACAGCAAGGAATAAGGCACTGAAGAAACTGAGATAGCACCTTTGGCGCAGCCTCTGAGGATAAACCCTGGTCCTCAGCTCCATGTGACACAGTCATCTTTCTCTCCCCACCCATGTGCAGGTAGGTACACTGGCAGGCCTGTGGTCCAGGGACCCTGATTCCTTGGAGCTCTCACTCTGTGAGCTTCAGAGACCACTGTGTTTGTATCTTGAGCAGACTTATGTTCACATCACCATTATTTATCCATGTCTCTTATGATTGCCTTTTCTTTTCTCACTAGATGAAATGATTAGACAAAGGTGGATGTATTGTCAGCCAAGCCTAAGACATGATTTGCTCATATTATCCCCTTTGCATTGGAACTATCAGAGAATTATCAGATCTCAGAGTTAGGATTCTGCATCTTTCGATCTCAAGAATTCTTTGAATCATATGAGCAATTAAATTTCCCTCTGACACTGCTAGATTCTCTGGATCTGTTTTTTTTTAATTTTTAACTTTAGAAAAATGTCCAGGATTGAAGTGGGCTATTTGGGTACTAGCTTCTGTCTTTCTGGTTTCATTTAATTTTACCATCCTTATTTTTTTTTTCCCTGTGATTTTCCTGACTTAGCTTTTTATTTATTTATTTTTCTGAATTTAAAATTCTTGCTAAAATAAACTGGTGATACAAAATAATGTGTACAGAAAAAAAAATCATTCTCTCAATTTATTGGCTAAGTCATCTTTTCATTTTGATGGGGACCAACATCTTTTTCTTTAAATCAGCATATATGAGGCTACTTTATCTAAAGATTTATTTTCCAATTTGGGACATCATTTTTCATATGCAACCATCCTCTCTGAGTTAAATAACTTCCATTTATTTACCAACTGTGAGTAATAACCTCAATAAAATAGTTTTTCTGTGATGAAGTAGACATCTTTCATAAATGTGCTGCCATCTGCAGTTATCTAATGGCAATCCCCAGTTCTCTCTTTACTGCTCTGACTGGTTTGCATGAACACCTGCCCTTATCATCTGTTGTCCAAATGTATGCACTTTGCAAGGTTGGTTTTTTCACTGACATTTCTTCAACCCAGTCTTTGGTTTTTCCCCTTCTGTTCAGTCACATTTTTCTAATGATTTTTAATGCCAAGATAATGTAGAGCTTCAGTTAGAGGGCTGGGTGCAGTGGCACATGACTGCAATCCTAGTCTCTCAAGAAGATCACAACTTCAAAGCCAGTCTCAGCAATTTAACAAGGCCCTAAGCCACTTAGCAAGACCCTGTCTCAAAATAAAAAAAAAGTTAAATATGCATATTTAAAAAGTAAAATAAAATGTCACATCTCTACCTTTATGAACCTCACCTAGGTTTTGTGATTTTCTTCATACGGGGTCATGTACATGAGCTTATCCCTAAGTTTTTGTGTGTTTTGTTACATCGTGAAAGGACTATTGTGTTGTTTTTCTCTTGAAGTTTGTCTCCAGGCCCTGGAATGTTTTGGGAAGGCAGAGAATGCTGATTTTCACTCCTATTTCTTTTCAAAATATGGAAATCCCCATTTGCCACACTGGCATTTTGTATTTGTAGACTACAGGGTATGGAAATGAAGCCCTTTATGAAAAGAAAAGTAAATCCCAGAGAGGAAGAATCCACCTTCCTTGAAGTAAAGCCAAGTCCTCTGCCAGACTTAAATATTTCCCTTCTTTTTTTTTAATTACAAATCATAAATTTACATAGGGCAATGCTGTTTGATTTATTCTGTTATTCTTTCCCTTCCCCCAACCCCTCCCACCCCTCCCACCCCTCTTTTTCCTCTATACGGTCCTTCCTTCCTCCATTCTTACCACCCTCCTTATACCTAACCCTAAACCTAACCCTAACCCTAACGCTAACACCTCCTACCCCCCCCCCCCCCATTATATGTCCTCATCCGTTTATTAGCGAGATCATTCGTCCTTTAGTTTTTTGAGATTGGCTTATCTCACTTAGCATGATATCCTCCAATTTCATCCATTTGACTGCAGATGCCATAATTTTATCATTCTTCATGGTGGAGTAATATTCCATTGTATATATATGCCACAGTTTCTTTATCCATTCATCAACTGAAGGGCATCTGGGTTGGTTCCACAATCTGGCTATGGTGAATTGAGCAGCAATGAACATTGATGTGGCTGTATCTCTGTAGTATGCTGATTTTAAGTCCTTTGGTTATAGGCCAAGGAGTGGGATAGCTGGGTCAAATGGTGGTTCCATTCCAAGCTTTCTGAGGAATCTCCATACTGCTTTCCAGAGTGGCTGCACTAATTTGCAACCCCACCAGCAATGTATGAGTGTACCTTTTTCCCCACATCCTCGCCAACACCTATTGTTGCTTGTGTTCTTGATAATCGCCATTCTAATTGGGGTGAGATGAAATCTTAGGGTAGTTTTGATTTGCATTTCTCTTATTACTAGAGATGTTGAACATTTTTTCATCTCTCTGTTGATTACTTGTATATCTTCCTCTGTGAAGTGTCTGTTCATTTTCTTAGCCCATTTGTTAATTGGATAATTTGTATTCTTGGTGTAGAGTATTTTGAGTTCTTTATAGATTCTGGAAATTAGCGCTCTATCTGAAGTATGAGTGGCAAAGATATTCTCCCACTCTGTAGGCTCTCTCTTCACATTGCTGATAGTTTCCTTTGCTGAGAGAAAGCTTTTTAGTTTGAATCTATCCCAGTTGTTAATTCTTGCTTTTATTTCTTGTGCTATGGGAGTCCTGTTAAGGAAGTCTGATCCTAAGCCAACAAGTTGAAGGTTTGGACCTACTTTTTCTTCTATAAGATGCAGGGTCTCTGGTGTGATTCTGAGGTTCTTGATCCATTTTGAATTGAGTTTTGTGCAGGGTGAGAGATAGGGGTTTAATTTCATTCTGTTGCATATGGATTTCCAGTTTTCCCAGCACCATTTGTTGAAGAGGCTATCTTTTCTCCATTGCATATTTTTGGCCCCTTTGTCTAGTATGAGAAAATTGTATTTATTTGGGTTTGTGTCCATGTCCTCTATTCTGTGCCATTGATCTACCTGTCTGTTTTGGTACCAATACCATGCCGTTTTTGTTACTCTTGCTTTGTAATAGAGTTGAAGATCTGGTATTGCAATACCCCTGCTTTGCTCTTTCTACTGAGGATTGCTTTAGCTATTCTGGGTTTCTTATTCTTCCAGATGAATTCAATAAATGCTTGCTCTATTTCTGTAAGGTACACCATTGGGGTTTTAATTGGAATTGCATTAAATCTGTATAGCACTTTAGGTAGTATGGCCATTTTGACAATATTAATTCTGCCTATCGAAGAACATGGGAGATCTTTCCATCTTCTGAGGTTTTCTTTAATTTCTTTCTTTAGTGATCTGTAGTTCTCATTGTAGAGGTCTTTCACCTCTTTTGTGAGATTGATCCCCAAGTATTTTATTTTTTTCGAGGCTATTGTGAATTGGGTAGTTTTCCTAATTTCTCTTTCTGAACATTCATCACTTATGTATAAAAATGCATTGGATTTATGAGCATTGATCTTGTAACCTGCTACTTTACTGAATTCACTTATGAGTTCTAAGAGTTTTCTGGTGGAATTTCCAGGTTCCTCTAAATATATAATCATGTCATCAGTGAACAGCGATAGTTTGAGTTCCTCTTTTCCAATTTGTATCCCTTTAATTTCTTTGGTTTGTCTAATTGCTCTGGCTAGAGTCTCAAGAATGATGTTGAATAGAAGTGGTGAAAGAGGGCATCCCTGCCTTGTTCCAGTTTTTAGGGGGAATGCTTTCAGTTTTTCTCCATTTAGAGTGATATTGGCCATGGGCTTAACATGGATGGCCTTTACAATGTTAAGGAATGTTCCCACTATCCCAATTTTCTCTAGTGTTTTGAGTATGAAGGAATGGTGTGTTTTATCAAATGCTTTTTCTGCATCTATTGAAATAATCATGTGATTCTTAACTTTTAGTCTGTTAATATGGTGAATGACATTTTTTGATTTCTGGATGTTGAACCAACCTTGCATCCCTGGGATAAAACCCACTTGATCGTGGTGCACTATCTTTTTAATATATTATTGTATGCGATTTGCTAAAATTTTGTTGAGAATTTTTGCGTCAATGTTCATTAAGGATATTGGTCTGAAATTTTCTTTCCTCGATGTGTTTGTGTCTGGTTTATGTATCAGGGTGATATTGGCTTCATAGAATGAGTTTGGGAGGGTTCCCTCCTCTTCTATTTTATGGAATACTTTGAGAAGTATTGGAATGAGCTCTTCTTTAAAGATTTTGTAGAAATCGGCTGAGATTCGGAATGAACAGGGAAATATCACAACAGACACGAGTGAAATACAAAACATAATTAGAAGCTATTTTGAAAATCTATATTCCAACGAAACAGAAAACCTCGAAGACAACATCAAGTTTCTAGAGACATATGAGTTACCTAAACTGAATGAGGAGGACATACACAACTTAAATAAATCAATTTCAAGCAATGCAATAGAAGAGGTCATCAAAAGCCTACCATCAAAGAAAAGTCTGGGACCAGATGAATATTTTCCTTCTTAAAAAAAAAAATTAATTTTACTTGAAAATTGGACTCAGTGTGATATTTTCATACATGTCTACAGCATACGTCAGTCATATCCAGCCATCCTTCTTCCCCTTTATCTCCAACACTTGACCCCCTTCCCAGTAATACTTTCTAATAATTCCTATTCTATTTTTTAGGTGACTTAATTTTTTAGTGTCCTTGTATGAGAAAGAACATGCAATGCTTGTGTTTCTGTGTCTGCTGATTTTACTTAACTTGATGTCCACCAGTTCTATCTATTTTGTTGAAAATGTTATGATTTTTTTCTTTATAACTGAGCAATACACTCCACTGTGTATTTATACTTTATTTTCTTTGTCAATTCATATGTTGGTGTTCACCTGGGCTTATTTCATATGTATTGTGAATAGTACTGCAGGAAACATGAGCATGGGCAGGCATTTCATTTGTATACTGACTTCATTCCTCTGAACATATACTCAGAGTGGGGTAGTTGGATCACATGACATTTCTTTATAGGTATTTTTGACAAAAGGCATGTGGTGATCATTTATTTTCAGATGAGCATAGGACTTGTTTCCAAAGAACCATACCTGTTTACTTTTAATAAAGTAGAAAAGGAGTAATGTACAAAGAAGAGAAAATGTATCAGAAATAGGCCATAAACTTAATGGCCCTGGATGCCCTGATGAGGGCACAATTTGAACTGGGGGTCTTGGGTTCACCATGTGAAAAATAGGACTAATAAGGAATTTCTACAATTACCTTAAAAATTAAAGGTGATGGTATATATGGAAAAAAATCATAAAATGTTATAAAATGTTAGGCTTTATATTTTATTCTTATGTACATACATACTTATCATTCCAAACAGGGGATCACAGAGAAGAATTTTTGACTCTCATCAAAATAAAAGGATAACTTTGCTCAATAAGTTGAGGGGAGCCGTTGCCCTTATTCCCCCCCGCCAAACATAATATTGTGGGATCTTGAATGTCCCCCAATTTTCCATATGCTAAAAACTTGGTTCCCTTGGTGTCATTATTGAGGAGGTGGAACCTTCAAAAGGTGGAACGGTCTTTAGGTCATTGGGCAAGTTTCCTTGGAGGGGATTGTGGAACCCAGTCCTCTTTTGCTTCTTAGCTTGAGGCGAGTGGTTTTGATCTGCCACACACTGCCACTATAATGCACTGTCTTGCCACAGGTCCTTAACAACAGGATGAACTGATCATGGACTGGAATCTGCAAAACTGTGACCCCAAAATAAATCTTATCTCTTATAAGTTGATTGCCTCATGTCATTTCTTTTAGTGATGGAAAGTTGACTAACACAGCTATACTACACAGATATTTGGTCAAACATTAGTCTAAATATTGCTGTAACGATTTTATTTAGATGAGATTAACATGTAAATCAGTAGCCATCCAATAAAGGAGATTCCCTTCCATAATCTGGGTGGGCTTCATCCAGTCAATTGAAGGCCTTAAAGGAAAACAAATGCAGATCCCTTGAGAAATTTTACCTCCAGACTTTTTTCAAACTCCAACTGTTACTCTTCCCTGGGTCTTCAGCCTGCTGGCCTGTCATTCAGATTTTGGACTTGCCACCCTCTATATTCTCATGAGTCAATTCCTTAAAATGAATCTCTATCATATGTAAACATTGTATTCATTCTGCTTCTCTGTGAAACCTACTAATACAGTTTCCTTTCTTCCTCCCTCCTTCCAAACTCAGGGCAGGGACAGCCAGGGAAACAAAACTGCTCTTTCTTCTCTCCTCTCTGCTCAGCTTCTCCCTAGTGGTAGCATATTTGTCACTCATATGTGCTACTAGTCTCTCTCTCTCTCTCTCTTTCTCTTACTTATCTTTCTTTTCTATCCTCACCCATTTATTGGCCAATAGACTGCTCTATTTGGAGCAGGCAGACCAGGTGAACGTCCTGTGGCATTCACTTTGGAGACAATTGCACATACTGCATGAAGCTCTGGGAGGCCCTCTGGCTATATTTGACAAACCTAAATGATAGACTTATTTAGATGAAAATAAATTTTTCAGTTGATCCTCTTGATTTGGAGCTTGGCAGACTACCATTACACTCATAAATTCTATCATCATTAGCTGAGGCAATAGTAACATATCAACCAAATTGTTGACCAGATCTTACCCCTCCCCACAGTAACGAGTTACATTTGATGTGAAAGTCATGTTTCTATATGGAATTATTCAACTGTCAGATGTCATCTATCCTGAGGTTTACCTATAATTGTAATGCAGTCACAAATTCATAAGTGAGTCTAAAATTCATATGCAATTGAAAATGTACACGTGTACAAAAACACTTTTGAAGACAACTAATTCATAAAAAGGAACTTTTACCTTTTCTACCAGATGAAATAATCAAATATTTAAAGGTAATATCAAATTTAGTTATTTTTACAGGTGAAAAAGTCTCATAGTACACAAAATTATATTCCTTCATTTCATAAAATAGATTATTTAAACATTTATGGTATTATTATAAAATCACTAGACTCCATGGAAAGCATAATACTTTTAAAAAGTGAGTTGTGTGAGAAGAGCTTAAAGGTGTGGGTATGGCGCTGAGTATTGAAGATCTTCTCAGAAGCAACCACTGACCCTGAATTTGTTTGGAGTGTAACAAGAAACATTGGGAGATTGGAAGTACAACATAAATAAAACCTGGTCTATAAATTTAAGAAAGTGGTTATATGAAGAATTGATTTTATGGTGTTGATAGTGAAAGTTAAAAGGTGGTAAAAAGACAGTAATCTTGGCAATGATGCTGCTAGCCTCAGTTGAATTGATGATAGAATTGATGAATGTATTTGAAATCAAGATGATGGTATTTATTGATGGATAAAAAATGAAAAGAAAGGGGGTATCAAAGACATCACAGTATGCCCCATTAACATGGTTTTACTTTCTCTGGTTTAAGTTACCTGCAATCAACTGAGATCCAAAGATATTAAATATAAAATCCCATGAATAAAAAAGAATCCATAAATTTAATTTTCATGCTGTTCTGAGGAGTGTGATGAAATCTTGACATTCCATTCCATCCTTTCCAGGAAGAGTCCAGCATATCCACCCTTAATATATTCACTTAATATATTATAATTATATATATAATATATAATTATATATTATATAATATAAGTCACACAGTAATCATCTCAGTTATCAGATTAACTCAGAGGTATCACATTACTTGTGTTTCGGTAAACATTGTTTAATAGCCCCAAAGCACAAGAGTAGTGATGATATCAATTCTGATATACTGAGAAGAACCTGTAAATGATTTTTTAAATGAAAAGATGAACGTTCTTCATTTAATAAGGAAAGAAACAATCATATGCTGAGGTTGGCAAACTATATCATAAACTTTCATTAATTTGTTATTTTATAAATTACTTTTATTATTTACTTTATAAATTAAACATTATTGTAGGTATGTATGCAAAGGGAAAAACATGGTCTCTGGAGGGTTTAGTACTATCCAAAGTTCCAGGTTTCCCAGTTGGGGTTTTATTTGTTTATTTTTGGAGGAAGGAAAAATAAGTCTTATTGCTTTGCTAGCAAAGGAGAAACACAGGAGAATCCTGTCCCACACGCTGTGATTCTGCCCATCAGCAGAACAGGAGTCTTTTAAAGAGGTTATTAAAGGCTACATTTAATGTGTTCTTGGAGTTGTAATTCACTTGTTAATTTGTGAGATAATCCTTTCTGAGATCTTCTGGTGCCATCTCCAAAATCTGTATTACTTCATTCCTATGGTAGGTGAGTGCTCAAGGACAGATTACTCAGTCTAGGATGGGAAAGAAAGGCAATTCTGTTTCCCCTGAGATTAGAGAGGAGAAGTTAGGGAAGAGCAGGGAGAGAGGAAGAGAAAAAAAAATGTCCATTTAAAAAAAAAAGTTTCAGTGATCGAGCAGGGCTATATTCAAAGCATAAAGTGAACCACTGTTAGATTCCCCCACTGTCAATTTCTACATTCCATTTCTATGGAAAAATGGGTGGCAATATTTCCAAGCTGCTTCTTGCTAAAAGAGGGCAAAATTGGGAGAAGTAACTCAAAATCCTTGTTTCCTATGAGGAAGGCCTGGACAGTTAAAGGTACTCAGCATCAGAGCAGTCCAGAGGTCAACAGTGGGAGATGGCAGGTGACTGGACAAGGCATACATAGGGCAGGGATCATGCTGAGACACCAATAAACAAGACAGTAAAACATTACATTTTTCATAAACAATTAGAACAAAAGCAATTAGTGTTTAAGCCTGTCTCTAAAAACCATGAAGACAGTAACTCTAAACAATATCAGTGAAAAACAGATGGAGTTTATCAATGTAGGAAGTTAGGAAACTTTGTAAGTCTATGAGATCAGGCACAAATTAACTCAGGACAAACTTGGAACTCTTGAGTCCTTTGTGATCCCGCATAAGATCCCTTCCTTTATAGTCTCCAGCTTTACTAACTTTTCGTAGGGATGCAACAAGTGTACACCTTAATGTACACTTAAAAATGTTTATTAAAAAATGCTTTTCCTTTTAAATGTCCATGTAGAATTGTGCTTGGGCTATACTCTCCTGCCAGGTGTTTAAGATCAGGTTGGTCAAAACTGACCTTGTTCCTATCTAATAAGTCAGCTGACATTCCTTAGAAATCACTTGGGGTTATATGTGAAATCTCTTGACTTCTTTAGGTTTCCTCTACCAGTGGTGCCATATGCCAGGACAGGTCAGGGTCTTGTTGACCATTCATGACTTCTCTTGGAGAATCAGGGACATTTCCCTCTCCAATTACCCTCCTCTTTGCAGAATGTGTACTGGTTAGCTTTCTGTTCTCTAGGGTCCCCTCAATCTCCCTGATTAGAGATCAAGTGACTCACCAGAGTTGCAGGGCCCAGAGAAGGGATCCATCATTCTCTGGGCCCTGGGTGACAATAGAGAGCAAGGGCCAAAATGTTGACTGCTTTTTCCTTTGCCCTTTTACTTCCTTGACTTTGGGGTCAGTATTAGTATTGTAAATCAGCATTATAGTCTATTCATCCTATAGATGATGGCTTATTATTTCACATTAACTTAGGTTGTTTTATTAGAAGCAGCATCTCTACAAAACACTAACAGGCAACAGCTACAAAATTTACAAGAAAAATACAAAATGAAATTAGCAGAGAAAATACATACTCAGTTTGTATAATAGCTATGAACCAAGTATAATAAATTTTATTACCTTAAACCTTTACTTATAATCTTAAACTTCATATTCTCAGCATGAAAGTGGGGCTCCTTGGAGAGCCAGACCTGCCCAAGAAAGCTGCAGTGGGGGCTGCTCTCAGATCCCATTTGGGTGCCACATTTGTTGCCAAAACTCAGTCCTTGTCCCCAATGCCGATCCAATAATGAGGACTTGGTTTTGAAAAAAAGAAAAAGAAGGTTGATTGTTTTGATAGTAAAGGAGAAACATGGGCGACTCCTGTCCCAGAGGCTGTGATTTTCCAGTTGGGGTCTTGAAATGTACCTTCCATGTATAGGGATCCATTATACTATAGTTCTAGATTTAAAAACTGGGTGGATTATCATACTATTCACTGAGATGAGTATGATCCAGGAAAGGAGAGAAACTGAGAGATCAATATTTGTACCCATTAAGTTTACGAACTCTTTAAAACTATCAAGGTGACCTTGGCTATGCAAGAGAGGCACGGCCCATAAATATAAGATGGGGTATGTCAACCTGAAAAAAGTATTGAAAAGTCCATATTGATATATGAAGAAAGGAAAATAAGAGGGTACAAACTCCAAATCCAGAAAAATCTCCTCATTTATGATTATGTAAAGATGGAAATTCAACAAAGAAAACTGAGAAGGAATTGTTTTTGTGGTAGAGGAACACCAGAAGAGGGAATGATAATGGAAAACAAGATAGGGTTTCTATACTTAAAGAGTGGTTGAGTATATTAAATGCTGTTATGTTATCAACTTAGATTAGGATTAACAGGTTCTTCCCATCTGGCAACGTGGAGGTCATTGATGGCTCAGATTGGAGCAGCCTGCAGTGGTTAAAGTATAATTAGAAGTTAAGTTAAGAAAAATATAACCAGGGCTGGGGATAGAGCTCAGTTGGTAGAGTGCTTGCCTTGCAAGCACAAGGCCCTGGGTTCAATCCCCAGTACTGCCAAAAAAAAAAAAAAAAAAAAAAAAAAACAACCGTTCTTCATAGGAAATAAATGAAAGAATGGAAAGCCAGTAAGTAAATAAATAAACATAAAAAAGAAATAGTAGGTAAGGAAGCATACATGGTAAAGTCTGTTTGCATTTTTGAGTTTGTTTTCAATGTAAAATGCAATGTGTAAGTAGATAAATGACAAAGGGAAGACCTTGACAATGCACAAGCAATGAGATCCAGGGTACAAGTGTAGGTAGGTAGGTCTGTGATGGGAGCAGGAATGTTGCTCTGTGTTAAAATAAGAAGGAGTACAAGGTCAATGTAGATACGATGGTAGATATTGAAGAATGTTAGAAAGTAGAGAAATGATAGTTTCATTACCTCTGTATTTCATGAAGTAGGAAGAAGTATCTTGGTTAATATATATGGTAGAGCTGGTCATGCACAGCACACCTACAGACATGTGATGAGCACCTCCTGATATTTTGTAGTGCATAACTTGTCCTGTCATCCTCCCTGAATAAGGTCATCAGTTAAAAACCAAAAATATATCTAGAATTTATAAAAATAGAGTTCAGGCTTCTATAAGTAGTAGCTTAAGGTAATGCTTATACACAAGAAGACTGATCCCTCCGGTGTCTTCAATTCCAGGAAAAATTGAGGATAACATGCAGAGAAGCAGAATTAAGAGGACAGAAGAGTGATATCAGTAGACTATTAGAATAGTCACTTTCTACTGTTATCCTCCCATAGAAACATTAATTTTGAAATCTGCACATGAGAGTAACTTAGTGGAGCCCCAAGAGTTCAACAGAGAAGTTTCAGCACACCTTTGGAGCAAAAATAATGGAGAAAGGATGCATTGAAAATGATAAGTTTTATTTTACATGCATCACTCCTCCCACAAAGTGGCAAAACCCAATGCCAAGACCGACCTCCTAGGTCCATGATTCCTCCCACTGAGGAAATTGAGAACATGGTGAATGAGTGCCTAGCTTCCCTAGAATTGCAGAATGTTGACCAAGAGACCCACTTGCTCTCATCCAACATAAACTGTTCAGATTATTGGAATGATTAAGGACTGGAAAAGAGTCACAGTAGGAAAGAGAAATTGGGACCCTCCTAACTGCTCTGTGACTTCACTGGGAAGCCCACAACACATCATCTATTGACCCCTCAACTGGCACATAGAAACCGCAAGTGCTTCACACACTCATACCCCTCAGACTAGCTTCCCAAGTATGCTTCTGTGGATAGAATATGCAAGCATTTCACGAAGAAAGCTGGCTCAGCTATGCTGGAATGGGAAAAGATACACAAATGTGGGTATTGCTGGGCACCAAAAACAGAAGCATTGAGCAGTCCATTCTGACTTGGCAGGGTCAAGTGGAGGCATATAATCTTAAATATTTCTGATCTTAACCATTCTTTCCCAAAAGGCACCAGAAAGGTAGAGTGGGTAAACTCGTAAAAGAGGTCTGAGAGAACATCAGAATTCTAAATTGGTCTTGTGGGTGAAGGTGTTTCAAGACAGTATAGACTAGCAGAGGTGACTGCTTCCTGAAATGTGAGGACAACAATATAAGATTTCAAGGGACAGTAAAACTCAAGGATATGTGACACTGCCAACAGAACATAATATTCAGGCAATTAACTACAAGGAAATGGAGATTTACAAATTGCCTGACTACACCCCCCCAAAAGAAAAATGAAAACTAACTGGTGATCTATGAGAGAATACATAGAAAACATAAGTGAAATAAGAAAAACAGTATGTTAGCAAAGAGAAACTTTTGTAGAGAAATATAAATCATAAAGCAAAAATTGAAAAGAAATTCTGGAGCTAATATGGTGAATGGAATGAAAATACAAAAGATAGCATATGCCACTGAAGCAGAAGAATGACTGTGGATTTGAAGACAGGCCATTTGAAAACATTCAGTCAAACGTGGTGAGGAGTGAACAAAAAGGGAAAAAGCAAACTTACGGTGTTTATGGAACTCCATCAAGAGATGTTTCACAGGAAAAATAAAATAAGTTGTTTTTCTGAAAAGATTTTAAAAATTTGACCAATTTTTTATTAGACTATAAGAAGAAGACTCAAATGAAATAAAAAATGAAAGATTTAAAAACAGATGCCACAGAAATGAAAAGGATCATAAGAATCTATAATGCCAGACACAGAAAGACAAATATTGCATGATCTTACTTACATGTGGAATCTAAAAATGTTATATTCATAGAAACCGAGTAATGCATTGAAGATGGTAAGAAAAACAGCTTGATTTTACATGCCATGGTAGCACAGCCCAATGCCAAGAAAAACTACTCCAGTCCATGATTTCCCCCATAGAGAAAAGTGAGAGCATAGTGAATGAGTGCCCAGCTCCCACAGATTGCCAGAATGCTCACCAAGAAAATGTGGAGTTACTGAGAATTGGGAAAAATAACATGCTGATCAAAGGGTACAAACTTTCAGTCATAAAATCACTAATTTCTGGAGAACTAATATACAGTATGGTGACTGTAGTTATTATACATTTAAAATTTGATCAAAGATTAGATCTTATTATTCTCATCCAAAATACAAAATAACATAATTGTGGGAGGTAATGAATGCACAAATAAGTTTGATTGTGACCATTAATTCAATTTATACAAGTATGCCCAAGCATCACAATATACACATTAAACTTATACAATGCTTATTTGTTAATTATACCTCAAGAAATCTGGAGAAAGTAAGAGCAATGACTGTGAAGAGATAATAAGACAATATTGTTTAATTTTTCTGTATCTGTATCTATGTGTATCTGGAGTCATCTCTACTGTTAACTTGCTTGTTTAGCAGTTAAGGCAGGTATTTTGGAACATTAAAAAAAAAAAAAAAAAAGAATCCTGATCTGAGAGGCCTTGTTGGTTTATACCACATCAGACTTCTTTCTTTGGCAATAAAGCACATGCAAACCCATGTGAGACATACACTAATAACAATGAGATTATCAGTAAAATTCATTTGGCAAAGGCTAAAAAATCATGTCAAACTTATTTTGATAACTAATTTACAACTCATCTTCAGCTGTCCTTTGAAACTCCAATATTTTAAAACAAGATGGGAATTCTGACACCTAAGAACAAATTACACTTTATTGAAAAGTACCTTTTAAAAACTATTATTCATTAGTATGACCCAAGAAATACATTAAGTGACTTTCATTCTTAATCCTCACACTAACCTTTTGAATCAATGGTATAATATTTCCACTTACAAAGAAGAAAACCATGACACAGAACAATTGGATAACTTGCTCATGGCCACTCAAATAGTAAATGCCAAATGTCTATATAAGCTCTTCAATATTAAGATAATTAAAATCACTATAATCAGGGCATGAAACTTGGATACTTCACTCACCCATTCACCAATTGTCAACCATTGCCAACATGGGAAAAAATAATGTAGCATATTCTAGTTTGTCCATATCATCATATGGGCATATTCATTGACACATGTATGTGCATTTATGTACATGTATAATCATATTTTGACTTTTTTATGTAGCAAGATCTTTCTGTGTTGTGCTATGGTATTATGTTTCTAATGTGCTTGAGAATTTAGGTACAAAAAGAGAAGAAAAAGACAAGATATATAGAATTCCTTGTGGAAAAACATGGCTATCAAACTTCTTGAAAGGAACGAGATATTTTTTGTTATTAATGAATTCCTAATGTGTATTCCAGTCTAGAAGGATTGAATGCTTTAGATAAACATTATTTATATATTCTATTTCAAGAAAGGTCATGTTCCTGCTTGATGTCACAATTGCTAATTTGGATATTTATCTTGCTTGTGGATCATTTCAGATTCTCTTATTCTCTGCAGAGATTTCCATAATCATAGCCTCAAGTGCTGATATGACTTCTCCTTCTGGGTTGAGGAAAGATGGTAAATGTATTATCTCTTCTGGTTATACAACCGCTGCTGACAACGCCTTCCTCAAAGAATGACAGTTTATCCCCGAAAAGATATATTCCACTTGTCTTTATGATACCCATCTGCAATAACTAGGATTCAAAATAGCAGATGGCAATACTTTATAAGATCAGTATATGACAAAGACCTTGCTCCTCAGAAATTTCATTTTAGCACGGTCATATTTCTTTTAATAGCTGCCTAGCAGAGCCAAAATGATACAACTTCAACTAAAGGTAGCTAGGGATAAGAAACTCAGAATGTAATAACATTTTATTCTCTTATTTATCTGGAAATACCTAGCTAGCATCTACCGAGGCAGACATCAGAGGTGAAAAAAGCCATGGAATTGTAAGACAGTTGGACAGAGAACAACAACAAAAAAAAAAAAACAAAAAACACTGCCAAGTGACAAGTGCTTCCTTAAAGCCCACCCACCACACAATGCTCACTGTGGCAGTGAGGTAAAATTGACCTCAAGGATCCCAGGGAGTGAGCACTGGGGAAACCAAAGGTTTTCAAGGAGTTTGGTACACCACAGTATAGAAGGACATTCCAGGAAGGTAGCATACAGTGACGGGGAGTCCTGACATGATTTCATAAAGATGAAAGGTATGAAAGTTAGGGTGATGAGAGGTGTCAGACATATATGGAGAGCATCCAGGTAATAATGATGTTAACTTGAGCCAATACGTGGCAATGAAAGATAGAAATGGGTCATACTTGTCTGTCAGCTGGGAACAGGTTTATTTCTTAAAAGACCTAAAAATACTACTGAGGTAAATGTCCCAGGGCTACTCAGTCTCATGGGTGGTGCTATCACCAGTTGTTCCAGGCTGGCACAGTAGTAGCACCTTGGACATGGGAAGATATTGCTGTAGAATGGATAATAGATGGGGAATGAGCAGATAAAATATCAATAAACATCAATTTGAACTTCAGATCATTTGTAGGTGTGGCCATGGCACTGATGGCAGCAAAATTAGGAGAATTCTACTTTCCAAATACTTCATCCCTTCCCAAGTTCATGCGTAAGCTGTTGCTGGCACTTGCTCTGATCTAGCCATGCAGGCATTTCAGGTAAATAGCTTGTGTGTGTGTGTGTGTGTGTGTGTGTGTGTGTGTGTGTGTGTGTGTGTGTTGTAAATACAGAGAAAGCTATATCCCTAGAAAGCTCTAACTTTGAGATTCAAGGACCATGGTGCCTGGCTGGTCACGGAGAAATATTTAAAAATAGGAATCAGTTCAAGACCTCTGCTCATTCTATGACGCCAGAAGTTAGGAAATCCATCAAGCTCACATTCTCCACATGAACTCCAGAAGTTACAAGAACAGTTACAGAGAACAAGGTTCTCAGCCACACTGGGAAAGGTTGTCAGTTTTCTCTTCTAGAATTGTATAGGAAATGATGAACAGTGATAGTCCTCACTTTGGGTAAGAACTCCATGGTTTCTCAGAAGTATTATTGGCCATGGTTTCTGTGTAGAAATAAAAGCATTTTTAGCATAGATTAATTTTATTATTAAAAGGAATATGCTGTTTCTCTATCCCCATATCAGGATCATCAAAGACATTCTTTACAGTGGTGGATCAGGACAGAGGTTAGGAATAGGAGAAAATATTCTCACTTCGATACATATATCCTTACAATGATTTGTAGGAATTTTGGGATGTGAGGGACAAAAGGGGAGTGCTTATGGAGGAAATCACCGAGTTTCACTGGAGAATCAGGAACACAGTGTGTTACTTTGGTGAAGATGGAAATTTCATAACAAAGTAAGACATGTAAGAACCTGTCTCTTTTACATTGGCCTGGGACACACATTCATTAATTCAACAAACATTTGTTAAATCCCCTCGTGTACCAGGCACTGTTCCAACTGATGTAGTGAATAATACTACATATAGTGAATAATTAATTCATATATTGAATAATACATGTAATAAATAATAGAAGTAATTTAACAAAGTTTCAGGCTTGTGAAACTTCCAAACTATGTAATGAAAGAATTTGGGAGAATAGTTGAGTATTTGCAAGAGTCTATGGAAAATGACTCTTGTGGAAAATGATGTGAATTTGAATTAAGTACACAGAATAGGAAAGAATTTGAAAAGTTTCTCTGAAAAGAGGTAATGAGAGGTGACCTCTATAGAGGGACCTGGGATATTGGGGGTCAAGAGTGGGAGAATTTTCACTACACAGGACATGATAGGAAATAAAAATAGAAAGACAGGGCCCTTAAGACAACTTAAGAAAGCATCTACAGAAATCTACATGATTTTTTTCTCATGACTTAAAAGTAATACCCATGAATAGAAAGGAGATCAATGACACCAACAAGGGCAAAGTTCTAGATGTTCTAGTTTTATATGTTCCATGATTTCCAAGGACAAAGCCATGTAGGAGGAGAAGATAATGTGTTGAGGGGCATGGTCATTATCCCGTATTCTAGGATAAAGTAACTCTTAGAATCCATGTCCAAAGAGCCCAAGCCCCAGAAGAACTTTTTTTAGGAGCCTAGGCTAAATGAGGCTACTAGGGAAAGGACCTTCTCCACAGGGAAGTGACATATCCCTCTGGGATTAATGCTATGGTTTGAATATGTCTCCCAATATTCCATGTGTTGGAAGCTTAAATTCCAGTGCAACAGTGCTGAGAAGTGGGACCTTTAAGAGTTAATAAGGTAATGAAGGCAATGCCCTCATGAATGGATTGATACTAGTATCATAGGAATTATCATACACAGTGGCCCCCTTCCATCTTTCCTCTCACCCATGTGATGGATTCTGCATATTATGATGCATTAAGAAGGTCCCCACCTGATGCAATTCCTTGATCTTGGACTTTCCAAATTCCAGAACCAATAGTCAACTAAATTTTGGTCATTATGTACTATCCAGTATGTGGTATTCTAATTTTGGTCATTATATACTATCCAGTATATGGTATTCTGTTAGAGTAACATAATATAGACTAAGACTGTCAAAAAAGAACTTGTAGATGGATGTAAGCAAATAGCTTCAATGTTTCAGGGCAAATAAAATACAGTTAGTTTATATCTACCATATAGTGATATGGTATAATGCTGCCATTACTAGTATGATTATAAAAAATGATATTGAGGATCAAATGTATTAGAAAATTGAGTTAAAAGCATCCATCACTGTCTCAAATTGGGTCTTTTAAATGTTAAGCATAAGAAAGACCTATAGTCAAAGAATAGATGGTGTCTTAATGTATAGTAAAGAATTTGGCTGGTCTTTGTTCCTGGTTCCAGGGAGGGTGCCTCTCTATACCCTCAGAACTTCCAAAGTGTTAATTATATAATATGCTATTTATGGTGAACCCCTCAGACAATATCTCAGTTTATGCTAATGAACTGACTCAGTATGGGGTTGGTGGTTCTAGAAAGATCAACCATGTTATTAGAATCTTGGTGCTTTGAAACATGTACTTTTAGTCCAACTTCTTAAGACAGCAAGGAGGTTGGATTTTCAGTCATGAGTATATATTGAAATATTAATAAAAACTCTGGACTCTGTAGTTCAGGTGAGCTCTCCTAGTTAATAACCCATATTGACATGGCAGGAGGGTGATTTGTCCTAGGTAGCAGGAAGCTTTGTATCAAAGTTGCCCCCAGTATTCACTTGATGGTTTCTTCCTTTAGTTGATCCTGATTTATATGCTTTTATAAGAAAGTATAATAAGTAGAGCAATTTTCTGAGTTATATGAGTCAATCTAGAAAAACTATTACATTTGAGGGAGTGGGAGGCTAAACTTTATAGTCAGATGCTCTAAAGTGTGGATGGCCTTGGAACACTGAGCATGGCATCTAAAGTGAGGGTAGTCTTGTGGGGAACTTGAGTTTAACCTGTGAGGTTGGACATAACTGTGTAGTAAGCATAATGATTGCATTGCACAAGAAAAACTTATCAAATCTGGAGAGATGGGTGAGACTAGAGACACAGTAACTGAGATATGGTCATAAATCAGAATCTTCTGGAGACAAATACTGGTAGAAACACATGAAGAATTTAATAAATTGCTGACGGTTGAGTGACTTTGGAGACTCTCAAGAACTCCATCATGCTTTCATGGTAAGAATTCCAAGGAGATCATGACTTTCATACAGGGAGAAAAATAATTGTAATTGTGAAAAACAACCAGAATCTTATCCATAAGACCTCCTCTTGAGGGGAAGGACACACTGGAGCCTAATTCTGAAAACTTATCCAAACATGGGAGAAGGAATTCCTTCTCATTTCAACCCCATTGATCCTTCCTATTTCACCTAGGAGAGAAAAATCAGATAACAAGGGAAGGACTCCATGGAAATATATTGAGTAATCTGCAACCAGGGAAATACATGTGGTAAGGGGAGAGGGAGAAAGCATGCTGCTGGAGAAGGAACAGGTATTCCTGGGGTAGCAAGAGCCATGAGACACCCATCCAGGAGAAGACTGGTACTTAATCAGAAGATCACAGAATGCTCCCTCTTCCTAACATCCTATCATCTCACTAACAAGACTCTAGGTTAAAACCAGCAATTATAGCTGAGAGCCGATTGACACAGACTCTACACAAGGCGGGGTATAGGAGAGCCTGTAAGTCAAGAGATTTGCCAAAAGAAAAATACTAAAGGAAGCTGAAACCTCCGATACAGCTACAACAAACACTAGTTACCTCCTAATTCCTAAACAGATTAACATAAATTATTACAGTAAAAGCCTATTTAGTTTGGTTTTTACTAATTTATTTGGCTTCCTACAAAAGACTGAAACTCTAAAACTCAGCCAAAATAAATTTTTCCTCCTCGTGAGTTCATTCTCTTAGGTATCTTTTCATGGTGATAGCTAACTAGCATAGAAATTTGGTACTGAGAAGTGGAGTCATTGCTGTGACTGTACCAGATGATATAGTTCAGAGGTCTTTTGAACTGGTTTGTGAGAGGAACTTAAGAAAGTTTGGAGAAGCAGGCTAGAGAAAGCCCAGAATGTTATAAGTAGAGATTAATGGGTAATTCTGTTGAAGTCTCAGAAGGTCAAAGAGCTAATAGAAACACAGACAATAAAGGTAAGGCTCATGAAATTACAGACAGAAATAAGGAATCTATTGAGAATTGTATGAAAGGCCTTCTATTTTGCACTGTGTCAAGGAATTTTAATGCTTTGTTTCCATGCTCTAAGTCTTTGTGGAAAGATGAGATTAAAGGTAATGGACTTGATTATTTGGTGGAGGATATTTTAAGGCAGTATTAAATTCAGGAAGTGGCATGGATGTTACTGGCTGCTTTCATTCAGGCTTACAACTAAAATTAGTAGCACAAAACAAAAGAAGATTTTGAAAAACTTACATTTTGGCTAGGAAAGGAGGACACTTCAAAATACTGCCAATGAGGGTACAGTTGCTAAGCATATTAGCAACATTTTTTAAAGTCAAGAACTTTGCATCAGGAAACGTGCCTTAAGGAAATCTCAGCAGTTGGCAATTCATCACAGGCTGAAATGTGTAAAAATGCATTCATTTTAAAGACTTTTGTTTGAGAAGAGAGCCTTGGGTACTCTGATCATATAGGGAAATTTAGAGAATTATTTCCCCATATTCTTCCATTAAGGCTCTCCGTAGTCAGTGCAGTGATGTTTCAAGTGGGTCTCAGTATTGCCCACACTAGTAGCAAACTGTGGTGTAACGCAGGCATGCAGAATGAAAATCACTGAGACTTTCATTGAGATTTCAAAAGAAGACTTGGATGTCAGGCAGTATGTAGCAGGATCAGAGGCCCTGCAAGGAGCTCCTAACGGGGTGATATTTAATCAACCTGTGAAAGGAAAACCAAAGTTTCAATGGAAACCCCCATTAAGTTTGAAATACCAGGAAAGTATCTTGAGGATACAGTTGAGAAGAGCCATCCATCCCAACAAAGTGGCCATGTGGACGGCAGCCAGAAAGGTCACAGAGGCAGGGCTGCTGAAGCTCCGTTAGCTCATATCATGCTAACAGGTGCCCTGGATGCCAGACATGGACCTACGTGATTTAATATTTGCCTTGTTGAACTTTGGTTTTGCTTTGGTATGATTCTGCCTTATTATTTTACCAGTTCACTGTTCTGGAATAATATTTAACCTGTGTCATTGCATCTTGAAAGTTGATATCCTTCTTTTTGATTTTTATAAGGGCTCACAGTTGAGTTTGCCTTGAATCTCAGGGGAAACTTTGAACTTGGATTTTTGAGCAATTCTGGGATAATTAAGACTTTGGAAACTCTTGGAGATAGACTGAATGTATTTTGCATTGTGAGATGAACTTGACCCTTTGGGAGCCAGGGGGGAAATGTTAGTTTGGGTCTAAAATGTTCCTCAGAAGTCCAAATATTAAAGGCTTGGTCCCTGGTTCATGGAATTTTTGAGAGATGGAGGAACCTTTAAAGGGTTAGAACTAATAGAAGGAAGGTAGGTTATTTTGGAGTACCAGATAGAATATGTGAAAGTAATTATGTGAAATACGCTAAGGGATCTGAAGAGAAAAAGGAGGTAATATGCAAGAACAAAAGGATAATGTTGGCACAGAAATGGAAACGTCTAAGTAAACCAAGGTCAAGAGAAGTAATCTCAAAAAATATTTTAAACTAAATAAAAATGAAAATCGAAAATATCAAAATTTATGATACAAAGCTAAAGACGTTCTTAGAAGGACAGGCCTATATTATAAAATAAGAATGAAATAAATAAACTAAACTTTGTTTTCGGGAGCTTGGGAAGATCAGCAATTTCTATTTAAAGTGAGCATAGGAAAAAAAATAACGCACATTAGAACATGAATCAAAAACATTTTAAACAATAGTCAGATTTAGCAATCTGAAAGCTGTTTCTTCACAACCATAAATAACCATGAAAAATCTCTGCTAAGCATAAGATCAAAATGAAAGAGAGAAAGTATTACTATCAGTAATGAAAAAGTGCTCATTATTACTGATCACTGATACCATGAAAAACGAAAAGATTTCTAAGATTCTACAAACAACTTTATGCTCACAAATTTAATTCCAGAAAAAAATGGGCTAATTTCAAGGGAATAAAAAGGAGAAACAGAATAATCATACGCGCATATATATATATATATATATATATTTTTTTTTTTTTTTTTTTTTTTTTTTTTTTTTGTACCAGGGATTGAACTCAGGGTGCTTAACCACCAAGCCACACCCCCAGACCTTTAAAAAATATTTTATTAGAGACAGGGTCTCACTGAATGGCATAGGGCCTCACTAAGTTGCTGAGGCTGGGTTTGAACTTGTGATTCTCCTGCCTCAGCCTCCTGGGTCGCTGGGATTACAGGCATGTGCCATTGCACCTGGCTAATATTTTTAATTGTATTATTAATTTAAAAACTTCATAAAAGAGCAAAAGATTCAGACTCATTGGTGAATTATATCAATTAAATAATAATTTTTCTATCTTTTTCAGAAAACAGAAGCAGAGGAAAATAGTTTCAACTCATTTCATGATGCCAACATTAGTTTAACCCCAATACTGGATAAAGACATTACAAAAATGAAAAAGAAAAAAAAAAAAAAAAAGAGAAAACTATGGGTCAATATTTCTCATGAACCATCCATATCTCAAAGACCATCCACAAAATTTAGCTAATCAAATCCAGTAATGTTACAAAAGGAAAATACATATCAAGAAAATGGGGTCCTATACTGAATGTACTACTATTTTTAAATTTAAAAATAAACCATTGTGTTTTCAACATGTCATGTACTGAATGAGAAAGACATGATCATATCAATAGATGCAGGCAAAGCATTATACAAAATTCAAGACACACTCATAAAAACTCATGAAATGATGTCAACTATGGATTTTGAGTAACGAGAATGTGTGGATGTATGTGTTTGGTTGTAACAAACGTACCAATCTGATGTAGAAGGTTAAGCCTAGAGAAAGCTGCATTTGTATGGAAATGGGTGTGTGGAAACTCTATCTCCTGCTCATTTTTGCTGTGAACCTAAATCTTCTCTAAAAAATAAAGATTATTTAACAAAAACTTAAAAACTAGGAATATCATTTTGCAATAAAAGGAACCAAGGTCCTTGGAAAAATAGCTGCGTACTGGACTTTAACAGGAAATACATAAGATGAGTCTGGAACATGTAGTATTGAAAAAAGTAATGAAAAAAAGAAAAAAAAAAAGTCCATTATAATGGCAACATGTCACAGTGACCCCAGAGGTAACAAGAAAAGCTCCCCTTGGTTGAAGCTACAACAACTTGAAGAAACAAATTAAATAGCATAGTATTTGATCATAACACAATATACAAAATAAGATCCATGTTGATATAATTAAATGAGTGAACAAATAAATATATTGAGAAGAGACAAATCTGTAGAAGAATTTTAAAAATTCTTATGGATACTCTCCCCTAAAGGAAGTATATCATAACTCCTCTTGCCACCCCCCCCCTCTCTCTTTTGTAATGTAGATTGAACCCAGGGGCACTTAACCACTGAACCACATCCCAGCCCTTTTAATCTTTTATTTTGAGGCAGAGTCTTGCTAAGTTGCATAGGGCCTTGTTAAGTTACTGATGCTGGCTTTGAACTTAAGATGCTTCTACCTCATCCTACCGAGTTGCTGGGGTTAAGTGTGCACCAATAGACCTAGCAGTAACTCTTTACTCTTAAGTATAGGTGGCACATAGTAACTTTCTTTCAAAGACTATGGTGTGGAAAGATGGCAGATGTCACTCTGTGGAAGACATGACCAATGCTGTGTCAGCAGGTGGTTAATTTCAACATCAATTGTGTGAAGTCATGTTGGTAGTATATACTCTAGATAGATAGGATGAAAATGGCACTTCACCTCCATGATCTTCATCCCCAAATAATATATATGAATTCTAACTATTAGAGAGACATCAGAAAAATCTAAGGCAAGGGAAATTCTACAAATTTCCCAACCAGTGCTTCTCAACCCTATCAAAATCATCAAGAATAAGTTAAATCAGAGAAATTCAAGATTGAAAGGAACCTAAGAAGACATAGCAACTATATTAGGATGTGGCTTGGAAACTATGACATTGCAACCAAGTAAATCATCCTGGATGGGATTCTGGAAAAGAATAAAAACTCATTAAATAAAAACCAAGGGACTCTAAATGTAGGTATTGTTTAATAAGAATACATCAATTTTGGATTAATTGTAACAAATGTGCCATATGAGTGAAAAATGTTAATAAAAAACTGAGGGCTGGAGAGAGAGCTCAGTTGGTAGAGTGCTTGCCTTGCAAGCACAAAGCCCTGGGTTCGATCCTCAGCAGCAGAAAAAAAAAAAAAAAAAAAAAAACCTGAAGTAAATGGGAACTATCTTTTTATCTTTTTAAAAAATTCTTAATTGCAGCATAATTACATAGTATGTGGGTTTCATTGTGGCATATTTATACATTCCCATAACTTAATTTGATTTATTTTCATGCCCCAGTAACTTCCCTTGTCTTTCTGCACTCCCATTTCCTTCTTCAACACTAAGGTTCTTTTTAAAATTTTATTTAATAAGATCCCCTTTTTATTTTCCTCACTAGCTTCTACATATGAAAGAATGTATATGACCCTTGACTTTCTGAGTCTGGCTTGTTTCTCTTAACATGATGCTCTCCAGTTCCATCCATTTCCCTGCAAATGCCATAATTTGTTTTTTTAAGGTGGATGCTGGGGATCAAACTTAGGGCCTCATGCACACTAAGCCAGTGCTCTATCACTGAGCTACACCTCCGATCCTCATCCTTCTTTATGGTTGTGTAAAACTCTATATATGCCACATTTTTTTCATTTGTCATTTGATAAAAAATCCACAACTTGACTATTACGAACTGCACTGCTATAAACAGAGGTATGCATTAGTTCTTTTGAGTAAATACTGAGAAGGAGTATATATATGGCGGTTTCATTCCTAGTTTTTGAGAAACCTCTTTACTGATTTCCATAGTGGTTATAATAATTTAAATTCTCACCAACACATTTTGAGAGTTTCCTTTTCCCTGAATCCTTACCAACATTTTACTGTTATTTGTATAATTGATGATTTCCATTCTGATTGAAATGAAACTTCAGTGTAGTTTCTGATTTGCATTTCCCTGATGGCTAAAGATGTTGAAAACTTTTACATATAATTACTGATCATATTTCTTCTTTTGAAAAGAGTCTCTTCTTTAGTTCATTTGTGCACTTATTTATTAGATTATTTTGGTGTTTTGGTGTTTTCTGAGTTCTTTGTATATTCTGGATATTAATCCTCTATTGGAAGAGTAGCTGGCAATTTTTCCCATTTTCTGTAGTCTGTCTTTGTTTCTTTTGCTGTAAAGAAGCAATTTAATTTGATGCCATTCTGTTTATTGAGTCTTGTTATTTCTTGAACTATAAGGAGTCCTACTGAGGAATTCTTCTGTGTCTATGTGATGGAGTGTTTCCCTATGTTTTCTTTTGGCATTTGCAAAGTTTCTATTCTTATACCTAGGTTTGATCCATTTTGATTTAAGTTTCGTATGTAGTGAAAGAGTGGGATCTAGTTTCATTTTTCTGCATGTGGATATCCAGATTGCACTGCACCATTTGTTTTAAAACTAGCTAATTTTTCTCCAATTAATGCACTTAGCACCTTTGCTGAGGATCAAATGAGTATTTTTGTGGATTTATCTCTGTGTCTTCTTTTCCATTGGTCTATGTGTCTATTTTTATGCCATGCTGTTTTTGTTACTACAGTAATGAAGTATAATTTGGAATGGGGTATTGTAATGATTCCAGAATTTATCTCTTTGCTCAGAATTATTTTAACTCTTCTGGGTCTTTTGTTCTTCTATATGAATTTAGAATTGTTCTTTTAGGTTCTGTGAAAAATGTCATTGTAATTTTGATGGAAATTTCTTTAAATTAGTAGATTACTTTGAGTATTATGACCATGTTAGCAATATTAATTCTGCCTATTGAATAATATAGGAGATCTTTCCATATTCTAGTGTCTTCTAGTTCTTTTTTCATATTTGCTAAATTTTCCTGTATAGGTCTTGCATGTTTTTGATTAGATTTATTCCTAAAATTTCAATTTTTCAAGGCTATTGTGAATGGAATCATTTTACTGATTTATTTCTTAGTGTGTTTATTATGTATAAAAGACACTGATTTTTATACCTTAATTGTATATCTCACTAGTTTGTTGAATCTGTTTATTAGATCTAGAAGTCTTCTTTTAGAGTCCTATGATCATATCATCTGTCAAGAGGGATAATTTGACTTTCTCCTTTCTTATTTGTATCCCTTTTAATTTTTTCTCTGTCTAATTACTCTGGCTTAAATTTCTAGTACTATCTTGAATAATAGTGGTGAGAGTGGATATCTTTGCCTTGTTCCTGATATTAAAGGAAATGTGTTCAGTTTCCAACACCTTCAGAATGATGTTGGCTATAGGTTTGTCACATATAGTTTTTATTATGATGAAGTAATTTGCTTCTATTATTGGCATTTTCAGTGTTTTTGTCATGATGGGGTACTGAATTTTGTCAGAGACTTTTTCTCCATCTATTGAGATGATCACGTGGCTTTCATCCTTGAGTCTACTTATATGATGTATTATTTTTATTGATTTGCAAATGTTGACCCATTTTGGGGGGGAAGGGTGGGCAGATATTTTTATTGTTGAATGACTTTAGCTAGAATATTTTCTTACAGTGAGTCTCACTCACTGTATTTTCTCTGTGTTTCTCAATACATTCCTTGTAGAAATTCTTGTAGGCCTGGGATGAAATCAACTTAAACATGACATATGATCTTTTTGATGTGTTGTTGAATTTGATTTATAAGTATTTTATAACAAATTTTTCATCTCTGTTCATCAAGGATATTGGTCTACAATCTTTCTTTCTTAATGTGTCCTTATTCACATTGGATATGAGTGTGATACTGGCTTTGTGAAACAAATTTGGAAACCTTCCCTTCCTTTCTATTACTTGGAGAAATTTAAAAAGTATTGGTGTTCTTTAAAGATTTGGTAAATTTTAGTTCTGAATCCAGCTGGTCCTGGGCTATTTTTTGTAGTGAGGGTTTTTATTATTACTTCAATTTCATTGCTTGTTATTGATCTTTTTAGTTTTCTACATCCTATTGTTTCAATTTTGGTTAGATTTATGTGTCTAGAAATTTATTCATTTCTTTTAGGTATTCTAATTTACTGGAATGTACATTTTAAAAATAGTCTCCAAAGACCCTCTGGATTTCAATGGTATCTGTTTTAATAGACCCCTTTTCTATATATTTTTTTTTTATTTGGGTCACCCATTTCTTTCTTTTTGTTAGTTTGGCTAAGGGTTTATTGTTATTCGTTTACTTTTCAAAGAACCAGCTCCTAGTCTTATTGATTCTTTGCACATTTGTTCTCCGATTCATTAATTTTGGCTCCAATATTTATGATTTGTTTCTTCTACTTGTTTGGAAATTGTTTTGTTCTAATTTTTCTAAGAACAGGAAAAGGACCATTAGCTTATTTATTATGAGTTTATGTAAGCATCCATATAAACTTTCCTCTTAAAAATGCCTTCATTTTATCCCCTAGGTTCTTATAGGTTGTGTTTCAATGCTCATTTGATTCTAAGAAAATTAACTTCTCTCCTGAATTTTTAAATGACATACTTATCGTTCAAAAGTGTATTCCATCCCCATGCATTTTCATAGCTTCTGTATTTTTGTTTGCTGTTTATTCCTAGTATCATTTAATTATGATTAGAAAAGATGAGAAAAATTGTTTTTACCTTTTTGTATTAGGTAAGATGTGTTTTGTGGCCTAAAATATTATCTATTTGAAAAAATTTCCATAAACAGGTGAAAAGAAAGTATATTAATTTGTTGTTGGATGAAGTATTCTGTAGATGTCTGTTAAGTCCATTTGATCTATAGTGTGTTTTAACTGTAATATATTTGCTGTTTTGTGTCTGGGTAACCTATTAGTAGAAGGTATTTATGGAATTGGGGTCCACTTATTCCTTTATTGAATAATGTTTGTTTTCTGAAATTAGGTGTGTTGCTGCTCAGGGCATAAATATTTACACTCATTATATATTCTTACTGAATTTTCCCTTTATCAATATTTAATGACCTTTGTCTCTGATTAATTTTAGTTTGAACTCTGCTTTGTTAAACATGAGAATAGCTACCACTGTTTGCTTTTGTGTTCTATTATACATGAATATAATTTCTCATCCTTACACATTCAACCTGTGAATGTCTTTGCTAATGAGGTATATTTCTTGCAGATAACACAGAGTTGGGTCTTGGTTTTTAAACCAGTCTTTTAGTCCATGTCTTTCAGTTGGATAATTGAGACCATTTATATTCAGTGTTATTTTAATCAGGAATATGTTCCTTCCTGTAATTTTGTTTTATTTCTAATGTCTGATTTGATTCTAATTCTCATTTACTATCTGTTCTTCTAATGAGATTTTTTTTCCTGAACTCTCCTTTCTGTTTTATCTATTTCTTGCCTGTGTCAGAAGATTCCTTTACTCTTTTTTTTTTTTTTTTTTTTTTTTTTTCTCTTTTGCGGTGCTGGGGATTGCAAGGCAAGCACTCTACCAACTGAACTCTATCTGTAGACCCTCAGATTCCTTTAAGTGTCTCTGCAGTGTGAATTTCCTTGGTTTGTGCTATCTTGAAAAGTTTTTATTTTCTCTTCAATTCTGAAGGATAGCTTTCCTGGGTACAGCAATCTAGGGTGATTTGCTATTTTCTTCTGGGGCTTGAAATATATTGTTCCAACTCCTGGCTTTTAGGGTTTCTGCTGAGTAACCTGCTATAATTCTGATTGCTTTGCTTTTATAAGTGCTCTGTTACTTCTTTCATTTCTCTCCTTTTAAAATGTTTTATTTGTTCAGAATTTTTGGCATTTTAAACTGATGTGTCATGGGAAAATTCTTTTCTGATGTTCTCTATTGGATTCTAAATTCCTCCAATATGTGAATGTCCATCTTACTCTTAAGGTTTGGGAATTTCCTGCTATCATTTCACTCAATACATTATCAGTGTCATTGGCTTGTATCTCTTTTCCTTCATTAATACCAATGAGTCTTGTTCAGTCTCAATGTTGTTCCAGTGATCTTGAATACTTTTATCATAGTTTCTTATTTATTTAACTTTTTGTTGTCTGAATATTCCATTCTATACACCTCATCATCAGTGACTGACATTTTCTCTTCTACTTGAATATAGCCTATTAGTGAGAATTTCAAAAGTTTGTTTTTTTTTTTTTAATTTGGTTAGCTAAGTTTTTTATTTACATGATTTCTGGAATTTTTTTTTTTTAGATTATCTTCCTTTTTATTGAAATGTTCTTTCACAATTTGCATTTTCTTTCTTAGTTCATTCCCTAGATCTTATTTTATCATTTTAATAATCAACTCTTTGAATACTTAAACTAGTTTTTCCTCCACTTCTATGTTTATGAGATCAGTTATTGGATTGTTATGAATTGGGGGGGGGGTTGCAGGTTATTATCATTGTCTCATCTTTCACATACTTATAGGTTGATATTTGCACTTCTCCTAAAATGGATATCATCCACTGTTATATAAAGGTCTTTTTAGTGAGATGCTTTCTAACTTTACTATGTGCCCATGATGAGAATATAGCTAAGAGTCAAAACTTTCACTCAAAAGATCACTGTTCAATGCTAGCACCTCTTGAGAGGAGTTAATAATCATTAGTAACTATGAATACTTCAGAGCAAAGGCACATACTGATAAGCCTTTAAAATGTTCTCCACAACTCCAGTAGTCCTAAAGTGGAAAAGGGAAGTAATACTGTAGAATAGACTGAGAAATTAGGTGTGAAATAAAATAAAATAATTATTGAGCTATATAGGGCATGAATAGGAAAAAGAAAAAGTAGGAGTGGGACATAGAAGCAGATAATGCAAGAAGAAAAACAGAAAAAAGAAGAAATTATAAAAATGACCAAGGATAAAACATATAGAAACAATAAATACAATAAATGCATTAACATATTAAAAGAAATATATAATATTTGATTAAGTAATACAACATCAAATAATGGGGGAACCTATCAAATCAACACAGAAGAAAATATCAGTGAAATAAAAAACTGACTTTAGAAAATCTTAAAATCATTCTTTGCTGAGCTAATTGAGGTGGAGAGATTTCCATAATTTTTTGGGAGGTTCAGTAAATGGCTATACGTATACTTCGTGGATTGACCTCTGCATGTCTCTGAGTGTGAAAGTAACAAAAACACCAGCCATCTATCTGTAGGGTTGGGAAACTATGTATAATGTTTCTGCCCCTTTCCCCCTTTTTCCATGACAAAACTTTTGTCATGGAATCATCCCTGCAGATCTCATTCTGCTCACCTTTGATTTGAATTCAGAGGTTCTTTGAATTTTTTCATCCAGACACCTAATAACTTTTCAGAAGTTCAGAGGAAATGCATCCTAATTGTCTGTAGCCTGGTGTTCAGGTCTCTCCCTGATTGGGACTGCAGTCTTGTATGCTGACCTGTAGAAATGCTTCATGTACCCAGAACTGTTAAAACACCTGTGATCTCACTAGTGTACATCTTAGTCTGCACAGAATGTGGTGGCCCACAATAAGAGGCACTATGCAGTTCCTGGAAGAGGTGTGGTGCACCCTGACCCGGATATATGCATTGGTGGGCCTGAATTGGGATGTACATATCAGCAGGTCACTCCTAGGGTGTACCAGTTAATAGCCCATGTCAGGAGCGTTTGTGCATATGGGCAGATGCTAGAGCATGCATGACTTAGATCTGTGGCCAGGATACATACATTAGTGAGCTGCTGCAGGGGCACTCTCAGTTGTAGCCAGCATCTGGATCACATGCATAAGCAGGCTGCTACTGGGGAGTAGCAGTTTTGGCCTGTGACTGAGGTGTATGCATTGGTAGTCCACTGTGGAGGGCTCTCAGGGTAGGCCAGTATCTAGGGCATGTGTGTCAGCTGGTGGCTTCTGGGGCATACATGGTACTTCTGCCCACTGCTGTGGCCCATACAGGTGCAATGAGCAGCTGGGACTCAAGCACCTGTGTCCTGGGGCTGGTGTATTTGCCTTTCCCCTATACTGCACTCTCTCAGGGTGAATGGCTCTCTGTTCTGATCTGCCCTACTTCCTTTTTCAATGGTGTGGAGAGGGAGGTTCAGCGACCTTTAGCCAGCAAAGATTCCACCTCACAGATTACTCAGACAGCCTATTTCAAAGACATTCCCTATGATTGTATTTGCTGTTATCTCTCCATGTGAAGAATCTGTGAGATTTAATTCCTCCCAGCAAGGCAGTCTTAGGCATGGTCTCTACAAAATGGATGCCTGCCACCTTTCTGCCAGCAATTTGAAATAAGATATGTACTTCTCCCTGATTAAGTGATTTTGCAACTCCTGCCCCAGCTTAACTGAGTCTAACTTCCTTTTTTACCATTGTTTCTAAAGTAAGCTTGTCAGCTTTGCCTCTCCCTCTTCCTCCTTTTGTTACCATTCTCCTGTGACCCACCCTAAACAAGGTTCAGGGTTAACAAATTCTTTCCTAGTTGTGGTTTCAGTAACCAGAATGTCCAGTGTTCCTCCCAGATCATTACCTGTCCAATACTATGTTTTAGTGCATTCCCTCTGTCACTCACCTCTCTAATCAGCTGTTCTCACACTACTTCATTTCCAACCCATGGAAGAGTCATGATTTGCTGTCCAGTTCCATTTCACCATCTGCCAAGTGTATGTTTTACTTTTACAATTTTTATATGACATTAAAATTGCTTTAAAATACAGGAAAAAAATTTAAAGGTGAAAGTAAATGTTCATTTGGTCAAATTTCACTGAGAATAGACATGACTATCTCAGACCATGTGATCTTCATTCTCTAGCGAACATTATTTCTTTTACTTCTGTCTTTATGGCTTTTTTATCTCTAGTGTTTTAGGGAATTCCTTTTTGGCCAATAGGTTGCATATAGTTTTGTGTTTTGCTCTAGTTGTTCTCCTTATATATATGTCTATGCACTAAACTGTATTTTAAACTCCCCAAAGGCAAGAGATTATTCTGTCTTCACTGAATTTCATTTAATGTAGTGCCTATGGTTTCTAGAAAGGTCAACATAAAATAAGCTTAGCCATATAAAATTCATCATTTCATTTGTGGTTAAAATGTCACAGGGGACAGGAGCACTTCAAGAATGTTAAAAACTTCTGAAAAGCTACTCCTCCAAAGAAGCAATAATAACACTGGCAACTTTTTCAGAATTCCAGAAATTAACCTGAGCTTTGGAACAAAATAAGGAATGTTTATTGAAAAGCAAGGAAGACTCACATCTTAAGAACAATGAGTTTTGTGACATTTTAATTCACCCTTATTTCATTTCATTCTTTCCAGATCTGTAGAAGCCTTGAAAACAAATAATAACAAATGGTTTCAAAATTACAGTGGTTCTGAAAATCAGTAGCTGGACAGTCTCTAGAGGGGAAGAACCAATTTTAGTCACCAAAACATACCTTTCCTGAGATAATCTTTATTATTTAACCTATCTGGCAGCTTTCCATGAACCCCCACTCACAGGGTTTGACTTTACTTGCCTGACTCAGAGGTCACTCACAGCAAACAGTCTTTTCCTTTGGGCAGCTGTTTAAAATAATCAGCATCAATTAATTTCAACTGCCTGAGACACTATTAAAAGCAGTATAAGGAAAAAAGAAATTGTCCAAAAACATTAAAAGGAAGAACTTGAAATTAATGATGTTTATAGAATTCTTTGAAAATCTCTGAAAATCTAGAAACCATGTGGATGGACAGGGCCATGCATATATTGAGGAATGCATGGAAAGGTCAAAATCTCTCACTTATGATTGAGCTTGAGTTCTGAAAAGCAATAAGTAAAGGCTGCTCAGCCCTAAACTTCATGCAGTAGCATGGAAGGAATGCATGAAGCACCTTGGTAAAGGATAGGAGACATACAAGCTCAAGATATTTAAGGAAATCTCTGCACAATAATTAGGTGAGTATGAAGCAAATTGAGCAGACTTCAGTGGCCACAAGGACAAAATAAAACAAACCTCTCTAACACAATTTTTACAGAATTACTTGAAGAAAATCACTAAATAAGCAAACCATTATCATCAACAATGGTAACAATATCCCAATAACAGAAACCCGTGAGCAATGACAGCAGACTCTGGTGGAGTATCATTTCCAATACTGATAAATTATATTAAATTTTCTAGTATGCAACAAAAATTATGACACATGCTAAGAAACTTTTAGCAAAGTATGGACTATACACAGGGTAGGGTCGGGGGAGTGGTAAATAGAAAATGTACCTAAAAAGAGCAGCATGAGAGAAGTAATCCATCACATACAAGGGATCCTCAATAAGATTGCTGGCTTATCTTTAATTAGAAACCACATAGGCCAACAGGCAATGGGATGAGATAGTCAAAGTACTGAAAGAATGAGACTTTCAATCAAAAATTTATATACGGAAAGTTTTCCTGTAAAAATGAAAGAGAAATTGAGGACATCGCTAGGTAAATAAAAATTGAGATACCCTCTCTGTCAGAACTGCCCTACAATAAATACCAAATGGAACTGGATAGGCTGCAATAAAGTAATACTATACAGTAACTCAAATCCACATGAAAAAATAAAGGGCACTGACAATGATAAACTTACAGGCATATAAATTTAAGACAGTATTAATATTATTAATGTACTTTTGTTAATTTATCTTTCCTATATCATTTGAAAGACAACTGTGTATACGTGTGCTTTTATATATGTATATATACAGGCATATTTATAGATTTATGTATGTTCAAATGTATGGCTTTATATATTCATAAAACTGTATTGATGAGGTTTTTGTGTATAAAGATATATTTTGTATGACAGTAGTAGCAAAAAGAAAGGTCCAAGAAATATAACAAAACTTTTCAAAGAGATGAAAGTAAGCTCGTGTAAATTTAACCTAGGTGGCTATAAATTAAAATTATAATTTTAATCTCCAAAGCAACTACTAAGGAAAAAAAATGTTTGAGAGAAGTGGCAAAGGAATTACAATGGTACACTCAAAAATATCTATTTAACACAAATAAGACAGTAATGTATGAATCATGGAAAAATAAAGGCATAAAACATACAGAAAACAAATGGCAAGTCAAAGGCAGCCTCAGCAACTTAGCAAAATCCTGCGTCAAAATAAAAAAATAAGAGGGTTAGGATGTGGTTCAGTGGGTTTAGCTCCCTTGGATTCAACCTCTAGAATCCAAAAAAAAAAAAAAAAAAAAAAAACCCAAAACAAACCATGTGAACTAATAAAAAGTTGATTGCTGAAATCCTCAATTGTGGTAATCCTTTCACTTTCTTAAGGGTGGTTTTGCTACAAATTATATTTTTTAATTAAAATTTTAAACTGATATAGTAAAACAAAATTGTACATATTAATGGGTTACCATGTGATATTTCTACACATATCTAAATTGTGCAATCTCCTTAAACATTTATCAATTTTTTATGGCAAAGCATTTAAAATCTTTCCTTCTCGCTTTAATACACAGTACAGAACTTCTATGTGTATTCTGGCACACTAGAACTTCTCACTGCTATCCAGCTGCATCTTAATACCCATTTATCAACCTTTCCCTATTCCTCCCTCCCCTCTATTCTCTCTAACCTATAATAACCAGCATTCTACTTTCAATTTCTATTAGATCAAGTTGTTTATCTGCCAGGTATGAGTGGAATAATGAGGTACCTTTCTTTCTGCGCCTGACTTATTTCACTTAGCATAATGGTCTCTAGTTCCATCCATGTTGTCATGAATGACAGTTTCATTCTTCCTGATGGCTGAACAGTATTCTATTATGTACATATATCACATTTTCTTTGACCAATCATCAGGTGATGAACATTTAGGTTCTTTCCATTTCTTTTCTATTAAGAATACTGCTACAATGAAGATGGGAGTTCAGATGTCTCCTTGATGTACATGATTTTGTTGATTTGGATATATACCCAATAGTATGATTGCTGAATAATATTGTATTTCTTTTTCTAACTTTTTGAGAAGCCTCCGTATTCTTATTCATAGTGGCTGTGCTAATTTACATTCTTACCCATAACATACAAGGATTCTCTTTTTTCCACCATGCTCACAAGGTCTTATATTTTGCCTTTTTAAAAATAGGTGAAACTATTTTTAGTGAAGTAAGGTGATATCTCATTGTGGTTTCTTTTACTTTTTGATTCGTTGTACACAAATGGGGTACAACTGTTGCTTCTCGGTTGTACAAGAAGTAAAGTCGATTTGAATTTCCCTGATGATTAGTGATGTTGAGCATTTTTTGCATACCTAGCAGCCATTTGTATGTCTTCTTCTGAGAAATATCTATTTAAATCTATTGTCCATTTTTGAACCCAGTGTTTTGGTTTTTGCCTGTTGAGTTTTGGGGGAGGTCCATATGTGGAGAGCAGTGACAGTATGGGAGAGCAGTGACTGAGACTGGGGGTCTCTGATGACCTCATGGCTGTGATGTGCCTGGTGCCTGGGAATGTTTTTATGCAAAGGCATAGGATGCCTAGCTCCTTTGGTAAGGCCCTACATGAGGAGGTTCTACAGAAGTCTTACCAGCTTGGTCCTTGATCTTAGGCACATAGCTCCCTGGAATAGAGGAGTTCTCCTGCTAGACAACCACAATGATTGACCAGCTCAGCTACTCCTGAGCCTTCCCATTAAACAGTAACTTTAAACAATGGACCTTCTTGAGAGCTACACAAAGCTCCTAACCTACACAATGCAACTGTGGATTACAACTGCAGAAATGCTGCATAGATGTTTCTAGTGTAATGCCCAAGTCTATGAGTCCCCCAAAGACCACCAGGGAGCCAGAGTCCAATGCAAGTGCAAAAGGACCAGTTTATTCAAGCAGCTGCTCAGGCACTTGACACAGACCAGCTTAGCAGTCCATGCTGAGTACCCCGAGCACAAATTTACAAGCTGTTTTATACACTTCAGACTCAGTTTCTCTTTTACAATTGGAGGGTTTGTGTCCTTGTTTGCATATCAGGATACCTTTTGGCTGCCAAGTTTTAGTCATCATAGTAACCACTGGTCTATATGAGGTCAGCAGTGAGGTCAGCTTGACTGCAGTTGGGGGGATTCCCCGTTTCCCCTAGCAACAGCCTAAATTAGCTGCCAAGGTCATTCTATTATCTAGCTAGACTGACTTCAGCTTATCTGCAGCTTTTCATTTTTAACCCCTTTTTAGCATCAGCAGCTCTGACAACTTTTTAAGTTAACTCATTGGGGCCTTACATTCCCCTTTTGTCTTGCGTGTAGGGGTAAATCTTTACTCCTATCAGCAAAAGCGAGTATACAGAAGCAAATAAACAATCATTAGAATGCCTAAGGATTATGGACCATTGGTAACATCAGGGATGGCAGAATACTGGGCCCAGAGGACCATTAGCTGAACAGCACTTATTTTGTATTTAATACACCAGAATGATTAACATAAAAACAGCATTGTTCATTAAGTGTTACACATAATCTACCCTGTTGAAGGAAAAGTAAGTTTAGGCCTTCTGCAGTTACAGTGGGATTATAAGTAATAGGAAGGGTATTTGTAGAAGCTAATGCATTAGTAGAGATTATCTCTAGGGGCAAAGGAGTAGGGAGAAAAGGGGGAGTTGAGGCTGGGGCAGCAGGTAACATATAATATAGCATATTAAGCAGGTTTCATTTAAAGGTGATAATATAGACTTCTCCCAGGAGGGAGAAGGTTGCCATGGCTGATGTTCTAAAGTCCCAAGAAGTGAGCACACCCTACATCTTTTATAGGTTAAGGTCTCTTTTGTTCTTCAGTTCTTCCCCCCTTGTCTTTTGGAGGCCAGCAGGGCCTCCAACTTCCAGAGGCACATGACTTTCATGGCCTCCATTTCCTCAATTTGACTGATCCCCTATTTCTACACTAACTACCTGTCCCCAATTCTGGCTTCATTTTCCCCATTTGCTTTAGGAACTCCTTACTGCTGTAAGGACAGGGGGCAATGACCACTCTGGCTGCTTCAAGCTGGGAAGGGGTCGCGTGGGGCAAGCAAGTTTGGAGTTCCCTTTTAAAAATCGGGTCAATCGAGGGGTCTAAGGTAGAATTTTGGCTGGGGAAGAGCAGGTTGTAAAGGCACCTGTGGATGGGTGCTTCTATGAGAGAAGAACAAAAAGACATGAGTACTAGAATGAGATTAATACAAAATAAATGTTGCAGAATCTGGAACATGTCAATAAATATCATGAAAATGACAGAAGTCAATAATCCCTCACCAGGAGGTGGAAGAACTGAGAAATTTTTCCCATAACAAGGCCTAACAAAGGCTGGAGAGGATAAGGCCTTTGTGTGGGAACCTTAACACTCTCCAGGTTATCAGGAATGTGAATACAACATTTAACCTTTAATGTCATTGACGTCCCCAGAAAATATAACTAAGCTACTTAATGTCATCTGATTTTTGTAAAATATCCTTTTATTGGTATAACCTGTGTTTAGTAGAGATCTCTGTTAGGGCTAGATAATCATACTAGCAAACATAGATTAAACCTACCTGTGTAGTTTAGGAAGGTCTGTAGGCCTTAAACTGACTAAAAATTTCTGACTCTGGCAGTTTCTCTTGATAGTTATCAGGCACATTTGCCTAAGAATCTCTCTTTTGTAGCTTCTAATCTTTATTCTAGTGGGCTAACAAGTGTATAACTTAAGTTGCATTTAACCTTTATTTTTTTTAATGTCTGAGAATGGCTATATTTTGGTTTTAACTGTTTTGCTAAGTTTTTAAGATCAAGCTGGTCAAATTGACTTGATCCTGTCTGTTAAGAGTCAGCTGAGTTCCCACAGGGGTCACTCATAGAGAACTTAAGAGCAGCTTCTTAGCTCCATTAGTGCATTCAACAGGCAGGGTCTCCTCGATGAGGTGGCTTCCCTTGGAAGCATCAGGATGTCTCCCTTTTCCAATGACCCTCCTCTGCAGCAGGCGCACTGATTATCTTTTCATCCTCCAGTGGTCTAATTAATCTCCCTGATTGGGAGGTTGTGTGAACCAGAGTTGCAAAGCTCCTTAGAGAAGTTCTCTTGTTCCCTGGATTCAGGGTGACTGAGGGCAAGACCCAAATACTGGCTTTTCTTAACCTCTATATTTAATCTCAATCTCTAAGTTTGATCTTAACCAGCCAGCAAGCCAGTCTCATCAATCATAAAGTAAGAGTACTGGGCTTTAACTTCAATGTCTATAACGGTATAGTTATTTGCCCTTTTATTTAAGTACCACTATATACTATCTGTTCTGTAGGTGATGGCTTATTATCATGAGTTACCTGGGTTGTATATTCTGGAAGAAGCTACCTCTGCAAAACATTAACAGGCAACAGTTTTACAAAATGAAATTAGCAAGAGTAAAAACATATTTAGCTTGTATAATTGTTATCTTGAATTTTGGCTGAGCTCTACATTATATTCCCTGTTTGAGATCACAGTAATTTTATAGCAAGAACCAATCCTTTGACTATAACTTTAAATAATCTGAAGTCTAGCTTATTTTGGAGCCACTCTAACATGCCATAAGGTGGGAAGGCAGAACCTTATCTGAGGTAAGGCTTGGCTTTTTACAAATCTTTAAGTGTTCTAATTCTGATGTTGATGTCATTTTAAGAAGTTTACATATATTGATTACTGAGTCTATATGAACATTAGTTAACACAATTTAACATTATATCCAAAACAAGAATCAAAGAAAGGCTGAGAGAGCTTTTAACTTTTCTTTTGTGTGGCAAAATGCTTTTATGTTTCACGATATTAACCTTTAAACAAATCAGGCTCTCACTAACTTTTAGAAATACATTTACATTCAAAATTTTATCTCAGTGTAAAAAGTAAATTTTACATATATCCTATTGATAACAGGTCCTATAACAGAACATTAAACAATAGAAATAAATACCCAATAAAATTACTCTTTAAGTTTAAAATTACCATTACAGACAAGTTTAGACTAGAGAATAGCAGCTTGATAAATTTCCTGCTTTAAAGACTTGTATATCTGGAAAATATGAACACATTTAATATACAAAGAGTGACCATTTCACAATTACCTCGATACCTTTATATTGACTAAATTTAGTTTTGAAAGAAAAAGTCAGACCCTGTAATGTAGTACAATATCTTAACAGTTGTTTAACCATAATTGTATAAAACTCAATTTTCAAGACTAATTGTCCTAAGGAATGAAACTTAACAGATATAATGTTAAGAGTAAATTAGTGTTTCTAAGAAATCCTTGTCATTTTAACATATAGATTAAATTTTGGTTTATATCGGTACATCAGTATTTGACCCTAGGAAAAAGCTTTAACAGCTCACATACATATAACCAACTTAGTTACACACAAACTTATTACTTACACAGACTTTCTTAGCACTTACTTTGACCCCCATATATTTTGTCATATAAGTTAGCACTTTTTCACCCAGAAACATTTTCTTTTCCCTTCTACTAAATCTATTTCCAAACCCAGAACTTCCTATTTTCTCTTTCCTATCTGTTTACCCCTTTTGTTCACATTCTGAAACAACTCTTATGAAATTTCTGAATTTAAATAAATTACTCCATTTTAATAAGATAAAATACTTTGTTATTTATAGTACTCTAATTGAAACACGGTGAAAGGGGAGGTGGTAACTCTAAATTCAAATCTAAGAACTCCTCTGAGCTTTGCAGAACCAGAGGGGGAGGAGGAGGAAGCGGTAAGCGCTCACCCTCCGGGTTGGGGTTTTACCTGTTAGGACATAACTCTTAGTAACCTTGTTTTTAGTAATGACACAAAGCAATTTTAAACCCTTTTTAATTTGCCAACCTATGAAAACACCAATAATGTTTAAATATGTTACTCCACGGAATTTAAGGAGTTATGAGTACTCAATGTTATTTAACAATTAGCATTTTAACTTTGCAAATTAATCAGAAGTCTCTAACAAACACATGTGAGTAATCTCATACATGTTAACTCTAATTTACTTATTATAAAAAAAAAAAAAAAAAAAAAAAAAACAAAAAACCCAAGATTCTAGCCAAGAGGGTGGACTGACCACCAGATCCTTCCAAGTTAAAATATAAAGTACCTGATCAGGGTGGCTTCCTGGCTGCCTAAAACCTCGGTACTGCTGCCCGGAGGGGAAGGATTGTTAGCCCTGTCTCAGGAGTTTCTCCCTGACGACTGCGGGTCCTGAGGGCTGGCCTACCTCCGGTATTGGTTGGCGGAACTGCGGGAGGGGGCTTTAGGGGTGCGGAGAGGCTGCTGGTGTCAGTAAGGGTCTAGGTGCATAAGGAGGAGGGGGAAGATATCTTCCCCTGGAGTGTCTCCTTGGAAAATTTCAGGCTTAGGAGCAGAAGGGGTTCTGGTGGAAGGGTCTGTCTTGGTGACTGCCAGGACCCTAACCTATTGAGGTAAGAAACGTTTAAGCCAGGGAGGAGGGTTTTCAATGAGGTCCCTCCAAACCACAATGTAAGGCACTTGGTTTGGATGACCTGTGGGAGGCTTGAAAATGATGTTTCAGTGGCCTTGACAATGTTCAGGTCGAAGGTACCTTCTGGAGGCCACCTGACATTAAAAGTTGGCCATTCTGTCCTGAAAAAGGTAATGAGTTTAGACTTTTTAACCACAGGAGAAAGGTTACGTGCTCTGGTTTCCACATCCTTATAATGAGATATTATTAAGTCCACTGGAGAAGAGTCTGACTGTCCCATAGCGTCTGTCACGGTCATACACACACAGATATTAATAAACAAAGACAACAGACGACACTTAGAACACAGGCGGCAAACTTGCCTGTCTTAGACGTAAGAATGAAGGAAAACCAAAATGACGGCTTGGGGCTGCAGTGCGCGAGCGACCCGCCATATGACAGAAAAGACCAAAGTTGAGGTTCGCAGTCCTCAGTTAAACTGATGTGAGGCCTTCTGTCCTCACTGCTAGGGACTGGAACTTCTTCCAGTCCCCTGTGACCGCGGTTGTCCAGCGCGTCCGCTCTAACCGTTTACGGTCACACAGATTACAGATTACAGATGGGCGCCCAGGAAACGACAGTAAAGTAATACACATAAAACACTGACCGGTTGAGGATACTCTGGACTAGGGTCCGTGGAGTCGAGGGGGATCCAGGACAAGCCCCCAGATGTAATGCCCAAGTTGACAAGTCCCCCAAAGACCACCAGTTAGCCAGAGTCCAATGCAAGTGCAAAAGGACCAGTTTATTCAAGCAGCTGCTCAGGCACTTGACCCAGACCAGCTTAGCAGTCCATGCTGAGTACCCCAGCACAAATTTACAAGCTGTTTTATACACTTCAGACAAAGGAACTCAGTTTCTCTTTTACAATTGGAGGGTTTGTGTCCTTGTTTGCATATCAGGATACCTTTTGGCTGCCAAGTTTTAGTCATCATAGTAACCACTGGTCTGTCTATATGAGGTTAGCAGTGAGGTCAGCTTGACCGCAGTTGGAGGGATCCCCCATTCCCCCTAGCAACAGCCTAAATTAGTTGCCAAGGTCATCCTATTATCTAGCTAGGCTGACTTCAGCTCATCTGCAGCTTTTCATTTTTAACCCCTTTTTAGCATCAGCAGCTCTGACAACTTTTTAAGTTAGCTCATTGTGGCCTTACACTAGTACTGTAACTCTCTGAGTACAAAGAATAATGCTTCCTTTTGCATAGTTTTAACCTGATAATAAGACATATATAAATAAAGATTGCTGGCCTAACTCTTTAGATGTACTTCACCATTGGAGAACAGCATTTTCCCTGAACCCAGATTTATCTTATAAATCTGCCTGTGTAAGTCTTTATTTTCTTATCCCTTCACCCCTTGCCAGAACCCTGCAAGTTTGGCCATGCTGGTTAGGGCAAGGGCAGGTGGTAGTCCATCTACTTCCAAACACACACAGAAAACTTCTTTTATCATTAAATTAAAAAACACTCCCCCAAAACATGCCAAATAAACTAACCAATCCTCAAAATTAAAAAAAAAATCAAAGTCAAATACAAAATATAAAAACTACAAAATCTAAAAAAAATCATTGTTTCTGTCCTTAAAAATATTCTTAAAAATACTTCTGTTAAAAACAGAATTATTATAATTTATAAAATATGTTACTAAAACTTACCCCTCATTCTTTACAAAAAATAAATATAAAAATATAAACAACTAAAATAATATTTAAAACTCAAAAAACAAAAACCAAAAAAAACTCTCCAAACAAAATATAAAGTATAACACCATACTTAAAAAAAAGTAGCCTTACAAAAAATTAATTACAACAGTTTTCTTTACTTCTTAGTTTCTACTAAATCTCTACCTCTCCTATATTCTACCTCAGAAGTTCTTACTCCTCATGAATGTGAAATTTTCACCTCTTTTCTTTTAGGTAAGTGCTTTTGGTGTGCTGCTTCTTACATATGAAGTTGTCATTCTGTGTTACCTTATAGAAACTTTGTTTTTATCTCTCTGCTTACTTCTAAAGTCCATTTGGAATTGATTTCTGTATATGGCATGAAGTTAGGTTCATGATCATTTTCTTGGAGATAGCCAGTGCATCTTGTGCAATTTGTTGGAAAGGCCATTTTTCCTCACTGCACTGTAATAATGATGAGGATAGATAGATGATAGATAGACAGACAGACAGACTTGAATGTGTCAGTTTAAAATACTTTGTTATTTAATCTTTTGTCTCTCCTTGTGCCAATATTGTACTTTCTTAATTATAGTAGCTTTAAAACAAGACTTGCTATCCAGTGGGATGAGTCCTTCAGTTTTGTCAAAGATCCTCTTGGTTTTTCTTATGTCTTTGCAAGACTCAGCTTATAAATTTCTACAAAATGCTGCTAGAATTTTGACAATTTAATTGAATCTATACATCAACTTAGAGAGAGCTGACATCTTTACTATATTGTATGCTCCAATTTCAGATCATGATATATTCCTCTAACGATTAGATCCTCTTTAAATTTTTTCAGTAATATTTTTTAGCTTTCTGTGAAGTTTCTTACTCATCTTTATTTTTTCTCTTTTGCTAAAATACAACTAAAATAGAACAGAGTTCATAAATCTGAACTATACAACCCAATTAATTTTAGAGATTCATTTACCTATGTAATGATCATCTGAAAGAAGCTAGACAATATTTTCAGCACTTCTTTGTGATTTTTTTCTAGTTTATATTCCCACAAATATAACCATTATTTTGATACCTATCAAAAGAGATAACATCTACTGTTTTGAATTTAATATTAAAGGCGGGATATACACTTTTGAGTATGGCCCCTTTAAAATCAACTTTATATGCGATATTCATTCATATCACTGTGAGTTGCAAAGGTTAATACTTTTTATTGCTGTGTTATATTTAATATTGTTAATATACCTATTTATCTACTCTATTAATGGACATTTGGGTTGTTTCTAGTTTGGGACTATTGTAAATAGTGGCACTGTAAACACTTTTGCATATGCCTTTTGGTAAAAATGTGCACTTTTTGCTTTTAGGTTTATAGCCAAAATTGATAGACCATATTATGTATCTATAAGTATAGATGAAGGTATGGTACTGCCTACTTTGAAGTGTATAGTAGAGACAGGATATATTATGAAAGTTGTGCCCTTACTGATACTCTGCCATCAATATATGAATTTTATCAATTAAGCTAAGGGGTAAGTAAAATAGATTTTAAAAGTTTTTTTAACTCAATTTATATTTTGCTTTTTAATTTTAGTTTATTAGCATTTTATAATTACTTATAAAAGTTCTTGATATGAGTGCTTTGCTCAAATTTATTTTATTGAAAATACTCCTCCCTGTATAAAGCATGCATTTTTTATTCTTCTTATTTTGTACTTTACTAGATGAAAGTTCTTAATTTATCAAATTTATCAATCTTTTTCATGGTTGATAGGTTTTTAAAAAATCCTGTTTAAAAAATCTTCCCATGCTAAAGTCATAAACATATTTTCTGGTGTTTTCTTCTGTAAATCTTATTGCTGGTACCTTTCACATTTTGGTTTATGATCAATTCCAGATGGATCATTTGTGTATAGTTATAAGGTAGGCATTAAGATTTATTTTTTACTACATGTGGCCATTCAGTTGATGGAGCATCATATATTGAATTGACCATCATCATTTTCTTACTGAATACCACCTTTCCTTAGTTGTAAATCTGGTGACTGCAAATTTACAGGCACATTTCTTTTTTTGCTGTACTATTCCAATATCCTATTGCTTCTCTTGTGCCATTCTCACACCTACTCATTATTGACATATACTTTACCATATACCCTGAGCTTTATTTTTTAATTTGTTTTATCAAGATTGCTCTAGCTATTTTTATTCTATTTCATATAAATTTTAGAGTCCAAATTTAATAGATTGTTTGTATTACATTGAATCTATAGATTAATTTGGGGGATGAAGGAAATTGATATCATTGTATTACTTCCTCCAATAATGCATAGTTCCATTTAATTATGACTTTAAAAATGCCTCTGCAACATTTTAAAGATTTCAATATAGTAGTATTGCACATCTTTATTAGGTTTGTTCATATGTAATTTTATATTTATGGTGTTTCCAAAATGATGTTTTAAAACTGCTTTTTAATTTTTCCTTCACATTGTTTATTCATAATGTACAGAAATGCAATAGAAATTAATATTGACTTGTTATATTGACCTTGATATCAAGTCTGCCAAAACTGAAATCATTTGTTTGTATATTCTTTCAGCTCTTCTCTTTAAGCCGTTTATAAATAGCACACATCTGCCTTCTTAGTTTTGACTATTCATACTTTTAATTTCATTTCTTACTTTTTAACACAGTATGAACATCTAATATAATATTGAATATAAGTTATGTTATGGGAATCTGTGTAATGTCCCTCACCTCAAGGAAAACATTCAATATTTCATTATTATTTAAAGTGTGAATTATTGGATTTAACATAGACAGTCTTTGTTTTTGTTCCAAAATATCCATTCTCTTATTTTATTTATTTATTTATTTATTCATTTGTTTGTTTGTTTGTTTTTGGTACCAGAGATTGGACCCAGGAGCTCTTAACCACTGAGCCCCATCCCAGCCCTCCCTTTTTTATTTTTTATTTTGAGACAGGGTCTTGCTAAATTACTTAGGGCCTTGCTAAGTTGCTAAGGCTGGCTTTAAACTTTTGATTCTTCTGTCTCACCCTCCCAAGCAGCTAGGGTTACAGGCATATGCCATCGTGCCCTGGGTTCATTTTCATTTTTGAAATAAGAAAATTCTTCACACAGCTGGGATATTTCACAACATAATGTGTTTGTCATTAAAATAAGTGATTATAATAAAAATTGCTTTCAGGATAACTTATCAGAACTCTTTTATGAGGATGACAGATGCTACAGTAAAATGTCTGACAATGGTGTTCTTAATTTCAAAGACTGGATTTATGCTTTATTTTTTATTTTAAAAATGTATTAGCACATATTAATTGTACAAATTAATGGGATTCACTGGCATGTCCATATATAGTGTGCATTGGTCGTGTCCACACCTCTTTCTTTTACCCTTCTCTCTCCTTGTCCCCACCCTCTTCCCAGTCCTGGTAATCACTACTCCACTTTCAGGTTAACCTATGTTTTTCCTTTTTGGTATCCACATATGAGAGAGAACGTATGCCTTTGTCTGGTTTATTATTAACACGATGTCCTCCAGTTTCCTCTATTTTGCTACAAATGACAAGATTTCATTCTTCTTTATGACTGAATAACACTCCATTGTATATATACACCATGCTTTCTTATCCATTCATCTGTTGACAGACTTCAAGGCTGATTCCATTTCCTGGCTATTGATAGTACTACAATAAACATGGGTGTATAGGCATCTCTCTGCATGCTGATGTCATTCCCTTTGGATATATACACAGGAGTAAGATACCTGGCTCATTTTGGTAATCCTATTTTAGTTTTTTGAGGGCCTCCCTACTGTTTTCCAAAGTGGCTATACTAATTACATACCTACTGACAGTGTATTAGGGTTCCTTTGTCTTCACATCCTTGCCAGCATTTGTTATACATATAATTGTCATTCTAACTGGGATGAGGTGGAATCTCAATGTAGTCTTAATTTGCATTTCTCCAATAAGAGTGTGTGTGTGTGTACATATATATATATATATATATATATATATATATATATATATATATTTCTTCTTTTGAGAATCTATAGATTCTTCTCAAAAGAATCTATTCAGATCATAGGCACTATGTATTACTTGGTAATGTGGATTGAACCCTGGAGTGCTTTACCACTGAGTTAACTCCCTAGCACATTTTATTTTTTGTTTTGATAAAGGGTCTCTTTAAGTTGTCAAGGCTGGCCTCAAACTTGCTATCCTCCAACTTTAACCTTCCTGAGTTGCTGAAATTATGGGTGTATGTCACTGTGCCTGACTTGATCATAGCCACCCCTAGGATATTAGAAGGTTCCATTCTGTTTAAGATTGTTTTTATTGTGAGCAATTATTGAATTTAAACTATTTTTCTTTGTCAGAGGATCACATTTCTTTGTCTCCTTCATTTTGTAAATGAAATGGACAATACAAATTGATTAAAAAATATGCTTTTGGTTATGGTTGTGTTTTAATATTATTATTGTTTCTCCTTTAAAAATGATGTCTTCATTTCTGGTTTCTTTTATAGATTCATTTTTGTCTTTGATTTTTAGTCCTTTTGCTGTGATGTAATAGAGTAGTTTTATTGTTGTTTTACTGAATGGGATTCACAGAGTTTCTTGATTATATGACTTGACCTATTTTATCTATTTTAGAAAATTTTTGGACAATGTTGTTTCATTTTTTTTAAGGGTCAAAACATTTTATATTATTTTATTTTTTTCTTTTTCAATAAAGTCTTGGGTGCTGACTCCTTTTCCTTCTCCACACTCACAGACACAGGCATCCAACTGAGAAAATGAAACTGCTCCAAGTACCCAGAGACATGATGAAGGAAGGAGGTGAATTGTGTCCACATTCAAGGTTGAACTGAGGGAGTCTGCATTTTCTAGGTTCTGGTGGTTGCCCTTCATTAGTCAAACTAAAAGAAGAAATTGCCTGGAACAGAAGCTTCAAAGCTGAAGTCTCCTCCAAAGAACCTCCAAAGGACCTCCAAAGAATGCCTTGAAATATTATTTCCATCCAAATCACCCTTTTTTATGCCCTCTTCATCCATGTTCTGCCCACTATCATAATGAGTTATTTTCTTGGGATCAGAGAGGATGGTAAAGGCCTCTCCAGCTTCCTTGAACTTCTCCTCTTCTTTCTGAACCTCAGCACTGACTCCACTGTGCCTCTTTGGATGGTGCATCAAGGCCTGTTTCTGATAAGTTTTCTTGCTCTCGTCCTCAGAGGCATTCTTATCTACTCCCAGAATCTTGTAATAATCTTTCCTCTTACTCTTCTTCAGTTCCAGTTGTGCATTTCTTAGAAGCTGTTTGTGTTCTTTTGTTTGATACACTTTTCCATAGTCCCAGTCTGCTTCTTCATATTGCTCTGTGGCCATGTAACACTGAGCTCTTCTCAAGGAGGCTTTTATATATGTATCATGGAGCTTTACTGCATGTGTGCAGTCTTTTATTGAATCATCTAATTTCTTAAACTTGGAATTAACTGTACCTCAATTATAGTAGAGTTTAGCATTTGTTTTTATATTGTTGAAGACTATCCCGGGGACTTCTGTGTACAGTTCATATGCTAACTTGTACTTTCCTTCTTTAAATGCTTTATTTTCATCTTCTTTCTTTGCTTTAAGTGCCTTTGAATTTTGGCAAGCAATGTGAGCCTTCTCATGGTCAGGAGCCATATTGACAGCCTGTATAAAAAGCTGAAGTGCCTTCTCAATACAATCTTCATAATAAAGGCAAAGACCTCATACATAACAGAGCATCCACATTGGTGGAATCCATTTGTAAAATGTCACTGACTACAGACTATGTTTCTGGATATTGATCCAGCATTGCTAAACATTCTGCTTTGAGGATTTTGAAGCAATGGCAAGAGGGGCAAATTCTAGGGCATGGTCCATGCAGAAAACAACCTTCCAAAAATCTTGCTCCTCAAAATCCATTTCTGCTATTTTCTCATATTGTATGACTGCATTAGCATTCTTAAACTCCTTTTGTGCCTGAGCATTTTTGTGATCCAGTTCTAGGGCTCTCTGGAAACTACAACCTGCTGCCATGGCATTCCCTAGAGAGAGGTGGCACTTTCCCTCTTGTAGATGTCCCCAGCAGAAACTGTAATCCAGCTTCACCGACTATTGTGCATCTCCAAGAGCTTACCAGAATTTTCCAAGCATCATCAATGCGGCTGCTCGATTACCATAATAGGTAGCATTTTTAGGACACATATCTAAGGTTTTTGTGTAATAGTTATAAGATTCATTGTAATCTTCCTTATCATAGCATGCATTTCTTTGTTCCTTGAAGCACTCTGCTTCCCTCTTTGCTTCTTTGGCATCGAGTAGCTCTGGCTTGGTTGCCATCCTTACCACATTGCAATCCTGGCAGATGCCGTCTTATGTTCAGGACCAGAGAGCCGGGTTGGGAGGCAGGTAGTGAAGAGCACTCAACAATGTTATCTCATTATTGCTACTTAAGTATCTTTCTTATCTCCTTTCTAGTCCCTGAAATGTATGTGATTTTCATCATACTTCATCTACTACTGGCATTTATTTCTGTATTTCTGATCCTTTGTTCTCTTTGACTTCAACCTGGATATTTTCTACTAACAAATTTATTTATTCTTTGTTCTTCTTTGTCCAATCTATTCTTATGCTCACCAAAGTTTTTAATTTTAGTAATTCTTTTTCCTTTCAAGATTCCTTAGTTTAGTTTTTATATAGTTTTCTGAGACATATATTGCAGTGCTAGGCATTGAACTCAGGACCTTGTACATGCCAGACAAACACTAGTACCGAGCAACATCTCTAGCCCTTGAAGTTCTTTATTGTATCTCATATTTTGTATATATTAATTACAACTACTTTGAGGACCCTCTGTGATATTTCCAATTACTGGATAACCAGTAAATTTGTTTTTGTTATAGGTTTGTTTTCTTAGATTTAATCACCTGTCTTACCTGGCTCAGAGGCAGCCTCAATGTTCAGTGCTGCAAATCACAAATGCCTCAGAGGGAAGATGTGGAGGGAAACACCTAGCTTAATTCAGTGTTTTCCTTCTCCCCAGGTTCACTACTGAACTCCAAGATGCCTTGATTACTTTCCAAATGTCTAGTGGACTTTTTCTTTGTTTTTAAATCAAGCTTTTGGGGTTTGTCTTAGCAGGAAGTTTAGTGTGATAAAAACCACTTCATCCTTGTCAGAATTGAAAATCTGCTTGTACTAAATGTTATTCCTTCATGCTTTGTGTGAGAGATATTCCAAGGAAGTGTTAATAAGGTAAAAAAGAGAAACAACTATCAGATACATAAGTTAATTGCCTAATGTACTTCCTGATAAGATTTTTCTGATGTTTCTCTTGGGGGAGAGTGTAGGTGCATAGTTTCTGTTCTATAAAGATATTTTCCATTGAAATTTTTAGGAGAGATATGCATGGATGATGAGTAATCAAAGGGGTGAACAATTTGGGCACATCTTTTTTTTGTTTTACTGAAGAATCTGGAAATTCTTCAAGTGTACAAAAATTCCTTGTGTCATCTTAATGGGTGTTATTGTAAGTGGTAAAAATGTCAGGATACAATCTCTCTGCAACTCATGGCAACTGCTATATATGCCTCCACTCTAAGTCAGGCAATTTAGTGTTTTTGTTCAATATTTTAAATCTGAAACAAGTCATGCCAAGGAAAAAGGGAGTCTGGAATATTCAAACTAACAGCATTTTGGAGTCTGTTACATCAGAGAGATTACAGTATCCAATAACAGTGAACTTCCTGTGGCATGATTTTGACTATAGTTCTGGCTGGCATGCTGCCTTTTCCATCTGCCCACTTTCAGAGTTTCACTGAAATCTAATATCAATTCTGTAAGCTATCCAAAATTCTGATTAAAAATTCCCTTCCAGTATAAGCAAATTTGGATTTTTGTTGTTATTGTTATTTGTTCTCAGAAGTCCTGGCTGTTACAGAGTCAGAGGACTAGGAAATGCAAATGGCATGTTAAATAGGGTGTGCAATGAAAGTTCTCAAGGCCAGGACAGATATTATCTATCTACCCAATCATCTATCATCATACGTAAGTGTCTGTACCTCGTGCCATCAGAGTAGAAAGTTATAGAACAACATAGAATACAGACATTAGTTTCTTTACCTCTACCCACTACTCGTTTTCCTCTTTAGTTTCTGAAGTCTTTCAATTAGACCATTAAATTGGTCAAGTTAAACAATACTTGCATATTTTCCAGCCCTAGTTAAGCTCCTGTGTTGCAACTACCCGTTAATCTTAACAATTTAAAACAAATAGAAAACATATATTTTTGTCCTGAAAACACAGTTTACTGTAAATCAAAGAGTCTTGTGATATTATATACCCTTTCATATGGGTCAATATTATGGTCCCCAGGAATATTCCAAACTTCAAGGTCAACTGTATTACAAATGGAATTGCATCACATTTTTTTATTAGTGCATTAAAACATAATTGGGTCCATTTTAACATATTCATAAACATATATAACAAATTCCTCCATTTGAATCCCCAGTAATTCCCCTTTCTCTTCCCTCATCTTCTCCCTCTTCCTCTTGCTGTACTTCACTGGTCCTTCCTCTATTTATCTCTAATCGATTCATTATACATCAAAGTAGAATTCGTTGTGATGCATTCATACATGCACATAGATCAATTTGTTCAATTTCAGTCTGCAGTTCCTCACCTTTCCCATTCTTCTTCCTTCTCTTTAAATCCCCTTCCTTTACTTTATGGTCCTTTATATTTTCAGGAGCTCCTCCCTTTTCACTCCTCATTTTTCTCTAGTTTTCACATATGAGAGAAAACATTCAATCCTTGACTGTCTGAGTCTGGCTTATTTGACTTAGCATAATGTTCTCCATTTCCATCCATTCGCCAGCAAATCATATAGTTTCATTCTTCTTTATGACTAAAGTGCCATTGTGTGTATATATCACATTTCCTTCATCCAGCCATCTATTGATGGGCCCTGAGTCTGATTCCATTACTTGACTATTGTGAATTGCACTGCTATAAAAATAAGTATGTATGTATCACTATAATATGCTGAATTTAGTTTTTTGGGATAAATACCAAGTAGTGGGATAGCTGGGTCATATGGTGGTTCCATTACTAGTCTTTTGAAGAATCTCTATCCTGCTTTTCAAAGTGGCTATATTAATTTGCAGTCTAACCAAGAGTGCATGAGTATACCTTTTGCTCCACATCCTTACCAGTAATTATTGTTATTTGTACTCTTGATGACTGCCATTCTAACTGAAGTCAAATGAAATCTTAGTGTAATTTTGATTTGCATTTCCCTGACTGTCAAGGATGTAGCTTTATAATTCCTTTTGGTTTTCTGTAGTGCTTTCTTTTAAACATAGTTTCTTAATTGAGCCTTATTTCCCCTTTATTTCTCAACTTCTAGGAGCTGTCTATATTCATTTGGGTTGTAACCCCTTCCACACTTCATTTCAACCTCCTATTTCTGGAGTCAGGTCTTGTACTTTTCATCCTGGTCTCTTTATTCTCTATTATAATGTCCTTTATGTTCATTTTGAGCCCACGTGGATAAACCAAGAAAAATCTCCCATCTCGAGATGCTGAACTTAATCACATCAGCAAAATTATCTTTGGCATATGGGCAACATTCAGAGGTGACAGGGACTGTTTATGGGAGGGCTGTTATTCAGTCAGCCATACCTAACACAGTTTTATTAGTTTTTATTACTCTCAATTTTGAGATGTATCCTCAAGTAGCTTTATTTTGGATATAGGTGAGGTAAATTTTCTTATTTCTAGCTTTACTAAAAATGCTCCCTCTTGGTGGGAGGGGTGGGGAAGAAGGGAAAAAATGGCAGAATGAATCAAACAACATTGCCCTGTGTAAATTTATGATTACACGAATGGTATGCCTTTACTCCATGTACAGGGAAACAAAATGCATCCCATTCGTTTACAATAAAACAAAAATTAATAAAAAAATGCTCCCTCTTGATTGATTTATTGTCCAGGTCTAGAACATTCTGCAATAGAAAAGATTTTGGTAATTTTTGACCATGGGAATCTCTAACATCAAGTGCTTCCTTTGGATTTCTTATCCAGTCTGTTTCTTTTCTTGTTGTAAGTAACCTAGTTTGTATTCTAGAATTCTATTAAATTACCTGTTTGCTTTTGGACACTAAACAATGTTCCATGATGTAGTCAGGCAATGGTCTTTGCTGCATTCACCTTGCCAGACAGTCAGTGATGGGGAATATGTCCTTTAGCTCTGGAAAATATTCATTTTTATGTCTTTGATAATTTCTCTACCTCATTTTGTTTTTGTTGTGTGTCTATGTTGGAAATAAGAAGATTATCAAAGTATGAGTTCATGAATCACAAGGATTATTACCTTACAAAGAGAATGAAACATTCTCTTTGTAATGATGCTTAAAGAAAGGGAGAAAAATCTGAACAAATCTCATGAAGAATACACTTGATAACTGAAACATATTCGATACATAGGAAATTTTGAAGTTATAAAACTCTAGTTGCTCCGTCAGAATGCAAGCAGGCCTTGGTGGAAGTCTAACTGAAATTTAGGTACACCTTCATAGGAAGAGTTCTCAGAAGTTGGTTTGCCCTGGTGCAGCTCTGTGATGATATATGGAGTCCCTCAATGCTAGAGGGAGGTGCCAGGACTGTTAGGCAAGGCTCTGGAGATTAGCTTGCAGGCCAACAGGACGTCACATTCTATAATCAAGCCTCTCAGCATTTGGAAAAGTAGCTAAAAACATGCACTCTGTCACAATATATGCACTCCATCTTCTCAGAAGTGGCTGACAGACGGGAGCCTGCCAAAACCTAAACTGACAAAGTGTTGGTCAAACTCTTGAGTTTATATGATTTGAAGTCCAGTAGTTGAGGTCAGTAACTAGGACAGTAACTAAAATATGAAGGGTCTGCTGAAATTTGACATAACGTTCTCCCAAGGGCAGAGAGAATTCACTTCAAATTCCCACATATGGGGCTTTGTAACTCTGGAAGGGAGAAGATATGCCAAAACAAAGACATCACTGAGCAAACGATGTGTTTGGAACCATTTCAAAGCTACATAACAGTCTCTTCCAGAAACCAATATTAGTCAGAAGTTAGAACTTATACATTGTTCTTTATATTTTCTATTATCTTTCTTACTTTTGTATTTTTCTCTCTGTTTGACAATATCACCTCAACTTTCTCTTCTAAATCTCCTACTGAAGTTTTGTTTTTGAAATTATATTTCTAGTCTCCAAAGTTTTTGATTCTTTAATGACAATCTCTTTTCTCATAACATGATATTCAGATTTTATAGATGAAATATTCTTTGAATCTCTCTGAAAATAAGTATTTGTTTGCTATTTTACTTTTGTTAGGTAGTAGTGAACGATGAACAGTCATTGCATAGTAAGGTCACAAGCACTCTTTAAATTACAGTCTTCTCTGAACTACTTTCAAAGTAGATAAGGAAACAAAGGGTGGTAGTTAATTTGTAGAAAATAAACAGAAGCAAAGGAGCTAATTGGAAAATAAGTCAAAAGAAAAGGATTAATGGGACTAACTCTTCACAGGGTCCATTGAGGTTGATGTGAAGCTAGGAATTGTGGCTATAGGTGTTGCCACATGTTGGGGAAGGAAGATTCCTTCAGTACTTTTAGGAGCACTAAGGTAACTTCTGACAGGTTACTTACCCCAGTGCCCACATTAACATGGGATTGACTTGCAGATGAAACCTCCCCTAAATAGGATGGCCACCATGATAGTTCCTGAAAGGACCCATTAGGGTCAAGAACTCCACTGACCAATGTGAAGGAGGAGTTGAACACCTGATTGGCACAGTACAGAAGGCGGTCCCCAGTTCTCCTGGTGAACATCAAATGGTAATAAATTTGGAGACAGCATTGTCTACTTTATCATTCTCTGCTCAGAGGTGATCAACTCTCTCTTTCTCAAGTGCTCTCTGTTTGAGCCTCACTTTGCTTTTACTTTACTATCACCTCATTTTCACCTGTAATAAAGTTCTCTTTCGTGGCTTTTGGAGTCTGACTTTAAATTTTCTTTCATTGGAACACAAGCACTGAGGTTTGGAATTTTAGCTCCCCAGTTTCCTGTGACACTTATATTTCTCATATGCGAACAAAATACAGGAGAGGCAAAGTTTCTGAAAGCAGACCTTCAGTAAGTTTCTGTTTTCTTCTGCACTTATTCCTTTCATTCTGTCAGTCACATCAGTCTGACATACCTTTTGTGCTAGTACTTCCTTTGCTCTGCATGATCATTAGTACATGCATGTTCACCTTCTTCCATCCTCCAAAAATTTCTTGAAAACTGTGGTGTCCTGGTAATACCAATACCTTCTCCAAAACCAGCCCCACTTCTGTTCCTTTCATGGTTAGTTTTCTAACACTCAAATTGTCTTAAGTTTATATAGGTGGAAAGTTGGATAAAATGGAAGGAAACTGTGCTGGAATGCTTGAACTGGGAAAATGCATGTATTCAGGGAATAACTTCAAATCTTATTTTCACACACACAAAATGTTGCTAATAGAAAAATAATAGAACTAGGAGAAACTTTAGGAAAGCAGAAGAGATATCAGAATGCAGGATACTTAAAATTATCTTTTCACTTATGAATTTAACCAACAGGAACCTCTAAATAAGTGGTCAATGATAGCTTTGGAAGTATGGGATAAAGATAATTCCCTAGAATAAAGATGGCAACAGCACCTTTAAGAAATATTTTGTGCTGCAAATCCTTTTGTGTCTTCTGCAGTCCATTAGAGCTACATGACTTTTGGATTCATACAGCTGCAGAGCTATGGGGAAACTATCAACAATAAATACTGTGTAAAGGGGAGTTAGAAATCCAGAATGATCTCCTGAAGAGAGAATTATAGTTTTCAAACACTGAAAGGAACACTACACAGCAATAAAAATGTGCAAAGTACTTACAACAAATGAATGGATCTCAAAACTAAAGTGATAAAAGCCAAACAATGTATTATATGACACCATTTATGTGTTCTAGAAAAGTCAAAACCATTGGAAGAGGAAGAAGGTCAGTAGTTGCCTGGAGCTAGAAGTAGAAAAACAGCATGTGGAATCTTTGGGCATGATGGATGTGTTCTAAAACTGGATTGCACTGATGGTTGCCCAACTCTGTAAATATACTAAAACTCATTGAACCATATACTTATAAAGAGTTAACTTCATATATTTAGTCTCTCAACAAAGCTGTTAGTAAAAAAGTAATTTACTGAAATACAAAAGTAGAAAGAGAGGAAGGAAAAGGAAGAGAGGTTTTAACCATTGTTTAGCCAAATCCCCTCACTCCACAAATGAGAAATCTGAAGCTAAGAATGATAAAATGACTTGTCAAGGTATCACATGCACAGAAGCAAGACTGAACTCCACATCTTCTAAGATTAACACCTGTACTTATCTTACCTCCCATCTATTGTGTAAAGACCAAACAAATCTTTCTTCAAATAAATTTAGTTCTCTATGATTAAAGGCATTCATCATTTTTTTCTCTAGTATATGATAATACATATTTTGTGTCTTTATTGGTTAGAACTTCAAGATTTCTTAAGCCTCAGGATCAAGCAACTCTACCTTCACGGCTTTTCTTTCTGGGGTCAGCACTTCGGGAATGAAGTGTTAATTGTGGGAAAATCATGGAAGAATATTTTGGGTAAAATCAACCTAGCCTCAGGTTCCCACAAGCCAAATGTTACAATAAGGGATTTGATTTCAATATGGATCAAATGTAAAAAACAAAATGAAAATTTAATGAGATGGCAAAGTATTGTAAATTCCTCCTATTTAGTCATTTTTCAAGGAAAAGCCAGCAATCAAGAAAATTTAGAAAGTAGATATCCGAAGTGCTTTTGCAGAGTTTTTAAAACAGTGGATCTCATTATACTTTAATAGCAAGCAGGAAGTTTTAGACTAGCAGTCATTGCATCTTCAAGGACTCGGGGAGAATAAAGACCCAAATCCTGTACTTTGCACGTAAAGTAATTGCCCTTTGGAATCAGAGGTTTTAGTAGAAGTGCTCAAACTGGTTGAGCCAGTTCTAACAACTTCTCTGAAACTCCACATTCCCTCATGCATGAAAGGTGGACAATAATGATTGGGCGCTTTTTGGAGAATCCAACATAAGCATCTATTTTAAGACAAAGAGTAACAAAGGGAAGGGAGGGGGAGGGGAATAGGAAGGACAATAGAATTAATCAGACATAACTTTCCTATTCTAATATTTGAATACATGACCAGGGTAACTCTGTATCATGTACAACCATAAGAAGAGGATCCTAATTAGAATAAGTTATACTCCATGTATGTATAACATGGCAAAATACATTGTCAAATATATCTAAAATGCACAAATAAAATTTTAAAAATAAAATATAATACATTGCATACAGAGGGAAGAAAACCCTTTGTTTAGATTTTTCTCTATAAGAGATGCTGCAGCAACTGGGCAGCAAAAACATCAATGGAAACAGGAAGTTGGACTTGTCCAGGAAGCACAGGTTCCAGTGAGTCAGAGAAAGCTGGGATTGAGTCCATTAGCTATGAGACACTGGACATGTTATATAATGTGTTAGTCAGCTTCCCATTACTATAACGAAAAATCTGAGATAATTATAAAGAGAACAGTGTTATTTACCCCACAGTGTTTGGAGATCTCAATCCATGTTCAATTGGCCTCATTGCTTTCAGGACTGTGACAAGGCAGCACATCATAGCAGGAGTGCATGGTGGAGCAAAACTGCTGAGAGAGAGAGAGAGGGAGAGAAAGAAAGAGAGGAGTCAAAGGAGCTAGAATCCCACTATCTTCTTCAAGGAAACCTTCACTGACCTAAGGACCTTCTACTGGACCCCACCTTTTATTGGCTCTACCACCTCCTAATAATATCCCCTGGGAGATCAGGACTTTATCACATGTGCCAAACGGTGGCAGGCAGTCTTTCTGAGTCTGAGTTTCTCCTGTTTCAAAATAATAACTTTCTTCAGTACAAGTTTTGGAAAACGAAGTAAAGTCTCTGGCATATGATCTTGATCATAATTAAAACTAAGTAACTATTAGGTATTAATTTATTAATTTGAAACTTTATATTGACAACAATTAGTTAATAATGACTTATCCCACAGTAGGAATGAACTGAATTTCTCAGCAAGCGCACACACATGTGCACGCACACTGCCTATACAGGTAATAAGTCTAATGTATATGAGTGTGTACACATTTTAAAATCTACCAGTAATAAGGTTTTGTGTTCATTTTCTGTCAGGATTCCACAAAAATAGTCTTTGGTTCTTGATTTACTAGAAAGACACAGAACATAGATAAGTTGTCATTATGGTTTATGACAGATAAAGAACACAAAATCTGCAAAGGTGAAATGCACAAGAGGAAAAGTCCAGAAGAGACAAGGTATGAGTTTCCTCTCTCTCTCTCCCAGTGGGATAGTGTAGGCAGCACTGAACTCTCCCAGCAATGGAGTGTGATAGCACACAAAGAATAACATGAACCAGGAACACTTTCCTGGGCTTTGGGTTCAAGATATTAATTGGGGGTTGAACATGGAAACAAGGAGTACCTACATGAATAAATTTAATCCCTTAGTCTCCAACTGGAAGTCAAAAAAGATGCAGTGTGACCCAGGGTTCCCACCATAAATCATACTGTCAATGTAAACTTGAGAGTGGTCCATGGTCCCAGAAATACAAAGAAACTTGTTATCAGGCAGAATAGGATATTCCAATGGCTTAGAGGTCACTTCCCAAGAACTAGACAAAGAGCAGTTTCTTTGTAATGAGCAGGGACTGAACATCCCAAACTTCTTAAATTGACCTTTGTTGCACAGTGTCTCCCTACCTTTGGCCTTTGTTCTTTTATAGAAAAAAAAATTCTGTCTGATAATCTACATCTTGTCTGTTATTTGTATAATATATACACCAAATCGTTATCAGTATAAATAGGCCTAAAACTTCAGAAAACAGCTTGATCAAGGGATAGGTTTAAAGAAATGGCTAATCTATCTCTATCAGATAAGGTTCTTCAGAGAAGTGGAACCAATAGCTTGCTCTCTCTCTCTCTCTCTCTCTCTGTGTGTGTGTGTGTGTGTGTGTGTGTGTGTGTGTGTGTGGAGAGAGAGAGAGAGAGAGAGAGAGAGAGAGAAATAATTAAATAATTGTCTGTGCAATTATGGAGGCTGACAAGTCCCAAAATCTGCAGCACGAATTGCAAGTTGGAGACCCAGGAAATTTAATGGTTTGGTTCAAGACCAAAAGCATAGAAAAAGTTGATACCTGAGTTCACAGACTATCAGTCGGGAAGAATTCTCTCTTATTTGAGTGTATTATCAACATTTTTGTTCTTTTCAGTTTTATTAACTGGTTGGATGAGGCCCACCAGATTGTGGAGGGCAATTTGCTTTACCTAGTCTACCCCTATAAATGTTAAATAAAACTTTCACAGGAACACCTAGAAAAATGTTTGACCAAGTATCTGAGTCCCAGACAAATCAACATGAAGCAATCCCAAACATTTTCATATTTTGTACTAATTTGATTACCCATCCTTTCTTGATCTACTGCTAAGTATACTTCATGAGAAACATGTACTGAACTATTTAGCATGGAAATTAAATAATATTAACCCAAATCCAGTTCTTCCTCATTCCATTTTCCATTGACATTTCACCCTGAAGAGAGTTTAAATCAATATCCCAATACTTTTGAACATCAATCTCAATATTATCATATGACTGATCTACATAAAGTAGTTGGTTCTTTTCAATAATGCCAGTGTATTAGTATATCACAGAATGGTAGCAGATGCAACCTGAAGAATAAAAGTCAAAAGATACCTGCATATTTTTAGTGGCCCATCCAGTCATTAAAAATTGGCCTAGTTTAGAATCATATCATATTCTCAAAGCAATACCACCTGAATATACTTGATTCCATTTGATCTTGTCAGATTCCTAAAATAGGAACTTGACATGACTTCACTTTCAGGCATCTGGTATAGCTGAATCAAGACAATATTTTCTCTTCCTCTGTGCCTTACTTGAGTCCCCAGTGTGATATTGAATCTCCCTCATTGTGTTATCTATTTATTCATTCTTTACTCTTCATTTGATATTTATCCTTCTCTTCATTTGTCACTGATTTTAAATCAGACTTGTCCATCTTTGAAGGAGATGTTAGATTCTGCCAACATGCTGGTACAGATGTCTGGCAACAATATCAGTATAGCAAGTATCTCCCTCTCAATTAGTTTCTGTTCATATGAGGTAGAGTTGCATTAAAAAAAAAGGAAATAAGGTTTTCTCAAACAATAGGCAATGTAGTTGAATTCATTGTCAATTTCATTTTTTATAGGTAAAATAAATCACAGTGTCCCCTCGTCAAGCCCTTAGAAATCCAACACAATTTAAAAGATACAGTTAGAGATTTTGGATTAGGAATGAACCCTACTTCTAACACCCACAGATGCAAATCTGTCCCAAGACCACTGCATTAGGTTGGGAAAAATAGAGGTGTATTTGATGTGGAAAAGGATTGTATACATACATGTATATCAGCAGTGACCCCTTCTTTCTAAACATTCCCCAGAAAAGTCAAAGAATCTAACTAGAGGACCCTTCCTTGTACCTCATCATATTGAATATGAGCACGCATTCATGGATCCACATAATCAAGGATTTCACACCCTTATCTTTCCCTTTTAAACAACAAATGTTTCAATTGCTCATTCTTATTTTCTATCAAGTCACTGCTTTGAGGATAATAAGCAATATGGTAATCCATTGCTCATTGCTGGATGCTCTAGGCTAAAACTGTTTTCTTTTGCTTAGAGAACAGTAAAATCACAGTACAAATGGATTTAGTAATTTTTATGGTATTTCGAGTATTTGCATCTACCAGAAGGTAAGCAAATCCCAGTCTGGAGTAAGTTTCTACTTCTAGCAGTACCCAATTGTGGACTTTAAGGCTACTGGCACCTGTTCCATTTACTCTACTAGGAATTTTCCCCCTGAGGAATCTGACTTTGGTTATCTTCAGCCTTCTTTACTTGCAGAGAGAACAGTATTTGTTAGTATTTGGGGGCCTCAAAGACTGAGAGTAATATGTTGACCATCAGTCCATTTCTGCATTGTTTTAGCCTCCTTCCCCCATCCGCTCTCATGGGCCAGGTTGACTACCTCCAATGGATGCACAAAGATGTCCACTTGCTAGTTCTGGTCACTTTCCAAGCCTGGAAGGGGATCTTTTTATGAGCATTGACATGTCCTATTTGAATGTATCCCTCAAACTCCCAAAGTGATTTCCACAGGTTGTGCACCCATATGGGAATCTCTGTAATGATCAAATTTCCTAGTGCTTTGCCAGTCACCATTTGATTATGCCATTGGCCATAACATATGAGTCTGTAAGAATCTAAATATAAAATCTCTTATCCTTGCTCAATTTGTCAATCAGATGAGGAAAAGAGTATGCAATTCAGTCTCAGGCTGACTTTTTCTTCCTCCTTCAGTCACAGTATTTCTATCTGTCAGTTATTTTGTGATGACCTTCCAAACAGGATGCTATCCATGCACATGAGGCCATCATTCAGAAAGCAAACAATTTTTTGTTGTTCAACAGAGAGATGTCTATAGGGTACCACACATGTGACGCTGCAGTCTAGAAACTCTTGGGTGGTTTCAAAGTCAGTCCTAGGCAAACCAAATTTTCCTGATTAATAGTATGAAGAGTACCTCTTTGCATCCCCCTGGTCTTATTTGAGTGTATAAACCATTTCCATTATGCTATGGAGAACGTCTATTTTTTTTTTCTTTCCTTATAAAGTGTTTCTCTGACATCACCCAGGACATTACAAGTGGTTCAGACCTCGAGGTTGTTTTACGTGAATCAGTAATCATTGTGACCTCTACAAGGGCTAGAAACACTGCCAATAAGTCAAAAACAAGTTCAGAGATGTGTCTATTATTCCAAGGGCACTGGGAAATGTCACAATGATAAAGAAATAGCATAGTGACACATAATCTAGTATAGTTTATCAGTCTGAATTACCATCTCCCTGCAGGAATGGAATTCAGATTGTAGAATATTTCCTAATCTAAAAGGGAAGACAAACACTGTGTGGCCTTTTGCCACAACTGAATGGGCTAGTGTGGACCAAATTGTGGCTAATCACAAATCTCATCTGAGAATTGAGGATTGGAATTCAAAGACAGGGTCATTGACTTTGGGAAACTCAAGGTGAGAGTCATGTAGAGTTGGGGCTAGGGTAATACCACAAGAAACCAAATTCTTAAATAAGTTTAAAGTGATAGAAAAGAAGAAACCATAAGGCATCAAGTGGAACAAATTACCCAAGAAGATAACAAATCATGTATTCCAACAGTAGAACCAATGATATCCAGGCAAATTTAAAGGTGCTTTTGAATTTAGATTGTTTATTCTTCCATGAGGCTCAAAGGGAACATGTCTACAGTCCAAGGGTATTATTAAAGCCCTTACTTTGTTTTTCCTTAATCTGAATCTGTTATTATTGAACAATAGAAGATATTAAATAGAAATAAAACCTGTCCCTAGCAGTAATCATTACAAAAGAAAATGCTTCTGCAAACACACATTGGATAACATTTTAAATCATGAATTAGTTGAGGGAGATGAGTCTTCCTATCCTCAAAAGACTGGTATACTGTGGGTTAGAGCATTTTTAAAAAGCTTATAACAGTAATTTCTCATTTTTGAGACAATGTTCCCACTGAAATTCACGTTTTGAAACAGCAAGAGGTAACAACCACAAAGTAACCTCTTGGTCTTGAATAAAGTACATTGAGAAAAAGAAAATTCTAGTCCTGGTTAGAAGTCTGGAAGCAGATAAGAAGAAGTATGAGAATTACATATATTTATTGAAAAATTATAGCTATTAATCTAATGTCGCTTGCCTAATTTTGAGTTTTTGCAAAAGCAAACCTATGTCAAGAAACTGGATGTAGGCAATTTATTTCGGAGATGATCTGGGATGAATAATTGAGAGTGTCAAAAGTACATATTTGGGGGAAGCTAATGAAAAAAGTGTTAATGAGCTGGTTATTTTAATAGACAACTAAGTTTATTTCCACTTAGGACCAATTTGATGACTTATTGCATATTTACCCATTAAGTTATATCCCATTTGCATCATTCCATAGACATAAAACCCACAACATATCTAGGCTGCACAGTGGAGAGACTGACAAATTGAAAGGAAGGAAAGTACTCAGGCAGAAATTGAGAAAGTCAAGTACTTGGGGTAAGAACTTGTAGGATGCCAGAATTTTCCACTGCAACTATGATTCAACTAAGGTAGACAAAGCAGATATAGGGCAGGGTATCTGATACAGTCCAGATCTTTCTCAAATCTACTCATATCCTACAGGAAATTTATTCTGATACTCTGACTCTTCACAGTGTTGAGAAATATAGGTCCTCTTTGTCTATATTCCTTCCACTCTCGGCCAGAACTTCAGTTTTTCTGACTGGGTTGTCTAACCTGTATTCTTATTGCTGAGAAATGTGTGGCCATTATATTTGTCAAAAAGGATGGTTGAATTGAGTGTTCACTTATTGTTATCACAAAGCATGGGAACTTTAGAGAACCCAGAGGAATTGTCTGAGTTCTGTACTGCTAGTTTCCCCCTTTATGAAATAACAATTGCAACTTATGATGATCAGAGCAATTGCCATCATCAGTATGTGTTTATATTTACTTACTTACTGTCATGAAGACCCTCCAATGAGCACAGAGTAAATATGCATAAAATTGAACCCTTCTTGGTCTGCTGCACATCTGCCTGACATATAACTTGAAGAATCTGATAATATTTACATCATCATGGCCAGTTCTGATTGCATAATCACAGGGTCAGAGTCAGTCACTTCCATAGTCCAAAAGTTGTTTATGAAAAGGGGTTGAAGGCCTAGCATGTGACCAAAATCCTAAGGGATTGCATTCTGGTTGCTCTTTTGGAATTTTCTAGAGGAACCACAGAAGGGTCTTAGTACTTTGAGTACCTTTAGTACCACTGAATTTGCCAGGTCATGTGACCTATGTCTTAGGGCAACTTGTATTATATCCTGGACCAACTGCAAAACCCCTATATTGTTCTGAGTTCCATTTAGAACTCTCTACTTTCCGAGTTACTCAATATAGGATCTGCAGCAGTACTTACAAGTGTAAAGATATTTACCAAGTTCTATACCAATATGTTAATGGTATGATTACTACTGCACCATTAATAAGTGCCATATTTTGTCTGTGACCTCACAGGAGATATCCTTACAAATTCTAGAACAACAGTGTATTAATTCATTTGTGTTGCTATAACAAAAATTACTAATTTATAAATATATAATTTTTTCTCATAGTTGTGGAGGCTGATAAGTCCAAGATCAGGGTATCAGTTGATTTGTTGTTTGGTACAAGGCTGCTTTCTGCTTCCAAAATGATGCCTACTTACTGCATCTTCACATGGCAAGAGGGAAAAAGGATGAATACTATGTTCTCAAGTGGCAGAGGAGATAGAAGGGCAAAAAGGGAACTAGGTCATTTCCTTCAATCTCTTTTGTAAGAACACTAATATATTCATGAGTGTGAAGACCTTGTAGTTCAATTATTTCCCCAAAGGCCCCCCCCTTAATACTATCACATTGGCAAAATATGTTGAACATATGAATTTTGGAGGGACACACACACACATTCAAACCATAGTAAATAGTTCTCAAAAAGTTGTCCATGGGCCTGAGCTTAGTGGTAGACTGTTTGCCTCACACGTGTGAGGCACTGGGTTTGATCCTTGACATCACATAAAAATAAATGAAAGATATTGTGTTCATCTATAATTGAAAAATATTTTTTTAAAATGTTGCCCATGGACACATAGAAGTCCTTGAAATCACCTTAGGTGATCCTGAGGTCCAATTAATTTCATAATGTTACTAAGGCTTTATATTCTTAACTGACTCTGTTCTGACAAGGAAAAAGCAGCAGCGGTGAAACTGCTGGTGTATTAGCATGAAATCAACACCGTGGTACCAGATTGTACCATTACAATGCATTTCACCACCAGGCATTTGTAAAGGGATAAAAGCCAGAGTCATTTTAGAATGGCACTGTTAAGGAGCAAAAATTATCAATTTCATTAAATTTTAACCCTCCGTGCGTATCCTTTAAGTACTTTGGACAAATAAATCAGAAATCTATATTTTGTACTTCTGCTGCAGTTTGAAGAAGAGTGGTTGACTAATGAACCAGCACTGTGTATTGTTTGAATTGCAAACACAACTACTGGCTCCATTTCCATTGAACACCATTTCTAACCAAATGACAATAAGCAACAGTTATTCAAACCTGTTTGGATATCTGTGAAATATTTTTTCCCAAATGATGAAGACTGTATGTTATAGTTTGGATCAAACATTTTCCCCAAAGGAGCATGTGTTGAAGGCTTGATCCTCTTTCGTGGGGCTGTTGGGAGTGGTAGAATCTTTAGACAGTAAGGCCTAGTAGGAGGAAGTTACATCAATGAGAGAGTCCCTTGAAGAAGATACTGGAACCCTGGCTGCCCCAGCCTTCTCCCTCACCCCTCCTTCTTCTTCTTCCTTCTCTCTCCCTCTCTCTTTCTCTCTCTGTCTCTGTCTCTCTCTCTATCTCAGCTTGCTGCCTTCTGTGAGGTAACTCTCTGCCACTTGCTTCCTCCATAAAGTACTGTGCTATGTAGGTCAATAGCAATGGAGCCAACTGACTAGGGAACCTCTGATTTCATGAGCCAAAAAAAAAAAACTTACCTCCTCATGATTTTATTGTCTTAGGTATTTTGTTACAGTAATTGAAGACTGATTAATGCATAGCAAATAACTTCAAGCAAAATGACTGGCAGCATTTGTTTTTAATAGTAAAGTGTAAGCTTTCAAGCAATAATTAGCATTCTGGAAAATGTGTCCATCACCATGGGTTTGATGAGATTAGTAGTGATATAAACAAAAGTGATGTTTTGATATTTCTTAATAAAGTTTGTCAACATTTGGAAGAGATTTATAACTCAGGGAATAAATATTTTTCAAATGATCAATGCATGATGCCAAAAAGCTGTGCTAATACGATAGCCACTAGTCCCAGTCACATGTGGCAATTTAAACTTGACTTTCAATTAAGTTGAAATAAAATTAAACATTTAGTTCTCCAAACTCATTTTCACATTTCAACTGCTTAAGAGATACATTTGACTAATGGATGACATATCGGATAGCATGGATTAGAACATTTCCATCATCTCAAAAAGGTCTACTAGAAAATATTGATACAGAATTATGCATGCATCTACTATGCCAAACAGAGAAATGCATTGCAAGGTAAAAGAGTCATTGATATGACTTTGGATATTATATTGCATCTTATTTTCAAACATTTGTTGGGTGTTGGCAATGTATCAAATAAGAAAATCTACATATATGCCTCTGCATTCAATATGTCCCAGTAGGTTGCTTTGGTTGAAGTATACAAAGAAAATTTGAAAAGATGAATATCTGTATGAGGATAGGTTTTCTTTTTGACCTCATAAAAAAAATAGTGTACCATATTGAATATAATAGCAAATATGTAAATCCAGATGTGTACTCTAACAGTACCAGTCTAAAATATATTTTATTTTTGAAAAAAGATTGATATTGTCATTAATTGTTTATGTTAGCATATAATGGGTTTACTATTTTTATTTAAATGAACAAATAAATAGCTATTTTCTGTTTTGATTTGTCATATGGTAAATATTAACAGATAAAATCCACATCAACAAAATTTATTTTAAATCTTCAACAATTTTAGTGTGCATAAATAGTTCCTGACCCCAAAGACCTAAACAACTGCTGTTCCAGACTACTAGACCACAATAAGCTTTTCTACAGTGGTTTCCTACTTCTCTATCACATGCATATGTTACCATCCAGAGTATGTGTCTTAGTAAACCAGGAATAACTTTGAGGCAATTTTTCATGGAAATAGTTCCAGAATATCAATGAAGATTATAGAAGTTGAGAATAGCAGAGACCAGAGGGCAACACTTGACTGTTAGAGTCAAAGTTGATGTAATTACCATAATGGGCACTGTTCATCACCTTGCTTTTTATAATTAATAATTCATTTTAGAGATTACAGTGTATACATAGATATCTGAAAAGGTGAGTCTATGTAAAGATAGATTTTCTTCATGACCTCATCAAAAAAACAGTGTAAAGCTGCAAGACAGCCCTTTGTGTAGATGTGCCATATCTACAAAAGAAAATATAAGGAAAGCTACCTTTAGGATTATAGCTATAACAGATTATCTCATATTGCACTAAACTTCCTTCCAAAAACACCTGTGAAAGCTAGGTGCAATATATATATATATATAACAAAATCTAAAACACTGAGAAGAAGCTAAGAAGTCAATAATTGAGGATGTATAACCCCTGGGAGAAAGGAAGCATCCAAGGTTAACTACATTCTCACTCTTGTTTTTCCCCTGTGGGAATTCTGTTATCAGAGTGCAAGGGAGTAGAGATCAAGTAGAAATCAGAGTTACATTAAGACATAGGAGAAAGAGTTCTTGGCTGATCAAACAATCTGGAGTTGAGAGAGAAAAAGTATAGAGAGGGGAAAAATAATCTTACAGAAATGAGCTGAAAACCAAAAAGAGAATGAATGGGGGACTAAATATTGCTCAAATCTGCTCTTCCATGGAAGTCATGAAAACACTTGCAAAATATGTCAAAATTGGAAGTTTTAGAACTCTGGAAATTAACTAAAGGCCTGCAAAATTTCAAGAAGTATTTGGAAAAACAACTGAACACCACTATGTAGAGTAACTTCTGTGACATTCCAGCTTAGCCTAATTCCATTTGTCTCTCTTAAACTCCACAGCAGCCTTAAGACAAAGAAGCGCGCAGTGACAGTATCTGAGAAAAAGAACCCACTGGAGGATTTAGAATATAACCGGGAAGATTCAAAAGCCCATCTCAAAAGAACCGTTTACTATTTGGCTTGTGTAGAAGCTAACTAAAGAGCTTCATTCTCAGGGCTTGACTTTACTTGTCCTGACTTGGGAGCTCTCCCAGTGCAAACAATTTTTTCTCTGTTGCTCTCTCTCTCTCTCTCTCTCTCTCTCTCTCTCTCTCTCTCACACACACACACACACACATACACACACAAACACACACACTCAGAATATATGGTTTTGGATTTTATCTGCCCAAGAATATATGGTTTTGGATTTTATCTGCCCAAGATGGTGACACCAGTTGGGGAAAACATGGGGCTGACCAAAACCACAAAAGAAAGAATGGGGAGTGAGATGTGTGTAGGGACCTTTGAAAAGCTCTGACATAAGCTTGGAAGTTTAGAGGGTCACATTCATCTGCAAGACTGAGCATATGCATGGGACTGATTTCACCTCAGAAGAGATATGAGAAAGCCCTAAGCTCTCACTTCTGGATGCCTTTGAGGCTCCATGCAAGCAAGAATTGAAGGCAAAGTCACATTCCAATTCCCCATAGAACACTGACAGTTTGCCCCAATTTATATACACACACACCTTCATTAAGACTTGGAAGACTAACTGAGTACAGACATTGAAAGAAATCTCCATTTGTATCTGGTGAGTAAGCTAACAAGGCAAAGACTCTAGAGTCTGCAAATAAAAAAAGAAAAGAAAAAGAAAAAAGACACACTTTTAGAAAAAGTCATTGGAAAAAAGCAAATATAAACATTAATTTAAAGTTCTTGGAATACAATCTGATTTCCATAGTTACCTTGTTTCAACAAAAAATTGCACAAAGAGCACAAAAGCCCCAGAGAATTATGGCATATACACCACAAAGTATAGTTAATAGAAACGGTCTCTTAGAAAACCTGGACATTAGACTTTATAAACAAAGACTTTAAATAAGCTATGTTCATAATAGAAAATAAATGCCTAGAGAATCAAAAATTAACAGTAAGACAGACATTGTAACAAGTAGAGGATACAAATAATTAAACAAATATTATTTTAAAAGAGCAGAAATTCTGGATATAATTGCTAAAATAGAAATTTTACTGAAGGGACTTAACAAATCTGAAGTGACAGGAGAAAACATTGATTAACTGAAAGAGAGGCAAATAAAAATTATTGTATTTGAGGAAGAAAGATAAAAACTTATTAAAAATAAAACAACTAGACAGATCAACAAGAAAATAGATTTGAAAAGGAAAAAAAATATGTAAACCAAGCAGAGCTAACGTACGTCTATGGAACACTCTAGCTCAACATAAGAATATACATTCTTTTCAAGTGCATAGAAATGTAGATAGACTACAAATTAGGTAACAAAACAAGCCTCAGTGAATTGTGAAGTGTTTAAACTGAACATAATATATTATTCCACCACAAGAGATTAAAATTAGAAATCAATAATGGAGTGAAATTTGGGGAATTCACTCATAAATGAAAATTATACAACATTGTTCATAAATGACCAATGACTGAGAAAATTTATATATATGTGTATATATACGAATGAACATATATATATAGATATATATACACACAGACATACACACATATATATCAGTGGATGTTATGTTTTGGATGTGAGGTGTCCACCAAAAGTTCACATTTGAGACAATGCAAGAAGGTTCAGAGGAGAAATGATTGAGTCTTAACCCAATCAGTGAATTGAGTGGTCACTGAAGTGTTAGGGTGTGGCTGGAAGAGGTGGGAACTGAGATGTGGCTTTGGGGTATTTGTATCTGGCAAGTAGAGACTCTCTCTCTGCTTCCTAATCACAATGTGAGCTGCTTCCCTTCACCACACTCTTCCACTCTTCCATTGTGTCCTGCCTCACCTTGATCCTGAAGGAATGGAGTCTTTTGTCTATGGATTGAGACCTCTGAAACCATGAGCCCTGAAATAAACCTTTCTTCCTTTACGTTGTTCTGGTCAGGTCGTTTAGTCACAGCAGTGAAAAAAACCTGACTAAAACAGTGGAGATGTTAATACATACATATGAACAGAAGATAAAATCATTGTAACTAAAAGATTAACAAAATCAAGGAACATGTATCTAGAGTGAATACAGAAATACTTAAATTATTCAAATCATGAATTCAGGGAGGACTTAATAACTGACCTTACAGAAATACAAAGGACTCTAAGAGAATCCTTTCACACAATCCAATTATATTAGATTACCTACATTAAACCAGGTATAAAAGTGACACAAACCATGCAGACTGAACCAGTACCTTGAAGAGATATCTGTACTCTATATTCACTGCAACGTTGGTCACAATGGCCAAGTTATGAAATTAACCTAAGTTTTCATCAAAGGAAAAACAAAGAAGATGAGCTGTCTGTCTATAAGATGGAATTAAATTTAGCATTAAATAAGAAGGAATACCTGTCATTTATTATAATGTGGATGAACCTGGAGAGCACTATGCTATGTGAAATAAGGCAACTACAAGATAAGACAAATGTGTAATCTCCATCATAGGTGAAATCTAAACAAGTTAAACTCATAGAAGCAAAGGGTGAATGATGGTTGCTAAGGGCTATAGATTTGGAGGAAATGGGGAGATTTCAGTCACAAGGAACAAATTTTCATTTATAAGATGAATAAGCTCTTGGGGTCCTAACATACAGCATGATGATTGTAGTTAATTATACTGTTTTGTATACCTGAAGTTTGCTAAGAGTAAACCTGAAGTGTTCTCATCACACTCATTAACTATGTGCGATGATGGGCATAATAATTGGCCTGATTGTGTTAATCAGTTCACAATGTATATATATGTGAAATCATCATGTTGTACACCCTATATGTGTATGTATGTATGTATATATATATACACACACATCATTTTAATTTGCTGATTGTACCTCAGTAAAGGAACCCAAACACGCCAGAGTATATTCTGCATGGTTTGTGTTAAGGGAAATTTCTGGGGTCTTGTTAAAAAAATTAGCCATTTCTCAATTTAAATTTCTGTGATTAGTTCACTGGAACTTAAACAAGTAATAAATAATTCTATGAAAAAATGTCTTCAGAGAAAAGAAAGTAAGTTTTCCTTCTAAAAGTCTTAGATAAACCTAAAAGCACACAGAGAGCTCTACTCAAGAGGCCTTGTTTAGCATAAATATAACAAGATGTAAAAGAGAAAAAATAAAGCTGATTTGTTTTGATATTAGAATGTGTAGAGCAGATGATTTAATTTTGCCGTAAACAACAACAAACCTCTAAATTATATTTTCCCCAAAGCCATGCTGTTTACCACTTAATATAATAGTTAATATATGAACTTGCCTTTGGGAAAAAAAGTTTCTGCACAACAAGCAGCTTTAAACAAAAGTGACCTCAGAAAACAATTTATTCCAAGTAATTTCTCCAAGAGAACTGATAACAGTTTTGTTATGATTTACTCAAGTTTTGCGAAATGCAAGACACATTAATTCTATTTTGAGGCCTTTTTACATATGCTATATAAATTATCATGCAAGATTTCTTCAAATAGTAAATAGCCCTGAATTCCTTCTTGGAGTTAGCATATTTCCCAAAACTGAAGGCACATAATGAAGCGTGTCCTCCACCTAGTGGTAACATTGGTATAATGCAAGTATAGATCCGAGGCCAAGGATTCCACAATGAGTCGTCCTCCTGCCCTTGTAAGGAGGCTATGAGCACACCCTGTGTCTACCATTTCATCTTTGAAATATGCAAGTCTTCACTTGGATTTTCTTTTCTCCTGATCTTGAAAGCATTTATTTTGTGCTTGGAATGGATATGCAGAAAATTCCCAAATCCAAAAGTCTATCCTCCCCCTCGACCTTTGTCTCAGGCATACATGATCTTTTAGATTTATCACTTTGATGTCAAACTCCACACATCTGAAGTCATGGCTTATCTGCAACACAAACCTGTTTCCTCAGTTCCAATATTCTCCCATTTGGAGACCATGGTCCACAATAAACTATTACATATATTATGAATAACTAGAGGAGAAAAAATGGCAAACCCAAAATAATGAGAGGTAGATTAAAATATTAATGACATTGATTTGATCATTACACTTTGTAAACATGTCATGAAATGTACACAATTATTAATAATTAATAAATTAATAATTAATAAATTTTTAGTTTCATGAATATAGAAATGTTAACTACCTTGATTTGACCATTATACACTTTTGCATGTAATGAATTATCACATTGTATCCCATAAATTTGGACAATTGAATAATAACTTTTAAAAATAAATAAAATATTATGCTAAAATAGCAATAATATTAATATACATTCATCTTAAAGGAGGTTAAGATCAGAATTTTTATTAAAATAAAATATCCCAACAACTATTATTTTAATACATTTTCTTCCAATATTTTTGAAAAATAAAATTTAGTTTCTTCAAACCAAAAAGTATTCTCCTTGTATAAACTTGACACATTCCCAAAGCATTGCTTTTTCTCCTTTTGTTTTTCTTCCAATAGTCCCACCTTAGCAAAGAAATTTGTTCTTTACTATTAAATTTATTTATTAATCATTATCCTTGCCCTTATTATATGCTCCAGCTATGATCAGTTCACAAAACTGGTCAAGTTATTCTTCCTGAAAGGTCACTAACCAACACATTCTCCCTAACTCTCAGTGACAGTTCAGCCAATACATTGTGCTCATTGTTATAGATGTAGTGATTCTAATTTTCACAAAAGTTCATTAAAAAGGATGTGCAGGGGCAAAATTAGGTTCAGAAAATCAGGGTCATTTGTATAGTCACATAGGAAATAAGCAACAGAGTGAAGATTAAAACTCAAGTGGGGCTTACTAGCAATCTTGGGTTCTATTTAACTAACACAGTACATTCTCCTCCATGCAGTAAATTCAACTTTCTTAGCTTGGCATCCAAGGATGTCCAGAACATAGCTTCCACCTTCCTTTAAATTCTGAACTTGTACCATCTTCAATGAAAACCACTGGCTTCACTCTCGAGTCTACTCACTGCTTCTATATCTTTTTTATACATTCTTACTTCTGAACCCTCTTACATTTTGTGCTGTACCTGAAATCACACTACCTGTATTTCAGATGTATTCCCTTGGGTTCTTAACATGACCTCGATTCTAGACTGGTAGGGAAGAATGAACACTAATACTAAAAGGAGATGGAGCATGGAGAAAAAGGTGAATATAGAAGGGATTTGAATCAGGTTCTGGTTTGAATGCCATCTTACCTACTCTGTCTTGTGTACCCTAGGGCTAGTCCTGTAGTGGGTCAATGCATATATACACAGGGTGATAGCTATTATTGTCTAGGAAAAAGAAGGAGAGAAGTCGTCCTCACACAGTAAAAATATCCAGGGTCTGATCAGTGGCAGAATCATGAATCTTGATAAGACTGATTTATTGTAGCATCCAAGTTATTGGGAGGCAACACCACAACTCCAGGAAGCTAATGAGCTCTAAGATGTTCAAGACTCAGTGGGTAAAATTTATATTTGAATCAGAACCTGAAGTAAGGGTGGTGAGAAGGAGAAAGGATGTAATTTGTTTTACCTGCTGTCACCCTCTGCACCATTCCCTCCCCAGATGCGCTAGACAAAGAACAACAAGAATAATTCTTGACCTCATCTCTGGTTGACTGAATCTGTAGATCTATACTGATCATTGTCAGTTCACCAACCAGCATCGGGCTGTAAATGAGAAGATCTAGGGAAAATGAAGCATTCTTTCCAGTCCATATCTGTAATGAATCTTTTACACCAAATTGAAGACTAGATTTTAGCATTGAGTGTTTTCTAACATGACATCTTGGAGACTCTTCTTCCAGTTTTACATTTTGAAGGAGTGGGAACTATGAACTAACCTTTTGTAACTTATAAAAGTTTCCTACTATTGGCATTTATACTCCAACTTACATTGTTGGTTAACTGTATAAATCTTCATAGTTTGAGATTCAAAAATAAATACAATCTGGGTCAGGCATTACAGATCTTACAGACTAATGTGGAGGTCAGACACAGAAATACATAATGATGAAATAATGTGATGTGAACTAGGAGAGATTCATGCACAGGTTCTTATGGGAGAGCAAAGGTGCTATCTTTTGGGTGGAGGGGGAATTGTTTATTCAAAATACTTGTCCAAGTCTCCAAGTATAGAATAACTACGTCAAAGAATATCCTTATGACTTTTCAAAAGGATTGCAGAAAAACTTCTGACAACATTTGATATCATGTTAGATACTTCTAGCATCTGACTTTCCTCATTTTCTTGGGCACACAGATTATCACGATTCCCAATCCCTTTACACTTAGGAAAGGACACCTAATAAGTTCTCACCAATAGACAGTGATCTGAACGATCATTATAGGGCTTAGGCAGTGAAAAGCCCTCACTGGAATTTTAGTCTCTTTCTTCTCCATTGAACTATATCCTGAAAAGATGGAGTTACAAGGACTAAGATGCCACTGGGAATGGTGGTGCATGCCTATAAACCCCATGGCTTGGGAGGCTGAGGCAGAAGGATTGCCAAGTTCAAAGACAGTCTTTCGGCGAGGTGCTCAGCAACTCAGTGAGACCCTATCTTTAAATAAAATACAAAATAGGGCTGGGGATGTGGCTCAATGGTCTAGAGCCTTTGAGTTCAATCCCTGGTACCAACCCCTCCCCCCAAAAAAGAACAAAGATGCCTGCCTAGTTGAGTTTCCAAGTGGAAAAACAGCAGAATTGGAGATTAGTTTGAGCTACACCAAGATTACATGAACACAATTAATTCATGTGTTAAGCCTCTGACAATGTAGCATACAAATTAATGGCGTAAAATTTGTCTATCCTAATTCAGATGTTATCCTTAGTATTGCTTTGTTCTCTTAGTTTATAGCTCATTATTCACAGTTATGTGATATAAAATAAAGAAATTATCCAAAAGTTTTTACTAAGGGAGTATCCAAGAAGCAAAATCAATGTATTCACTTGTTTGCTTCTTTCTTTTTATGAATGAGTAACTACAAAGAATGGAGGTATTTCTTGAAAACTGAGAACCTAATAGAAAATGGCAACCATGTAAACCGTTGTTGTAATGTGCTACATCCGGTGGACAGTGACGGTTGTAGGAATATGTCTGGAGGAAGGATCAGGGGAAAGAAACGTCATCCGGTATTTGAAAGGCTAAGTGGTCACATAAACTCCATGTCATTGTAATTCATTTCTTTGGCATTCCCTCTCAAAATTTACCTTCAAATTCTTAGAAAGTGACAAACAAAAATACTTTCAGGGGCTGAATCAACATAAATCATGCTTATTTGTACATTTACAATCTGCCCTACTTCCATACAGTTTACCAACTGATAAAGTAGCAGAATGTCTTCCTTCCAATGAAACATTGCAAAGAAACAAAATACAGGGTTTCTATATAACAAAGTAAAAGTGAAGATGCTCTGAACAAAGAGGGGAACTGGAATCTCTCTTGTTCCCTGTCTCTGTTGCCCCTGTCCTTTGGGTGATCTTTCCAGGTTTCAAAAGAGTCAATATCTGCACAACCCTGACTTGATTTATAAAATGCTGATCATGTAGCTCTCCATCTTTACCACATGCCTGATGGGCTACCAGAGGATCTGCATCCTGTTTCAAAGTTTTCCTAACTTATTTTTCAGAGTTCAGTGTGTGTGTATGTGGGTCATGTCTGCTTATGAACAAATGTGCTATTTTTGTTGGTCATCATTTATGACAGACTGAATTTTGCAAAGATGGTTACCACAGTGTAATTTTCCCCACATCCTATTTCAATATGGCATTAACAATTCTCCTACAGAGTGTTGAGGACAATGACCTCTCTCCTTCAATAGTAGGGAATTTCATGACAGATGTGATGCTATGTGCTTTTCAAGGGTAAGTCATAGCAAGGCATTCACCTTTTCCTTGTTCCCTTGAGAAGCTTGGTTTGAGGACCTAACCATCATGCTGGGCAAAATTCATACCACATAGATGGATGTTATGGTGGAGTTCTGACTGACAAAGCCTCAGTTCTGCCAGTAACCAGTATCCCTTTCCTCATATAGGAGTGAGAAAGCCATCAGGATGCATCCAGCTGCAAGTCACTGACTTAATGCAAACATGTGAGAGACCTTGCTCAAGGACTATCTAGCTTAGCCCAGACAACTTTCTATAGCCATGAAAGATAATTATAAATGATAAGGAATTTGAGGGGATGACTTTTATGCAGCCATAGGTAACCTCATAGATTCCAAAAACATATACTGAGAGTCTAAGATAAGCAAGGCACGGTTTAGGTTTTAGTTTTAGGTAACTGTCTTTAAAGTCATCTCTTTGTTCCCTAACCTAAAGTTATAGGTCTACTTTGTGGAGTCATCTACATTTAGACTGGAATCTTCTTAGAATTTGTTAATTGTTAAGTCCCTGTGGCTAAGAAAAGGAACATTAATTTATTCAGAGGACAGTGACACAAAAATGCTTTAGTTTTTATAAATTACTTTATGATTGGCATGTATAAAGCTGCACGTATTTAACAATTGAAACTTGATAACTTTAGGGATAAGTATATACATGTGAAACCATGACCACCATAAACATATCCATCACTTCTCAAAGCTTCCTCTCATCTCTTTCATTATTATTTGTGCATGTGTTTGTAGTAAGAGTAGACCATTTGGAAAATTTTAAGTACACAAAACAAACAACATTGGTACACATAGACACTGATATATCCTAGATCCAGAACTTATTTACCTTACATAATTGAAACTCCTTTGCTTTGACCATTACATCTTCATTTGCCCCTCCACCCAGCCCCTAACAAGTACCACTCCACTCGCTGCTTCCATGAGTTTGACTTTTTTAGATTCTACATCATACAATATTTGTCTATTTGCCTTATTCCACTTGGTATTATGTCCTCCAAATTCATCTATGTTGTCACAATTAAAAGGATTTCTTATTTTTAAAGGTGAAATAATATTACTATTCAAGAATATCACATAACTTATGTGTATGTATATACTATATAGTATTATATAAGATATATATATGTATCTTATATGTAACACATTTCTTTACCTATTCATCTGTTGATTTACATTTAGGTAGTTTCTATGTTTCTGCTATGATTAGTGATACTGCAGTAAACACGCAAGTGCAGATCTTTTTGACATATTGATTTTATACCCCTTGGGTTTTGTTTTTTGTTTTTCTTGATACTAAGAGTTGAACCTAAGGGTACTCAACCACTGAGCCACATCCCTAGATCCCCTTTTTTATTGAGGCAGTGTCTCACTAATTGTTGAGGTTAGCCTTGAACTTGCAATCCTCCCACTTCAGCCTCCTGTTACTGGGATCACAATTGCATGCCACTATATCCAGCTAAATATGGTTTTTGTTGCATCATTTGAAAGCAGTCTAAATATTTTTTATGCAGTTCTGGAAATTGAGCTCATTACTTCACACATACTAGGCAAGCATGCTACTGCTGAGCTACATTCCAAGCCACTTTCTCTGATATATAGTCAGAAATAGGTTTTCTGGACCATATAGTAATTCAATTTTAATTTCCTATTTTCCATAATTGTTTTACCAGTTTATCCCAAAGGATCTTAATAAGGGTTGATTTTATTTTTTTAATTTTTTAAATAAATGCCATTGTGTATGTTTAAGTTTTACAACATGATGTTATAAGTAAATGCATACACACACACACACACACACACACACAGAATAAAATGATGACTATAGGAAAACAAATTGTACTGTCACATAATTAGCCCCCATATGGCAAGATTATTTATAATATTCTAATATATTAAAAATTCTGAATGCAATGTGCTGTTATCAATTATAATTTGCATGTTTTATGTTAGTGCTTTAGATTTATTCATTCTCTGTATCTACTCCTTTTTATCCTTTAATCTATATCTCACTATTTCATTCCCCACTTTTCCTTCAGTACAATACTTTTCTTTTGGTGTCTGACTTATTTCATTTTGCATAAAGTCTTTCAGGTTCATCTGTATTATGGAAAGTGAAAGGATATTTTATTTTTAAAGGTCAAATAATATTTCATTATTATATATTTATATATATATATACACATATATATCACTTTTTCATTGTCCTTTGATGGACACTGAGGTTATTTTCCTATCTTAGTTAATTGTGAATAGTGCTGTAATGAACATGGAAGTGCAGATATCTTTATGAGGTGATAATTTTATTTCTTCTGTGTACATATGCATAAGACAGATTGCTAGGTCACTCCATTTTCAGTCCCTTTATAAACCTCCATACTGTTTTCCATAATAGCTGCACCAATCTCCATTCCCATCAATAATGGGTAATTTTAATCTAGAAGCAAACCTGTTTCATAATATAAAGAATTTTATTAGATTAAATAGAAAAAAATGGTACAGGAAATAGCATATCTTGTAAGGATATATAGCATATCTTGTTTGAATATGCTTCATTAAATACCTGTGTCAGTAGAAATAGTTGTGCTAAATCACAGGGAAGTAAATAACACTTGGTCAGCAAAACAGATCGATGTTAACAAGATAGTTGGAAATGTGGGCATGGAAAAGAGAAGGTGATTGTTGAGTTTTTATACTCTTGAGAGGGGGATGGGGTAGAATTTGTGCAGTTGACAGTGATGAAGATAGCGTGAGGAAAACTACTTCATAAAATGTTAAGAATTCTAGTCTATCATTCATGTCCTTTTATTGTTTCAATTGTCTTTGAAATCCACTTTTCCTTCTGTGTCCTACCTCTGTAATATAAGGAAGTCTGGCTTGGGAAAAGGCAGTTCTGGTCATTTTCAGAACTGCACTCAGGTTGTCCACAGTTGTACAGCCTGTTATGAAAAGAAAACCCATGAGGATAGCTGTAAAGAAGGCCTAGAAAACTCTCAGTTCAAATTAGACCACTGAACAAATAGTGGGATTAAGTTATGTGAATTTAAAATAAAACATCAGTAGCTCTTTTTTCACCAAGATAAAAGGAAGACAACTAGAAACTATTAGGAAAAACAAATGGAAAGCTACACAAAGCAAACATTAGGTAACTTTGTGAAAGTTAAAAGAGAATATATTTGAACCAAACTTGGATCCTTCTCCTTCAACTAGCACAGGATTTATCAAATAGGATTAGATTTCCTTCTTTCCTGGCCTAATTGGACTATAGCCAAACACGTTATTTGTAAATTCTGTACTTGATATTTTGTGTACTTACTAAAATTTATTTGTAAAGCTAAAATCAGTACTTGAAGCACTTTCAAAATCTTTCACAGACATACATAGAGCTAAAAAATACTCATTTGGTGTGAACTTTCCAAACTCAGGTGGAATAAGATGATGCTGTTTGCTTGATACAGTTCTCATTCTCCAAACAAATGCTCTTTTCATGGTCCATTTAGTATCATGCATTTGAATTTTCATGCTTTTTGTTGATGATTTTTTCTGATTTAAATGACTCCCAGGTGGAAGCCTGGTGTTTCTTAAGTGCAAGAAAGGAGAGATGTGACTTATGGGGAAAACTCATGTGTCATGCAAGTTTCAACTGAACCTGAGTTATGACTTTGAGTTCAGTACTGATGGATCAACCACATATATGTGATTGATGGAAATGTAAAAATGTTGTAACCAGAGGGGAATCTGACTTTGTATTTCCCCTAGGAGCAATGACTTGGTGTTCACTAATAGAATGATTGCAGAGACCTTATAGAATATAAGTACTGTAATCACTGAGAAATACCTCCTGAATGTGGTTTATGGGATATGGGATAATCATCTAATAAGATCATTAGTTCTCTCTCAGAGTAAAGAGTGAAACATTATTTTTTTTAATTTGTTCATTTTAGACATACATAACAGTAAAGTGTATTCTGACATATTATACTTATATGGAATGTAATTAAACATTCTTTAAAGAAATAAAATTATCTATGCCCCTGACATGTTGATTCCACTTAACTCTGTGATGATGAGAAAGTGATGTGCATTCAGTAGTAACCATACTTCAATTTTCAAAGTTTGATTTTTCACTTGCCTAGTGACATGTGGTGCAATCTTTTGCAATGCTGGCCACGGCAGCAGTTTGCAGATCTCCCTCAGCCATGGGATCATTAGAAGGAATAACAGATCCTCTGTGGTATACTATGTTGTCAAGCCTTGGTATTCAGTAGCTTAGGTGTACTAAGTGAATTTTGTTTATGATATTTTCAACTTATGATAGGCTAATTGGAACATGATACCATCATAAAATGAAGAGCATCTGCATGCACACTGTAATGTATTTTAAATTGTTATTAAATATGAATGTCTGTAGCATTTGCCTAACTTTTGTCCACCTCCCCTTGTGTTAAGAGCACCTTGCTGGTGCTTCACAGAAAGCACATTATTCATTTCATTCTAAGTCCATGCCATAAAATAGTCACATAACTTAGTCCCAGCCAAGCAGTTGTGCTTCATCCCATAGGAGAGATAGATGATGAAGGACAATTAAAAACCTATATTATAATCAGCTTTTTTTCTGCTTTGACCAAAAGACTTGACAAGAACAACATAAAGAAGGAAAAGTTTATTTGGGGGGTTGTGGTTTCAGAGGTCTCAGTCGATAGAGGGCTGACTCCATATGCCTTAACTGAAGGGGAGAGAGAACAGCATGGCAGAAGAGTGTGGCAGAGGAAAGCAGCTGGGAACAAACCACCAGGAGAAGGCGGGGGGAGAGGGAGAGAAAGAGAGGGAGAGAAAGAGAGGGAGAGAGAGAGTGCTCCACTCACCAAGGTCAAAATAGAAACCCCAAGTGCAGGTCCTCATCTACTCAGCTTTTCCAGCCACACTCTTCCTGTTAATCCCTATGAGAGGATTAATTCACTGATTAGGTTAAGGCTCTCATAACCCAATCATTTCACCCCTAAACGTGTTTGCTTTGTCTCATACATTATCTTTTGGAGGATACCTAATATGGAAACCAGAGCACCTTATGTAATGGTTAATTTGAATTGTCAACTTGATTGGATTAAGAGATGCCAATGATTAAGAGACCTCTGGGTGTGTCAATGGGGGCATGTCTAGGAATGACTGGAATGTGGGATAGTGAACTGAAGTGGAGACCCTCTCTAAGTGTGGGTGGCAGGGCCAAATAGGATGGAATAGAAGTTGGAAGAACAAGGAAACAGATGCAGATGCAAAATGCTGTACTTGAATGGGTTCTTGATCGCTGCTTTGATTGTTTGAGGATATCAGACTCTCACTTCTTCACTGTTCCAAAGCGGACTCTGCCAGTGATTCTCCAGGTAGTTTCCAGAAGCCTTGGTGTCGGACTAGGGTAGCACTGTTGATCTTTCTTGTTCTGGGGCTTCTGCCTCTTGGACTGTGGCAGCTGCTGGTTCCTCCAGCTCTCCAGCTACAGAAGGCCGCTCTGGACTATCCAGCTTCTGGTCATGCAAGCCAATATAATAAATTCCCTTTTTATAATTATTCTTCCTGTTGATTCTTTTCCTCTAAAGAACCCTGACTAATACACCCTTCAACCTAATTTGATGTTGTATCCAGACAATCCTAAAGATTTTCATTTATCATAAGTAATGCATTTCCATTTTTTATAAAGAGTCATACAATTCTATTACTTTGCAAGTGAGTTTGAACTGTTTTTTGTAACTTAAAACAGTAAAATATCTAAAAATTTAAGGGTTTGTGATAGAGAGTAGCTTAAGAAGGAAAGGGAGATGAGACACTTTTCATTTAATATTTTGCATTTAAAATTTTTCACTGTGTATCTATTTGTTTTACAATAAACTAATGTAAAATAAATGCAACTATCTAAGTCATTACCACATGGGGCACAAAATTAAAGCAGCTGGAGATAAGTTAACTCTTGTCCTCAGTTGTTTAGACTCTGCAAAATCCTAGTAACTCAGCTAAGAGAGATGGGAAAGTAAAAACTGAGTTTATTGCATTTCTTACATAATTTCTTACTTAATTTTAAATTAAGACAATGGGAAAAGTTAAGGCATCTGCTGCAGACAATTGTGTTTCCCCTAAAATTTATATCTTGAAATTTTAGCCCCCAATGTGATCATGTCTGGAAAAAGGATCTGTAGGCATATAACTTTGATTAAATACAACAATAAGGTTTGACCTGAAAGCAACGGGACTGGTGTTCTTATGAGAAGACAGACACCTGGGTGAATATGCACAGAGAAAAGGCCATGAAAGGACACAGTGAGGAGGTAGCCATCTGCAAGCCAATGAGAGAAGCATTAGGAGAAATCAGCCCTGTTGAAACCTTGAGTTTAGACATCTAAGTCTCAGGAACTGTGAAAAAATAAATGCATGTTGTTTACACTACCTAGTCTGTGGTATTTTCTTAAGGAAGGCCTAACAGATTTCCACAATGCCTACCAGTATGGAATTAAATAAACAAATTAAGATTGACTATGAATAATTCCTAAAATGGTTTATAGATTCAATAAAATTCCATCAAATCCTCGTGGAGAACTTAATTGCTGATGATTCCAAAATTATAAGGAATTAGTAAGGGGCAAGAAATGGGAGCCTATCCTAATAGTTACCACCATTTACTATAAAATTATAATTAATGCTTTTTGATATTGACTCAGGAATGAACAGATTAAGCATTGGAATGAAATGTAAAGCCACATAATGAAGTTAAACATTAATGAAAATTTTATATGTGACAAGTTATCACAGCAAAGTGCTGTAGAAGGAAAAACAATAGGAATGCTATGACAACTGGTTATCTATATGAGAACAAAATTGTTTCTTACTGCATATTATCTATAAAACATTCTGGAAGGATTAAGACTACAATAGCAAAGATATTTTAAACTTTTTTAAAAGAATAAACAGGACTTTAGGGTAGAGAAAAATTTCTTAAAATCAATACAACAAATAACCCAATCAATAAAAGGGCAAAAGAACTAAACAGACTTTTCAAAAAAAAAAATATATATATATATACAAATGGTCAACAATTATACAAATATAAACAAATTAAAAAAAAAACATATTCAACATCCCTAGCAATCAGCAAATCAAAGTACCCTGAGATTTCGTCTCATTCCTGTTAGAATGATAATCATCAAGAGTACAAATAATAATAAATGCTGGTGAGGATGTGGGAGAAAAGGCACACTCATCCCTTGTTGGTGGGACTGCAAAGGACTGCAACCACATCAGAAAGCAGTACAGAGATTCTTACAAATACTAGGAATGGAACCACCACATGACATAGCTATTTTGGTATTTATCCAAAAGAACTAAAATTGACATAGTATTGTGATACAGGCGCACCAATGTTTAAAGGCAGGTTATGGAACCAGCTCAGGTGCCTGTCAACAGGCGAATGTATCAAGAAAGTGTAGTATGTATACACAATGGAGTTTTACTCATCATAAAGAAGAATCAAATTATTGCATTTGCTGGGAAATGGATAGAACTGGAGATCATGCTAAGTAAAATAAGCTAGACTCAAGTCAAAGGTCAAATATTTTCTCTCATGTGGAAGCTAGAGCAAAATGAGTAAAAGGTTGGGGAGCAGATTCTATGAAAATAGTGAGTAGAGGAAGGAAAGGGAGGAAGGATGGAAAAAGGGAGAAACTGGGAATGAAACTGCCCAAATTATGCTATATGCATATGTGAATGTACCATAGCGAATTGCACCTTTATGTATATGTATACATCAATTTTTTAAAAATAAGCAAAAGAAGGAAGATAAGTAGAATACAGGAGAGGGGACAGGAAAAGGGAGGAGGGGAGGAAAAGGGGGAGCACTGGGGACTGACATGGATGAAATTGTATTCCCTGCTCATGTGATTATGTAAAAAATGAATCCCACTATTATATGTAACTATAATGCACTGATAAAAAACATTTAAAAATAAAATAAAAATCAATATGAAACAGAATTAAAAATGAAAAGAATACTAAATATCACTTAACTGAAGATTTTCATTTAATAGAAGACAAAATAAAGAAATCAAAAACATAAACCAACATATAGATTTTTGTTTCACATTATTGTTTTTTGCTTTTTGATGTAGGAGTCAGAATGAATATCTAGAGAATATAAAACTGTCTTTTACAGAACATAAAAATACTCAATACAAAAAGGGGAGAGGAAAGACAGGGGAACACATAATTCACAAAGGAGTAAACCAAATGGTCAGTGAATACTGGACACTTCATGACCAAGTAAAGGAAAGGTAAGAATACACTAAGATATCTTATTGTATCTACTTAAATTGACAAAAAATTGATTTCGTTTGAAAAATCTCCTTGCTGGTGTTATTATAAATTTGATATCCTGGAACTGTTGCAGAGCCTCTCTTGTCTTGTGCCATACTCAAACAGCTTTTCAGGCCTCTTGGTCAATGCACTGTAGCAGCACATTTAAATGAGGTATGTATTGCTTCCAAAAGCCAAAGAGATCCAGGTACAGTGCACAAGCCTGTAGCCCCAGCTCCTCAGGAAGGTAAGGCAGGAGGGTTGTTTGAGCCCAGGAATTTGGGCCCAGCCTGGGCAACATGGTAACAATGCCTTCTCTTCAAAAGAAAATCCAGAGAGACCCAGGAGATATCGTACCTCTTTTGTGGAAGTAGGACCAGATTAAATAACGTTTTCTTCACTCTGGAAAAGATAGTTCAGTACGCATCATACCATTGGACTCCTGGAAGTTTCTGTGACATAGAGGCCCATGAGTACTTTAGGTATTTATTTACCACCCTCTGGAGTATCAATGTCTTAACCAGTGCAAGCACTTACAATGTGGAGTAATTACTAGAGTTTCTGTTCAACTGGTCCAATAACCATAATATTATCTAAGTAACAGACCAGCACAGTGTGAGGTAGAAGGAAAACGTAATTAGATATATATTTGGATGTTACTATCCTTGTGTTGGATAGGAAAAAGAGATTGCTAGCCCAGTCAAAGTTTCAACTGCTCCTAGTGGTCTTTATTAATAAATGCAGAGAAAATAAAAAGACAATCTCCAGATCAACAACTGCCTAGCAGGTTCCAAGGAATTGTTAATTTGCTCAAGCTACAAAAGTACATCTGGAACAGCAGCTGCAAGGGGAGTCACCACATAAATAATTTATGATAACCTATTATCACTCTCCAAAATCTATCTTCTTCACAGGCCAAATTGGTGCACTGAATGGGAGTGTGATGGAAATCACACCACATTTCTATCTTGATAATAGCATGGGAATTCTGCAGAATCTTCAGGAATGCCATATGGCTTTTGGTTAATGAATTTGTAGAAGAAAGTGATTCAAGAGGCTTCTGTTTGGACTTAACTATGGTGATAATCTCTCTATATATGTCAAAGACTTGTGGATTTGGGACTCAAAGTTTCTGAGACTGCCTATTTGAATTATACATTTCAGAATTGGAGAAATAAGTACAAATTGGAGTCAGGCAGCCACTAGGTTAAACACTGGGATAGATTTTTTGAGCTCAAATTCCATTGATCAATGTATCTTCATAGATCCTTACTCTGATTGATATTTGTCATATAGGATCTGTTCCATCTTACATGCCTTTGACTAGTACACTTTTCAGAAATTAAAGTTAATTTAGAGCCAATAATTTCACAAGAGTCTGATTTTTTCCTGAGCTAGTCACTCTGGAAGGACTGTAGTTTCCCTTGGGAAATGTTGGGAGAAAGATTAGAATTACAGTTTAATTCTTGACATGGTATTGTGGTCTTTCCTCTAGGGGATCTGTCCCCTTCATTTAAGGGTCTACAAACTGATTCAAGTTTGAGAATTGGCTATGAAACCATAACTATTTTAGTGATTCAGTTCATACTTTTGTTCACTAGACCTAGATCATTTTGATTATACAAATCAAATAAAAACTTGGTAGGGCTGGGGGTGTAGCTCAGTGGTAGAACAGTTGTCTAACATATGAGAGGTCTGGGTTCAATTCGCCAGCACTGTGAAAATTTTAAAAATATATAGAAAGTCCTGGGGATATATCTCAGTGGTAAAAGTGCCCCTGGGTTCAGTAACCAGTACAATCAATCAATCAATCAATCAATCAATCAGTAGTGTGCATGTGTATGTGTTAAAAAGTCTAGTAGACTGACCATCTAATTATTTTCTAGCTACGTAGTGACAACCAGGCTACTGCACAGATCTTTGTGAGTCAGTCTACTCTGATCACTACTTTGGCTCCACTATCCATTATGGTGACCACAACCACTTTGTTTCTGGCAATTGAGTAATTCCCCTTGATGCCTCACTGTATCTACAGATCTTAGTTGAATGGTAGTAGTCTCCCCAGTAATTTCTGACCTACAGAGTAACCACAGAACTTTTAGGATATGGGGGCTTGCTCAAAATTTATTTCTCCCATCTGTGGGGAAAGATGTGTCCTCTGGATCCTTACATGATGGAAGAATAGTTCTTATATAATACATCCACTTTGTCATTCTACTATCCCTAAGCCTTTGAACACCTTCCTGTACAGTATACCAAGACAGTCTAGCGTTTCAACTTACACAATGCAAGCCTCCTTTGGATTGATTCTTTTTCCTGTCAAACAAAGCCTTTCCTAACATCTTCGGCTAGGAATTATGAATCCAGATTTTCTACTTAGTTGACTCATATCAACAAATTCATCCTTATCTAACTTTATATTGCTTCTACCTTGATTTCACTTACTATCTATTAAATTAGAAAAATTCCACTGGGATAGGTCCTGGGGAAAATCAATAATGTCTTTCAAGTTGACTCCCTCAAGGAAAATGAGGTTCTTTGGGCAAGTGACATTTTCCTCCTCAGGCAAGGGTGGAAGAGCTTCTTCAACTGGAAAAAAAAATTTAATTTTAATTTTAATTTTAATTTGAGGGGTTGAGGTTCATAGCTTAACTAGGGGCTTCTCTTGTTTACCTATCCAAATCTTAAGGTTCTGGTTTCTTCTCAATCAATGTCATACTATTAACAGGGAAAACTTTGTCAGTGGCATTACCTTTTCAAAATATTACTGCATTTGATATGGGTATGTAAAATTTTGGTATGGGGGATGAAACCAGGAGAACTCTATCATTGCACTACGTGTTCAGTGTTTTGTATTTTTATTTTGAGACATGGTCTGCTAAATTGCTCAGGCTGGCATGGAACTTGTGATCCTCTTGCCTCAGTCTCTTGAGTTGCTAGGATTATAGGAATGCATCTGGCATGATCTGCAAATATTTTGTCAAGAAATTTTGCATCTATGTTGACAAAAGGTATTGTGTATGCTTTCAGAGTTGGGATTTTTTTCACTCCTTTTTTGGACCGGTAGTAGTGTCTTCTCTTTCATTCTAGCTACTGGTAATTTTTATGCTTTCATTTGTCCTTGATCAATCTTTTGGAGTTTTATAAATATTATGAAATTCTCAAATTTAATTTTTGCTTTCATTGATTTTCTGTGCATCTCAATGTCTTTCAATTTCATTGTTCCTTTCGACCTAATTTCATCTTAATTTGCTTTTTTTATTTTTTGCTGGTTTTCTGAAGTATAAAATATCAAGTATGTTCTGTACTTGAAAGTTATAAACTTGCACTGTACTTTCAGCCTCGAAAATGTTGATATGATGTATTTAAATTTTCATCCACTTTAAAATATTTGCCATTTTTAGTTGCAATATGTTATTTGAATTATATGCTGTTTTAAAGTGAGTTGTTTTAAGTTCCAGATATTCTGGACCTTTCTTGATGTTTTATTTTTGTTGATTTCTGAATTAATATCATCTTGGTTAGGGAACTATTTAAATATTTAAAAATATTTAAGAATATTGAAAGTTGTTTGATAGTCCATTGTATATAATATCTTGGTAAGAATATTCTATTTGTACTTAAAATAATATTTATTACTGCTTTCCATAATAATTGCACCAATTTATAGTCCCACCAGCAATGTATAACTTTTTCCCCACATCCTTGCCAACATTTAGTTGCTTGTATTCTTCTTGATAATTGTTATTCTGATAGGAGTGAGATGAAATTTTAGAGTAGTTTTGACTTGTATTTCTCTAATTGCTAGAGAAGTTGAACATTTTTTTCATATATTTGTTGATTGATTGTATTTATTCTTCTGTGAAGTGTCTGCTCAGTTCCCTAGTCCTTTTATTGTTTACATTATTTTTTTATTGTGTATGTTGTCATGTTATTTATTTATTTATTTTTTATTGTAAACAAATAGGATACATGTTGTTTCTCTGTTTGTACATGGAGTCAAGGCATACCATTTGTGTAATCATAAATTTACATAATGTAATGTTGTTTGATTCATTCTGTTACTTTTTCCACCCCCCACCCCTCCCACCCCTCCCACCCCTCTTTTCCCTCTATACAGTACTTCCTTCCTCCATTCTTGCCCCCCCTCCCTAACCCTAATCCTAACCCTAACCCTAACACTTACCCCTCCCACCCCCCCATTATGTGTCATCATCCACTTATCAGCAAGAACATTTGTCCTTTGGTTTTTTGAGACTGGCTTATCTCACTTAGCATGATATTCTCAAATTTCATCAATTTGCCTGCAAATGCCATAATTTTATCATTCTTTATGGCTGAGTAATATTCCACTTAACAATTTATCTTTATCCATTCAACAACTGAAGGGCATCTAGTTTGGTTCCACCATGTGGCTATTGTAAATTGAGCTATCGTGATTGCATTATTTGTGTGTGTGTGTGTGTGTGTTAAGTTTTTTGAGTTCTTTATTTGTCTTGGAGATTAATGTTCTACCTGAGATACGTGTGGTAAAGATTTTCTTCCATTTTGTAGGCTTTTTCTTCATGTTATTGATTGTTTCCTTCGCTGAATAGAACTTTTTTTAGTTTGAATCAATCCCATTTATTGATTCTTGATTTTACTTTTTGCACTTTGGGAGTCTTTTAAAGGAAGTCAGAATTTAGATCGAAATGGTGAAGATTTGGTCCTACTTTTTCCTTTATTATGCACAGGGTCTTTGTTCTGGTGACTAAGTTTTTGATCCACTTTGAGTTTGTTTCATGGAACCACCATTTGACCCAGATAACCCCCTCCTTGGTTTATAACCAAAGGGCTTAAAATCAGCATACCACAGTGACAAAGCCACAGCAATGTTGATAGCAGCTCAATTCAATTTAGCAGCTAAATTATTGACCCAACCTAGTTGTCCTTCAACAAATGAATGGATAAAAAAAATATGGTATATGCACACAATGGAATATTACTCAGCCTTAAAGAAGAATGAAATGATGGCATTCGTCAGTAAATGAATGGAGCTAGAGAATATGATGCTAAGAGAAATAAGCCAATCCCCAAAAACCAAAGGCTTAAAGTTTTCTGAGATATGTGCATGGTTATGCACAATAAGAGGAGTGGGACTAGGGAAGAATAGAGTTACTTTGGATTACGTAGAGGGGAGTAAAGGGAGGAGAGGGTCATGGGGGTCGGAAGTATAGTAGAATGAATCTGACATTATTATCCTATGTATATATATGACTACATAACTAGTGTGATTCTACATCATGCACAACTAGAAGAATGAGAAATTATATTCCATTTATATATGATATGTCAAAATGCATTCTACTGCCATGTATAACTAATTAGAACAAATGAAAAAATTTTAAAAATAATATTTCTTCTCAATTCTAGGCATATTTTTATGAAAGCAATTGATAGTATTTGTTAGATCATTTCTTTTAAGGTTGAATTTATTTTTAATTTTTTTAAAATTCATTTTTATTGTAAAAAAATGAGATACATCTTGTTTCTCTCTTTGTACATGAAGTAGAGGCATACCATTTGTGTAATCATACATTTACCTAGGGTAATAGTATTAGATTCATTCTGTTATTGTTTTCCCTCTCCTCTACCCCTCCCACACCTCTTATCCCTCTATAGAGTCCCTCCTTCCTCTATTCTTGCCCCCTTGCCACCCTCTATATGTGTCATCATCTGCTTATCAGTGAGATCATTTGTTTTTTGGTTTTTTGAGATTGGCTTATCTCACTTAGCATGATATTCTCCAACTGCATCCATGTGCCTGCAAATGCCATAATTTTATTCTTCTTTATGGCTGAGTAATATTCCATGGTGTGTGTGTGTGTGTGTGTGTGTGTGTGTGTGTGTGTGTGTGTGTATCACAGTTTCTTTATCCATTCATCCATTGAAGGACATCTAAGTTGGTTCCACAATCTGGCTATGGTGAATTGAGCAGCTATGAAATTGATGTGGCTGTATCTCTGTAGTTTGCTGATTTTAAGTTCTTTGGTTATAGGCCAAGGAGTGGGATAGCTGGGTCAAATGGTGGGTCCATTACAAGTTTCCTAAGGAATCTCCACACTGCTTTCCAGAGTGGCTGCACTAATTTGCAGCCCCACCAGCAATGTATGAGTGTACCTATTTCCCCACATCCTCGACAACACCTATTGTTGCTTGTATTCTTGATAATCGCCATTCTAATTGGGGTGAGATGGAATCTTAGGGCAGTTTTGATTTGCATTTCTCTTATTACTAAAGATGGTGAACATTTTTTCATGTATCTGTTGATTGCTTGTACATCTTCTTCTGTGAAGTGTCTGTTCATTTCCTTAGCCCATTTGTTGATTGGATTATTTGTATTCTTGGTGTAGAGTTTTTGAGTTCTTTATATATTCTGGAAATTAGTGCTCTATCTGAAGTATGAGTGGCAAAGATATTCTCCCACTCTGTAGGCTCTCTTCGCATTGCTGATAGTTTCCTTTGCTGAGAGTAAGCCATTTAGTTTGAATCTGTCCCAGTTATTGATTCTTGCTTTTATTTCATGTACTATGGGAGTCCTGTTAAGGAAGTCTGATCCTAAGCCACAAGTTGAAGATTTGGAACTACTTTTTCTTCTATAAAATGCAGGGTCTCTGGTCTGATTTCAAGGTCCTTGATTCATTGTGAGTTGATTTTTGTGCAGGGTGAGAGATAGGGGTTTAGTTTCATTCTGCTGCATATGGATTTCCAGTTTTCACAGCACCATTTGTTGAAGAGGCTATCCTTTCTCCATTGCATATTTTTGGCACCTTTGTCTAGTATGAGAAAATTGTATTTATTTGGGTGTGTGTCCATGTCCTCTATTCTGTACCATTGATCTACCTGTCTGTTTTGGTACCAAAACCATGCCGTTTTTGTTACTATTGCTTTGTAATAGAGTTGAAGATCTGGTATTGTGATACCCCCTGCTTCGCTCTTTCTACTGAGGATTGTTTTAGCTATTCTGGGTTTCTTATTCTTCCAGATGAATTTCATAATCCCTTGCCCTATTTCTTAAGGTACATCATTGGGATTTAATCTGAATTGCATTGAATCTGTATAGCACTTTTAGTGGTATGGTCATTTTTGACAATATTAATTCTACCTATCCAAGAACATGGGAGATCTTTCCATCTTCTAAGGTTTTCTTTAATTTCTTTCTTTAGTGTTCTGTAGTTCTTATTGTAGAGGTCTTTCACCTCTTTTGTTGGATTGATTCCCAAGTATGTTATTTTTTACCAAGCTATTGTGAATGGGGTAGTTTTTCTAACTTCTCTTTCTGAAGATTCATCACTTATGTATAAAAATGCATTGGATTTATGAGCATTGATCTTATATCCTGCTACTTTACTGAATTCACGTATTAGTTCTGAAAGTTTTCTGATGGATTTTCTGGTTCCTCTAAATATATAATCATATCATCAGCAAATAGGGATAGTTTGAGTTCTTCTTTTCCTATTCGTATCCCTTTAATTTCCTTGGTCTGTCTAATTGCTCTGGCTAGAATTTCAAGGACAATGTTGAATAGAAGTGGTGAAAGAGGGCATCTCTGCCTTGTTCCAGTTTTTTGCAGAAATTCTTTCCGTTTTTCATCATTTAGAATGATATTGGCCATGGGCTTAGCATAGATGGCCTTTACAATGTTAAGGAATGTTCTCACTATCCCTATTTTTTGTAGTGTTTTGAAAATGAAGGGATGCTGTATGTTATCAAATGCTTTTTCTGCATCTATCAAAATAATCATGTGATTCTTGACTTTAAGTCTATTGATATGGTGAATGACATTTATTGATTTCCTGATGTTGAACCAACCTTGCATCCCTGGGATAAAACCCACTTGATCATGGTGCACTATCTTTTAAAAATATTTTTGTATGTGATTTGCTAAAATTTTGTTGAGAATTTTTGCATCAATGTTCATTAAGGATATTGATCTGAAATTTTCTTTCCTTGATGTGTCTCTGTCTGGTTTAGGTATCAGGGTGATATTGGCTTCATAGAATGAGTTTGGGAGGGTTCCCTCCTTTTCTATTTCATGGAATACTTTGAGAAGTTTTGGAATGAGCTCTTCTTTAAAGGTTTTGTAGAACTTGGCTGAGAACCCATCTGGTCCCGGACTTTTCTTTTTTGGTAAGCTTTTGATGACTTCTTCTATTTCATACTTGGAATTGATCCATTTAAATTGTGTATGTCCTCCTCGTTCAGTTTAGGTAATTCATATGTCTCTAGAAACCTGTTGATGTCTTCGAGATTTTCTATTTTGTTAGAGTATAGATTTTCAAAATAGCTTCTAATTATATTTTGTATTTCAATCGTGTCCCTTGTGATATTTCCTTCTTCATTCTGAATTTTAGTAATTTGGGTTTTCTCTCTTCTCTTTGTTAGTGTGGCTAAGGGTTTATCAATTGTGTTTATTTTTTCAAAGAACCAACTATTTATTTTGTCAATTTGTTCTATTATTTCATTTGTTTCAATTTCGTTGGTTTCGGCTCTGATTTTAACTATTTCCTGTCTTCTACTACTTTTGTTGTTGCTCTGTTCTTCTTTTTCTCGGGCTTTGAGCTGTAGTGTTAGGTTGTTTATTTGTTGATTTTTTTCTTCTTTTATTGAATACAATCCATGAAATAAATTTTCCTCTAAGAACTGCTTTCATAGTGTCCCAGAGATTTTGATATTTTGTTTCTTTTTTCTCATTGACCTCTAAGAATTTTTAAACTTCTTTCCTGATATCTTCTGTTATCCATTCATCATACAATAGCATATTATTTAATCTCCAGGTGTTGGAGTAGTTTCTGTTTTTTACTCTGTCATTTATTTCTAATTTCAATCCATTATGATCTGACAGAATACAAGGTAGTATCTCCATCTTCTTGTATTTGCTAACCGTAGCTTTGTGGCATAATATATGGTCTATTTTAGAGAAGGATCCATGTGCTTCTGAGAAGAAAGTGTATTCACTCTTTGTTGGGTGGTATATTCTATAAATGTCCATTAAGTCTAAATTATTGATTGTGTTTTTCAGATCTATGGTTTCTTTGTTCAATTTTTGTTTTGAAGATCTGTGCAGTGGTGAGACAGGCGTGTTAAAAATCACCTAGTATTATTGTGTTATGGTCTATTTGGTTTCTGAAATTGAGAAGGATTTGTTTGACATACATGAATGAGCCACTGTTTGGGGCCTAAATATTTATGATTGTTATATCTTGCTGATTTATGCTTCCCTTAAGCAGTATGTAATGTCCTTCTTTATCCCTTCTGACTAGTTTTGGCTTGAAGTCCACATTATCTGAAAGGAGGATGGATACTCCGTCTTTTTTGCTGTGTCTGTGTGCATGGTATGTTTTTCCCCATCCTTTCACCTTTAGTCTGTGCTTATCTCTTTCTATGAGATGAGTCTCTTGCAGGCAGCAAATTGTTGGATCTTTGTTTTTAATCCAATCTGCCAGTCTATGTCTTTTGACTGATGAGTTCAGGCCATTAACATTCAGGGTTATCATTGAGATGTGATTTGTATTCCCAGTCATTTGGCTCATTTTTTTTTTTTTTTTTTGACACAACTTGATTTCTCCTTTATTTGGTTCTTCCTTTAGGGTAGTTCCTTCCTTTGCTGATTTGCTTCTTTGTTTTTCATCTCTTCCTCATGGAATATTTTGCTGAGAATGTTCTGTAGTGCCAGCTTTCTTTTTGTGTATTCTTTTAGCTTTTGTTTATCATGGAAGGGTTTTATTTCCTCGTCAAATCTGATGGTAAGTTTGCTGGATATATGATTCTTAGAATGCATTCATTTTCTTACAGAGTTTGAAAAATGTTGTTCCAGACCCTTCTAGCTTTTAGGGTCTGAATTGAAAAATCTGATGATATCTGTATTGATTTTCCCCTGAATGTGATTTGATTTTTTTCTCTCCCAGCCTTTAAAATTCTGTCTTTATTTTGTATGTTAGACATTTTTATTATAATGTGCCTTGGTGTGGGTCTATTGTAATTTTGTGTATTTGGAGTCCTATAAGCCTCTTGTACTTGATTTTCCATTTCATTCTTCAGATTTGGGAAATTTTCTGATATTATTTCATTGAATAGATTGTTCATTCCTTTGGTTTGTTTCTCTAAACCTTCCTTAATCCTGATAATTTTTAAATTTGGTCTTTTCATGATATCCCGTAGGTCTTGTAGATTCTGTTCATGATTTCTTACCATCTTCTCTGTTTGGTCAACTTTGTTTTCAGGGTTAAATATTTTATCTTCGATATCTGAGGTTCTATCTTCCAGGTGTTCTATCCTATTGGTTATGCTTTCTATGGAGTTTTTAATTTGGTTTATTGTTTCCTTCATTTTAAGGATTTCTGGTTTTTTTTTCCCAATATCTCTAACTCTTCATTGAAATGGTATTTTACTTCCTGTATTTGCTCTTTTAACTGTCGATTGGTGTGATCATTCAATGCCTGCCTTTGCTCTTTCATCTTCTCATTTGCTTCTGTGATCATTTTGATTATGTACATTCTGAACTCCCTTTCTGACATTTCTTCTGCTATGTTGTCATTGGATTTTATTGCTATACCATCTAGATTTGTTTGTGACATTTTCTTCCCTTGTTTTCTCATATTGCTCAGGTATCTACCCCTCTAATAGTGAAATTCTGGGATATTGCAGATTTCCTCTATTGACTAATATTGTCTTTGTAGATTTCCAATAACTCACCTCTTAGCCTTCTATAACCTGAAGTCTTAGAGGAATTTGATAATGCAGTGCTCCACTAGGAAGCTGGCCTTCTAGGGGTGGTGGCCTTCAGGTGGGGTATATTCCCTGGTGGCTCTGAGTTGGTCCCGAGTCTCTCAATACCTCCTCTTCTTGGCTCCTGGGTCTTATCAAAGGTCCTCTAGCCTCCTGTAGGTGTCTCAGGAAGGGAGTTGCCCTTTCAATGATGATGGCCATGCCCTCAGGAGTAATTCAAAGTGCCTCCACCAGCCTATAAAGTAGCCTCTGGCTAACTCCGTGATGACCACAAACCTTGGCGTGGTGGTCGGGCAGGGTTGTTCAGTGACAGTGTTTGTCTTTGACCTGGTGGTTGGGCGAGTTGGCTACCCACGGCCCAGCTCTGAAAGTCAGGTGGGTTGGGTGCCAGCCTGCTATCTCTGAGATGCAAGCGGCCTGACTCACCCGCCAGCTTGCTCTGTGACTGCAACCAACCAGTGATGGCCTATTTTTAATTATTTTATGAAATATTTCAAGATTGGTGCTAAAGTTTCCAACCATGATTTTGGACTTTTCTCCCCTTAACTCTTAAATATTTTTTATGCATATTTCATAATTAAGCACATGTTAGAGAAATAAATTTTAGCTATTGCTAGAACATTGCCACTCATCATCAAGTGCTATTCTTTGTCCCTCATAATACTTTTTGTCTTGAAGTTTGATATACACATACAAGCATAGACACACACACATATACACCTTATAATTTGCATGGTATTGCATTTCCCATCTGTGTAAGTTCCTCTATGTGTGTCGGTATATCTAAATTTTGTACCTAAGATGCAAGAATATATTTGTTTCTGCTTTTATCCCATCTAATGATATGTCTGCTTTTATCCCATCTAATGATCTGTATTTTTTTTACTGAAGCCCACTTACATTTACTGAACTATTAGCATGGACCTATCCAGGTCACCATTTTGTGCTTGTTTTTCTGTTCTCTACCTCATTAATTTCTCCTCTCATCTTTATTTTCCTTCTTGTGATTGTTTAATTTGTTTGGCTTTGTTGTCACTTTTCTATATTGTTCAGATATGAAACTAAGTTTTATATTGTACTTTCATTTTTTTTTTTGTACCAGGGATTGAACCCAGGGATGCTTATCTTCTGAGCCACATCCCCAGCTCTTTTTTTATATTTTATGTAGAGACAGGGTCTCACTAAATTGCTCAGGACCTCCCTAAGTTGCTGAGACTGGCTTTGTACTAGCAATCCTTCTGCCTCAGCCTCTGGAGCCACTGGATTACAGGTGTGGGCCACCACAACTGTCTCATACTTTTGTTTTTAATTATAAATGTGCTTAGTATTAAGAAATTTCTATATTAAATTGACTTGTAAGGTTCCGATCTATATTTTAATTATTTAAAAATGTTTGCATTTCTTGTTTCAGTCTTGTTAATAGAAATTTCTAAAAATTTCCATGTGTCTTTGTTTTACAAATTTGTTAATAATTAGTAGTTTCATTGCATTGAAGCCAGAGAGTGCTCTTTGTAATATTTCTTCTTTACCAAACTTACTACTATTCTTTATGACTTATGTTATGCCAACCTTTGTGAATGTTCTACTTGTTCTTGACAAGATGTACTCTCTGAGGGAGATACATTTTGCATTTATTCTTAAGATTTATTAATTTTTATATGTAGGTTTATTGTACTGACAGCAACAATTTTAAAATATCCTATAATAAGTATCTTCTGTATGAGTGCATCTGTGACCTCTATTCACTGTGATTTGTGTACAGACATATTTGTAAGTGTTGTTAATCTTCATTGTGAACTGGGTTGTAGCATTGAAAATTTCCCTCTGTTAAGTTTAATAATTTTTTGACTTAAATACTGTTTTATCTAACATAGGCTTTTATCTACATAGGATTTTTCGACTTGAAAATTATTTTATGTAACATAGGATTATTCCTCTTGCATTTTTATTGTTTTCATTTCCCTAGAATGTCCCTGTTTATGTATCTTAATCATTCTCAGTTTTAGGCATGTCTCGTGTATTCAGTGAGCATTTGTGCTTTGTTGGATGATCCAAACTGAATGTCTTCTTTTTGCAGGTAGGTTATAACATCCATAATAATGAATATGATTGATGAATCTGGTGTTCACTGAATCATAATATTTTATAATTATGTATATTACATTACAATTGCTGTTTCTTTCTGTGAAATCCCTTTATTTATTGTTTTTATGTTTTAAAAATTATATCCTATTTCCTTTTTTCCCTTTTCAGTTTTATTTTCATTATTTCCAAGTTATAGAACATATGATGTTTGCATATTAGTAAATATGACCCTTGCACATTTTCTTTTTAATTTTAGAGCAACAATATTTATAAATGCTCATATTAATTTCATTGAGGATTTCCCAATTTGTATTTTGGATGAAGCTAATGCTGCAGTTTCTTCAAGGAAGCTTGTGAGTATATGACTTTATAAATTCTTGTATGTTTAAAACTATCTTTCTATGATCATAATACTTGAAGTCTAGTTGACTGGATATAAAATCTTCAATTTACACTGTGTTTAATAGAATATACTGAAAATGCTGCTCCAAGGTTACTATTCTATGGATGTAGTTTTTGAAGATCTGATAATAGTTTAATGCCTTTGTCTTCATTGTTTGACTTCTCTCCTGGGAACTGTGAAATGATTTAACTTCAAAGTCTAATAACTGTATTCATCTATGGCTTAGCTTTTATTGTTCCATATGAATGTTCTCAGGTACCAGTAGATTCAGGTCTATTTCAGAATACATTTATTGTGATATATTTTAAAATACTAATTACTATTGGTTTGTTCCTTTTAATTTTTTTCTTTTCCAGTGACTCCAGTAACAAATGGTGTCTTTGCTAGACTTCCATTTATGTCACTCTTGTCTAATCTTATTTTAAACCTTTATCACATTTTTAATCTCAAAGCTATTTTTCTACTTGTATTCCTTGCCAATCATTATATTTTCATTTGAGTCTATTCCCTTTTGTGACCTTGTGATTTACTTCTCATTTAGGAGACAACTTTGTATTTTTAAATCGTTTTTCTCTTCTGAGCTTAATTATCTATAGTTTCACTTCTATACGTATTTATCAATTTTTGTTCTTTTATCATTTTTAAACTAAAAAATTAATTTTTAGTGAATGGTAATTGTAAATAATAGTGGAGGTCATTTGACATGTTCCTAAGTGCATATTTTTGTTAGGTAAATATCTGATTTCATATGGATTGAAATCACTGTTTGAATACATTTTATTCCATTTGTAATGTTTCCTTAGAGTTTTATTCTGATTAATAGTTATTTTCATTATAAGGAGAATTAGTTTACATTATTTGATCTTATTTTTAATAAGATCTCTAATGTTTATTGGGTTTTTTCTTTTTTTGGGGGGGGTTGGAGGTGGGATTTTTTTACTGGCATAAAGGATTCCTGGTGCGATGGCTCCCTCTTCTGTCAGTATAGCAAATTACAGATATATAATAGGTGTTTTAACGGTTAATGGGAGGTGTTGTGATCTTTGGAGAGCTTATTTTCCTTTTGCCTCTTAGGATACCAAAATGTTCCCGTTTACTTCATGTACCCTTCACTACACAATCAACAAGGAATGTCTTTCCCTTACTTTTAGCCATGTCTTTCCTAAAAATGATGCCTCTCAAAGACTGACACTTTTAAGATGCGTTTCTCTATTCTGTACCCTAATCTCTAGGAAACATTTTTGTGTGTGTGCCCATAATTGAGGAAGATATACTATTTCTGGCAGTTATCTTAAATGGGTTTTATGTCCATGGTTAATTTTATCATTATTTTTGTTTATATTGCTTCAAGTTATGTTGGTATTTGTCAGACATCTGATATGACTTTTGCTTATCTCACTACTCTTGTCTTTTTCCTGATACGCATAGTTGCATATATATATATATATATATTTTTTTTTTTTTTAACTATAACAGGTTTTGAGGTACAACATGGTCAACACTTTTCATGTCTTTCTGGCTTCATCTTTGACCCATGATGACACAGAATTATTGCTTTATATTAATGTTTATGATTGTTTCATTATTATTGATTTCCATCTTAATTTCCCTGTTGTTGGAGAACATGTTCCCTGTGGTTTCCTATGTGTAGTTGGTTGAGATATTCTTTATGGGGAAATATGTGGTCACATTTTCTAAATATTTGATATGTGCTTGATGAGAATGCATCTTAGAGTTCATAATTGAAGTTTTGCCTGCATTTGTATTAAATAAACTTTGGAGATAAGAATTTTAACTTCTTACATATTTTTCTGACATTTTGTCTTCAATTTTTTGTTTAACAATAATTGAAACAGACTTGTCCAAAATTTTTCATTATTTTGGGGGATTTTTCTTTTTTCATTATGATTATATTATACCTGTAGCTGAGCACAGATTTACATATTACTGGTCAAACAAATTACCTAATATTTTATCAAATGAAATAACTTTTAATAGACTCTAGCTTAAAGTCTATTTTTTTGTAATCCACTTTTGCCTTAAAGTCTTTTCCTGATGTTGCTGTAAATTTTTAATTTTGGCTACCATCATTTTGATAATATGCTTTAATTATTCCTTTCTATTTTTGTTTAAGATTTTTTAGGAGCCCAATATGAAAAGCTTTAGTTGTTTAAAATAAAATATGACAATCATTTTGGTCTTAAACCTCAGAATTAATTGATTTCATATTATTACTAATCTTTTACTTTAGAATCTATCACCTTGACTTTTTTCTTTCCACTATAATATTTTTGATTGGTCATTGTATAGTAACTTAATCTTCAGTCTTTGTTTTGAATATTAAGCGATGTTAATATTTATCTTTGGTTATATAAGAAATAACTGACATTTTCAAAATTTAAAGTTAATCAAATTATGTTTAAACTTTTCCCTAGATAATACAAGTTACTTAGAACAATTCAATCTGTTATATTCTCCTTTTACAAATTATGATTATCTGAATTTTAAAGTTCTTTTGACACATCAGACATATTTATTGCTGTTCTTTAAAATTAATGCTCATGTACTGTTACCCACATATTTATTTTTATTTTCTATACATTTCTCCTTAATCTAAGACCTTTGCTTTTGTCTCTAAGGTACATCATGTAGAATTTCTTTGATCAGAAACTTCTGATAAAGTCCTATAATAAAAGATCTGACTCTTGTTATTCTTTTGTTTGCCTGGCGACAGATATTTTTCTTCCTGCCTCACATTTAGGCAAGCTGATAAGACGACTCATTTGAAAGTGGTGAATGTTCAAACAATGCATAATCACCTTTACCCTGGCCCCAAACCTTCAGCGCCAGTAAAACCTCAAGCCAGTCTTCTTTCCTTGGTTTCTTAAGACATTTTCAGGCCAGTTTTGGATGCCCGCCCTCCTATACCCAGAAAATCTTATTATGTAAGCAACAGACCTCTTCAGAGTATATTGGTGTGTGTGGCATTATCAGTCTTTGTGTATTAATCAAATTTTATATAGGTGTCCATTTGTTCTGAGATGTGGACACACTGTGGATGTGGTCAGCCCTTTCCTTATCTTTTTCTTCTTCTTCTTTTTTTTTTTTGGTCCGAAAATGTCTTCATTTGCTCTCATTCTTTTATGATACATTCTTTTTAGATATAGAATTTTTGTAGTTCTTCTTTTCTTGATATAATTCTGCTAATTCTTGTTTCCACTTTTTGGTTGTTATATAACTTAAGGCTAAAATACATCCTTAATATAAGAAAAGCCAACATTAAGCACTTGCTCATTCTTCACATACAGGTGAACATGGTAGATTTGCCTTTCAAAGAATGGAGTAGAGGACAATAAATATAGAAGAATATTAATGCCTTAGATAGTAAAAGTATGTATATACATTAGAGTTCTCTAGAGGAACAGAACCAACAAGATTACATTGTGTGTGTGTATGATTATAATCATATGTATATGTGATTATATATCATCATATCATATATATATATGATTATATATATATATATATGATTATAAAAGGGGAATTTACAGGATTGGCTTGAACAATCACAAGTTGGATAGTCCTCCAATGGCTGTCTGCAGAACAAGAGGAATCAAAGATGCCTCCCCAGTCTGGTGCTGTAGGCCTGGAAACTCTGGAGAGTATTGGTTCAGAGTACGCTTTGGAAGAATGAAGGAGCTGGAGCCTGATAGCCTCAGGCAACCACAGCAGCAATGAAGAATCTGCTCAAGAAGAATTGATTTTGTCTTGGCTGCTGTCTTCTTGTTCTTCCAACTTTTGGTTCCATCCAAGCCTCCAACCTATTGTACTGTGCTGCCCACACTTAGGGTGGGTCTCTGCCTGAGTTTGCTGACCCGCATGCCAATAATTTCTAGAAACACTCTCTTAGACACCCGAAAGCTTCCTAATCCTGGGCATTTTTTAATCCAGTCAAGTTGACTATTGAGATTAACCATCACAGGATAGGATCTCAGTTTGATTTTTCTCAAATTCATATCACAAGGGTGGTCTAGGAAAGCTCGGCTCTGTTTTCACTTTAATGGGATTGTGCACTGACCGTGCTCTTAACAAACAGTGTAGCTCCTTCCTAGAGAAAAACAACTTAATCTTCAGCCTGTGAAAATTCCATGATACATCTTTTCAGAGCCAATAAGCAGTATTCCAAGACAAATAAAGATTTAAGGTACTGTGAGTGAGAACACATGATAGCAGTCTCCAAAATAATTCAATGCTGAATTGTTATTCACAGATAATAAAAATGTTTAAATAATTAAAACACAAGTTTGACTAAATCTAATAGTAACCAGAACCCACATAATATAACATTTGGAAGGGAAAAATATAGATTCACATGTAAATATATAATCACACAAATGAAAAATTTACTAGATGAGTTTGGCTGGCGATTGTACACAGCAAAACAGAAAATTAATGATTAGAATGTAGACCATGAGTAATTATCTAAAGGATGGTATGTAAGAAATTAAAAGGGTAATAAAAAAAAAGAGAAGACCAATTTCAGAGACATGGAGGATGGATGCAAATTTCTAATTGATTTTGGGTCAGAGTTTCATTAGGGCTGTGAGGATAGATTACATAGAGAAAATATTTGCAAATAATGTTGAGAATATTACAGAACTAATAAAATTGCTTAATCTGTAGACACAAGAAGCTCAGGAAATCTCAAACGGAATTTTAAAAAGTAAATCAGCATTTACTAGTGTTACATCAGAGAACTAGAAAGAAAGAACAGAATATTAAAAATCCTTCTATGGTAAAAGGAGTGACAGACTGACAGCTGCTTCTTCAACAATGAATAAATGCAGAAAACATAATGCTGTTGTCCAAATATTAAATGAATATACCTGCCAATGAAAATTCTTGCAAACTTAGACTTCTATATCTAATATTTTTTAGTCTTTTGGAATTTTGGCATTAAAAATTCTCTCAGACTTCTTCCATCTCTGGCTATCACTGGACTTTGATTTGCATTCCTCTTGCCTCAGGTTGGACAAATATCTTCATGGTAGAAGTAGCTTCAGCTACCCTATTAACTCCTCTGGATCCAGAGATTTCTGAGAGATCATGATATGGCATTTTTGTCATCTTGCTGACTTTTACTTGCTTTTATGAAGATTAAAACAGACATTTTATACAGTGATTTTAGTTAACAGGATTGAGTAGAAGTAACCACTGATTTTTCTCTAATATTACTATTCAGTGCTGTAGTTCCTTGGGGGAAAACCCCACAGTGCTTTCTATAGTCTAAAGATACAGAAATAATGCAATGATTTAGGATTTGCAGATCAGTCATCATGGGGAAGAAGTCCCTGAAAGGAGAAGTAAAAAATGGGAAGAGAGGACAAAAAGGCAACTCTGAATGTTCCGATAATTAATTTTATTTTCCGAATGTTCCGATAATTAATAAATTATTTTATTTTATTTTGTACAGTTAAAAAAATTTAACTGTACAATAGCTGTATATATTAAATAAAAGCATATATAGACAAATATCACAGGACTGAGAAAAAATATTAGAAAAATCCTGCTCAAAAGAGTTAAACCAAAGAGGTACATTAGTCCCTGTTATCCTTGTGTTTGACTTCTGCAAGTGGTTTCAGTTACTCATGGTCAGTCAGAGCAGGAAAGTAGTAAAGGGAAAAGTATCAGAAACAAATAATTCAGAAATTTTTAATTGCCCACTGTGTTGAGTAGTGTGTGGGAAATCTCATATCATCTGGCTTTGTTCCTGGAATGTGAAGCATCCCATGATGAATAAGAGTATCAGATAAGAGTGTCAGGGTACCTTAGTCCTTGTGTTCCAATAAGTCTTATTTTACTTAATAATGGCCCTCAAACACAAGATTAAGGATGCTTGCAACTTGGATATACCAAAGACAGGCCATTAAGTGTTTCCTTTAAAATTCATCTTACATCATCATAAGTACAAAGTTTCTCAAGTTTCAACTTATATCATCACAGTAAAAGGGCATTTTGAGACACACACAGCTCATATTCACATAGCTTTTACTATAATATATTATTCTTTTAAGTGTATTTTTTTACATTGTATTCATGTCTTACTAACTTATGAATTTAACTTTTAAAGATACATAGGTACAGTAAAAAATAGTATATATAGCGATCAGTATTATCTGTGATCTGTGGCTTTAGGCACTCACTGGGGGTGGGAGGTCTTGGAAACTATTCCTTGTAGCTAAAGGTGAATGACTATATTTCAAATCAACAACAATAAAACACGTGTCATTTTAATCAGATAAACGTAAAGGATTTCCTGGTTTTAAAGTCACAGAATAACACAGGAAATAAAGATATTTAAGTGTATAAAGCTTATGCTTATATAGTTAGCAAAAAGCGAGCAAAAATATGAAAGGCCTATGTAAATATACATATTAACACAGATGCACATTTAATCTCACTAAATGCCGAGAAGCGCATTTTTAAACAACAAAAAGCATTCCTTTTTTCTCTCTCGAAGATAGTCAAGAATCAAACAACAGGATATCAAGGAAGAATCCCGAAGAGGCCTCCCTACAGACGGCGTTCTGTCCCTCCCGCGGAAGAGGAAGTGCATGGGGCGTAGTGGGAACTGTAGTCCACATTGTTTCCGCGCCCGCGATTCCTCTTCCGGTCACCGTGTGAAAGTCCAGGGAGGTCGAATGACCCCTAGCCGAATGTGACTCCGGCCACGCCATGCATAAAGCCGGGTCTTACAAGTTGGAGGCGCCGTGGGCACCGGCGTGGAAGCAAGTGGTGTGCGAGGTGGGTCAGTAAGAGCGAAGACCTGGGTCGTCGTCACGTGTGCATTCGCGAACCCAAGGCGAGTGCGCATGCGCATCCTCCCTGAGCCAGGTGGGAGTCAAATACTGATCAGTTCTCCAGGTTCGTTTACCTGGGACTGATCCTGGGAACTGAGCACCTGGCAGGTTTGCGTCCTTAAACAGGTCAGGTTTTAAAAATTGTGCAGGGAAGATATACTAAATGGCTAAGTTTAAATCATTGTATTGAGAGTTTACTCTGTAAGGAGGTGAAGTTTGCTTTCCTGTGCTATGATGAGTCTTGAGGTGTTTGACGTCAGGGTTTCCTGCTGAGTTTTGGGTCCCTTACACAGCCCTTTCTAGCCACTTTAATTCTGTAAATCTCTTATGTACTTTAGGCATTGGCTGCATTGATTGCAGCTCTCCTATAGGGCCTCCCGTTCTACAGGGCAGATCCTGCTGGGACCTTCCTGCCAAGGCTATCTGCTCTGAGCATTAGTAGAACAGGCAGGCTCATTGCTTTTCAAGGGAAAAAGATCCACCAGCGTAGTGACCTTTTATCATATAGGTTAAGCGCTCATCATTTGGCAAGTAAACAGAAAGTGAATTTTTGTCCTCAGTGTTAATGTCCCTTTTAAGAGTTCTCAGGCAAAATTCAGCAGCAAGCAGCAAGAATACATTCTGAAAGGACGCATATGGGTTAAGAACTCTTGCAATAAACTGAAGGGAAAACTTAGAGTTTGAGAAAAGACTAGAACTTCTGAGTCTGTGTTACTGTTGGAGTTTCTGGCCCAGGAAGAGGGTAGTTTGGGAGGTGGTATCACATCCAGAAAGGAGATAGTTGACAACTTAACCCAAAACTTTGAGTTAAGGGATGTAAAAGAATCTGAGTGTAAATGAGCAAAAGATCTTTTAAAGTGGTAAATGAGGAAAAAAGGAATTAATGGCTTCAGTTGGTTAAAATGTTGGCTTAATTGTGGAAACCCAAACTGGTTGCTCTGGACTAGTCCAGTTACTAATTGCTTTTTTTCCCTACTAGCTCTGTCCTCTTGATACTTCCTCTAGAAAAAGAGGCCATGACCTTGGTATTTGTGAGTTGAATTTATTTTTCTCCTGAAATGCTAAATTAATTGTTCAGAGTTGACTGACTGACTTTTGCTCCTTTTTAAAAAATGGAAAATGTATTACCTTTTACCATGCTCCTAATGTTTGTCAGTTAGTTCTAGATACTGCATCAATTCCAGTTTTTGTATCTTAGGGGAAATGCAAAAAAAGATGATAGTTATTTCCACTTTGGGAGTGAAGAAAAAAATCTAAGAGATACTAAGATAAGTGTTCAAGGTCACAAAATGCAAAGTCATAATTAATAAGAAATTTGTGGGAAAATGTTTTGACCATGTACATTTATTAAAACTTTGACCACTACATATACATTCATTGATAATTGCTGCACAAATGGTGACTATTTAACTGCGTTATTATTTTTACATTTCTGATTACTTCTTCTGTGAATAAGATCTGACTTTGCTACTTAATTTATTCATTTTTTATGTCAGTGGAAACTCATGGATCTTTATTCCCTGGGTTACAATCTGTTATAGATATTATTGATTTTGATGCTGAAATTATCCAGTTGTTTAAGGTTCTTTTTGTTCTTTCCCTACCCCAACTCAGGGAGTCTTGAGTCTATTTAATGGAGAAGGTGTCATTGAATCCAAATCTGGGTGCAAGTTGTATACATGGCTACTAGCTATCACTGCTTGCAGGTCCTTCCAATGGACAAATCTATGTACAAATGTGCAAAACACACATGTACATATGCTTATATACACATATATGCAGCTCTGTGTATTAAAATCCATGAATTCATTCTGATATTACTCCAACTCAAAGAATTTGTTCATGTTTTCTTCCTTGCTATATTTGTGATTCCATCAGCATAATGAGAAAACAGGCTTGTATTAATGCTTGTATTAAATATATTTATTTCCTCGTTTGCTCAGTTGTAGAATACATAAAATGTAGTTTTTACAGCCTATGCATTTCACCTATGAAGAACCTACTAGCTTACCATAGTTCAGATTTGTGGAAGATATTTTTATTATGAAAATGCTGATTCAAAAGTTGCTTGGGGAATGAATATATTCATTTTAAATGTAGTTACGTTCATTTGTTTGATCTTTATTTTTTGGTTATGGACTGGATTGTATTCTTCAAAATTCATATATTGAAGCACTAAGTGCCAGTACCATATAATGTGAATAGATTTGGGAATGGGGCTTTTGAAGAGGTAAGTTAAAATGAGGCTGTTAGTGTATTCCCTTATCCAGTATGACTGCTGTCCTTATAAGAAGGAGAAATTGGAGCACAGACAAGAGAGGAAAGATCATGTGAGGACAAAGGGAGAAGATGAACATCTGCAAGTGAAGAAAAAAGGCCTCAGAAGAACCAAACATGTTAACATCTTATTTTTTACCTCCAGTCTCCAGAATTGTGAGATAATAAATTTCTTTTGTTTAGGCCATCTAGTCTGTGGCCTTTTGTTACTGTAGTCCTGAAACACTTACACAGTTCCATTTAGAAATTTCCTTCTATCCTTGGTGATTTTTAAAAAATTATTTGTAACATTAATGTGATTCTACAATTAAGGATTATACAAAGAATAACTCTGAGAGAATTATAATTCTTCCTTTACCTGTGAATTTTTGTCTCATCCAGTGCACCCCTGTAGGTAATCAATCTTATCAGATTCTGTTTTTTTATTAATCAGAGCATTGTAATTATACATAGTATTTGGGTTCATTTTGATAAAATCGCACTTGAAAGGAATTTCATTTCAGCTCTTACTCCCTATCTTTCCTCCCCTCCTCCCTTTCTCTATTTTTCCTTCTCATCTCTACTAATCTTCCTTTCACTCCCTGATTTATTTTTGACTAGTATTTTCTGTATATACGTAAAGATGAAATTCCCTTTGGTACCTTTACATATGAATATAACATGATTTTGTTAATTATTGGGTATTTCTTTCCCTTTCCATTCCGATCTCCCTCTCTTCTACTCCACTAATCTTCCCTATATTTTTTTTATATCTGCCTTCTTTCTCTTATTTTGCTCCAGCTTCCACATATGAGAGAAAGCATGCAAGTGTTGATTTTCTGAGTCTGGCTTATTTCACTTGGCATGATTTTCTCCATTTCCATCCATTTACCAGCAAATGTCATTATTTTGTTATTTTTTATGTCTGGGTAAAATCCTCCTGTGTATACATACCACATTTTCTTGATTCATTCATCTACTGATGGGCATCTAGGTTGATTTCATAATATGACTATTGTGAATTTGCTGCAATAAACATTGAAGTGGCTGCTCATCAGATTGGGTTTTATTCTTTTTATAATTTTCATGCAGAATCAAGCTAATAATGTACATTTTACTTCCACTTTTTTTTAACACACAAAAAATAGCATACTGTATATTCTCTATATTCTTCTTGTATCTCCTGACAATATATCCTGGAATCACTGGATATTATTCAGTGAGATTGTTCTTATTAAATTTTACAGCATTATATCATACAATGAATATTGTATTAATTTGCTCTGGCTTCCTTAATTGCCATCTGGGTGGTATAACAGAAATTTATTTTCTCACAGTTCTGAAGTGAAAAATCTAATATCAGGGTGTTAGCAGTCATGGTTCTTTCTGAATGAGGGAGAATCTGTTTCTGGCCTCTTTCCTACTTCTGGTAGTTTGCTGGCAGTCTTTAACATTCCTTGTTTGTAGTTGCATTGCTCCCATCTCAGCCTTTATCTTCACTTGGCATTCTTCCTCTGTAATTCACTCCTTACACTTTTATAAGGTATCAGGCATATTGAATCTCCTTTATCACTTCTATTAAATCTCCTTTATCACTTCTGTTAACTTGATCCTCTGCAAATAAGGTGGAGCAAATAAAATTTTATTTACTTGGGAAACAAACTTCTTCAGTATCTTTTTGTGAGACTCAATCTGCCCATAATTTTATATATTGTACTTTATTCAACCATTCTTTGTAAGAACATTTAGGGTTTTTCCAATATTCTGAAATTCTAAACAGTCTTGCAGTGAGTAACTTTACACATATATATTTTTATGTTATTGGATATATACCTTTGTGCTTCTGTATGTTTCAGAAGTGTGTTAGGGTTTTCATCATGTAGTTTTTATAAATTTCTAATTACAATTTTCCTGAATTATCATTTTTGGCTATCGTAGTGGGATTTTCTCTGTTGTTTCTTTTAACTACATATCGATCATGTATATGAAGGCTGTTGCTTCTTCTGTTTTTTAGTTAACTTTGTGTCATAAAGCCTTACTGAATTATTATTTGTTATAATTTTATCTTTATTTATAGAGTTTTCAAATATATTATCACTTCACTCACAAAGATGGTGTTATATGAACTTTTTCAATTCATATATCTTTAATTATCTAATTTGATTTGTTTGGCTAATACTTATAGTAAAAATAAAATAGTGGTAGAGAAAATGGGTGTTTTAGCCTTTTTGCTCTAAACACCTTCAGTATTTCTTCTTTTTTCAAGGTCTTGGCTTTAGGAATGAAGCCTTTTCAGCATATGTGAGGATAATGATATGATTTTGTATTACAAATAGTAAGCCAAAACAGTGGATTCTCATTATTCACTTCAGTTATATTCTACGAAGTTGCCATGCACATTGAATTAGCAAGTACTAAACCACTGCACTTAAAAGGTAAAGGTTTAAGATCCTGTTTGCTTCTGATCACAGAACTAGTCAATGTATAACTTTGTATTGTGTGTTTTTATTTAAGGACACCATATTTAATGTTTATTGTTGATTCATTAACATTGAACTCATGGCCAATAGCACTATACCTCAGGCCTGAATGAAGTTTAATCTAACACTTGCTTTCTTCATAATATATTTTGTAGTCTTGTACTTAGGAACACTGGATAGGAAGAACTTCATCACTACACATGGAAACTATTTTAAATAATGAAACCATCAACAAAAGCAAACCAAACAAAAAACCTTGAACCCTCCCGGGGTGGGGGAACCAAAACAAAGAAACACATGGCACTGAATAGTCTATAAAAAAGATACCTGTTTAATTATGAAAACTGAAGAGACTGCATGGCTAGGGAAAATCAAAGTTTTTACAGCTTTGTACGTGTCTGAATATAATGATGAAAGTAATGTGAGTATTGATTTTGGGGTTACAAAAACCTTTTACCAAATAGGGAAATCTGCAGATATGAATTGATGAAAGACAGAGATTGACATACAGACTTCTAAAGTTGAGTCAATTTGGAATTTCTAGAATAAATGTTACATATTTTACCATTTTGTATTTGACTAATTAAATAGCTTTATCTCATTTTTATTCCATTAGTTTTCTTCCTTTTTTATTCTTTTTTCGGTTCTTTGTAATTCAGTCAGTTCTGGTTCTATAAATTTATTCTTTCCATTTCTATAATGAATTGCTGGATTTCTGATTGAGATTATATATATCTACACAAACACACACATATACTTATGCAACCAAGTGCTTCTCTGGGGATATTTCATTTAGTCTGTAGTATTCTGTTATTGTAATATGGTCTATTTGCTGCTATCATTTTGCAGGAGAATGGAATTTCAGCATCTGAAATATTTTGATTTCTCTTTCTAGAGAAAGGCTGTTTACTTGAGTGAATTTCATGAACAGGTTTGGCAGTTTGTGTGACGAATTAGTTTTCTTTCATGGATCCCTCTTCTATACTCTACCAAGGTTTAGCCTTCTTGATTTTATTAATCATTATTAGTTTAACAGTCTTATTTGATTACCTTTTCTGAAGTATGATTTTAGTCCTTTTAAATTTTGCTAAGATTTGGATTATATCCTAGGATATAGCCCCCAAAATGCCTAAACTGTTTATTTTTTCCCAGTGTATCTTCTCTGTGATCATTAGGTAATTTCTATCCCTCCGTTAATTTCACTATTTCTTTTCTCTGTTCTCTCTGTCTGTTGTGGAGCCTGTTAATGAATTTTTTTTTTCAGTTAATTTATGTTTTTACCTGTAAAATTTTCATAGATTTTTCTTTATATATTCTGCTTTTCTGCTGAGATTTTCTCCCTTTTCATTTGTTTTGAGCAGTTATGTAATTGCTCAGTGGGACTTCTGATGTTGACTGTTCTGAAATCTTTGTTTCAGTTGATTCTGGGTGGTGGGCTGGGGTAGGATTTTATACACAGGTGAGGGTAGAAGTATAGGCTCACCTGCTCAACCTTGGCTGAAGATGATGGGAAGAAAGCCACATTTTTACTTGTGTTTGCCTAGAGTAGGTGTTCAGTGTCTAAAATCTATTTATTTATTTATTTTGTTTATTTAACAGTACTGAGCTGACCTTGTTTTTCTGGTCTTAAACAAACAAACAAACAGACTTTTTGGGGCCTTTTTTCTCTGTTCCCATTGGCATTTCCAGATTGATGATTCTTCAGCTTCTGCTATGGAATTTAGAAGACTAAAAATCTCAGGAACTCAGTATCAAGTTATTTCTCAGACTTAGAGAGTGTAGTCTGCCTGCCTTTTTTTTTTTTTTATACCTTTCATAGTTGTCCTGTATTTGTTTTAAATATAATATGCAGGATTTTTATCTGTAATTAGTTGGGAAACAGGTGTTTATTCCATTTTGACTAAAGTAAAAGTCAGTTACTTTTTCCTTTTCAAGGTATATTATTTTATTTAATAATTCAACAACATATAATAGTTGAACAAAAGTGAAAGCATCCTGCCTTTTAATATTAACCTTGAATGTCTAGTTACATCTTTCTGCATATTTGTAGAGATAAGGGTTGGACATTGTAGTAAGACAGAAAGAGAAGACTGATTAATGGATGAACAGAAAGAAAATAGGAATTGTTTAATAACAATAGATGTACCAGCAAAGAATTGAAAAATATTTAGTGTTACTTGAATTTAATAAGAAAAAGTAACTACGGAGAAATTAAGGAATTGCTTTATCTTAGAGATAAATATACTGAACAAAATAAAATTCTTGTTCTAGTATTTTTCTAAGAGTGAAAGAAAAGACCATATTAAAAGAGATTCACTGTGTTTATATCTGCATGGTTAGATATTCAAGTATTTTTAAAAATTTCTTCTCCTGCCATTTTGTTCTATAGATGTTTTGTTTCTGCTGTTGTAAAATTTTTACTTGTCATGGTTTACTCTTAGTTCTCCTATAACTATTTTCCTGGTTCATCATTTCAGTTCTGATCCCGCAATGAGTTAGGATTGTTCTAATCAGTGGTTCAACTAATCTATCATAAAGGCTGTAAAATAAAACAAACAAAAAATCCGCTCAATTATAACAACAAAAGACAATTGTATTAACCCAATGAAGTAAGCCAGAAAAGATAATCTATTTGAATTAGGACAATAAACAGCCTTCATCACTATTTTTTGTGATTATTTTATTCCTTAGTTCTTCATTGTGATTTTTATTTATTATTATTTATTTATTTTGGCAGAGAGTTTGAATTTCATTATCAAGTGATTCCTTTAAAAATGTTCTTCCCTTAGCCCTGTAATATTTGAGAATTCCTAATTTATTTGCTCTATGGTAAATTTTAGTTCTCGGAATAGTTCATACCTTTTCATGTAATTTTCTTATCATTTTGATTTTTGCTTATATATATTTAATTAAATACATGTCCATATTGGATGTTTCTATAGAACACGCATTTAGGGAAGATAGCTTATATTCCTTTGATCACAATTCTCCCAGAATAGTTTTTTTTTATTATTATTATTCTTTGCCCTTCCTTTTCTTTGTTGCTTTTATTGCTGTGCTTTCACTTCTTTGCATGCCATTTCTGACCACGTTCTTACTTTTAAAAAAAATTCTATTTATTCTAAAGTTTCTGCTGACGGGCAGAAATCTTATCTACTGTGATTAGTATGGATGGATTCTTGTAGATTCACCTCCAGAATTATTCAGAATTCTTACTTTACTTTTTACAGTGTGATTAAGTTTTTGGTGTTGTATTCTTTGTATCTTTTTAAATGTGGAGACACTGTGGTAGTGAATGGGAAGCACGTAAGATAGCCTTTAACTCTTTGTTGGAGACCTGAAACCTGTTCTTTCTACCCTCAGTTCAGAGCAAAGAATTCTGGGATCTCATTCTCTGAGCTCCATATTCTGCCTCAGAAATTGGCAGGTCCCTGTCAGTTCTACCTGTGTCTGCAAAAGAATGGTATGTCAGAACTTCTTTTGATGGTATATTTCCTTGACTTTCCTTCTCCAACTCCCTACTCTGTGGTCATCTGCATCTTTCCATCTTGTTACAGGGCTTGTTAAATGATTTCCCATAAGCAATTGTTACTGTACTTACACTTCTGAATTGTGTTCAGAGGGCTGTTAATTTATTTTTTTCAACAAGAGAGAAAGGGAAAGATTTTGGTTATAAACTGAGGAAGAATATTCATGGAGAGACGGTTTGAAGATTAAAAACATTATTAAGATATGAGTGAATGTCTAGAGAACATCAGAGGAGAAAACCTTTAGGTCCTAGATAAGAGAATCTAAAGGGAGGGACACCTGTTTCTTTGAGACAGGAGGAAAAGCATATTGAGAAAATCAGTGAATTTCTACTTGCTTGTGTCTATGTTAGATATATCTCAAGTCTGGGAGCACTGTCAGAATATTTGCTATACATCTCCAACTTACCTGTGATTGTTAGCTTCACCCTTTATATAATGAACATTTTTCTGAATAGTTAGTAATGTGTAAATATTCTTGTATTTTAGGAGTCAGTGACATTCAAAGATATTCTTGTAGATTTCACTGAGGATGAATGGAGACAACTAAGTCCTCCACAGAGGAAATTGTACAGGGAAGTGATGCTGGAGAATTAGATGAATCTGATCTATGTGGGTAAGGACAAATTTCTTTTGTAATTGAAAACCTTCCATTGAAGGGTCCGTACTTCCTCACTTATTAACAGTCATGGGTCTTTATAGTGTTCTTCTGGTCAGCTGGATTTTAGTCTGAAAAACCAAACCTTTCAAATCCAGTTGGCCATTTGTCACTATGACAAAACACATGAAATAATCAACTTAATAAAGGAAAGGTTTACCTCAGCTCAGAGTTTCACACGTTTTAGCCTATGGTTGATTGACTCTGTTGCCTTTGGGCTTCTCATGAAGCAAGA